>NC_139666.1:7049181-7099181 GCF_951799395.1 Argentina silus
TGTGTGTGTGTGTGTATGTGTGTGTGTGTGTGTGTATGTGCGTATGTGTGTGCGTGTGTGTGTGCGTGCGTGCGTGCGTGCGTGCGTGCGTGCGTGCGTGTGTGTGTGTTTGTGTGTCTGCCTGCCCTGGCGTGGTGGTGGTGATGGTGATGATGGTGATGGTGACGGTGGCGTCCTCCCCCCGTACAGAGAGCAGAGAGAACTCCTTCAGCCGCTCCCGGAGCTCCAGCGTGTCCAGCATCGACCGGGACACCAAGGAGGCCGTCACCACGCTGACGTTCGGCGAGTCGTACGCCCGGAAGACGGACGCCCTGCCCACGCCGTGCCTGTGGGTGGGCACCAGCCTGGGGGTGGTACTGCTCATCCCCATATCTGTACCCATGGACGAGGAGGAGAGGCTGGAGGAGCCCGTCACCGTGGGACCCAGTAGTGAGACACGCTCGTTACGTTTGATGTTAATGTACAGCGCCCTGCATAAGGGCCGAATGGGACGGCGAAATGTTTGTTTGTCCTTTTTTTGGCTCGACACTCCACCAAACGTTTGGATTTGAAATCCATCTGACGTAGGGAAACAGTCCAATACAGTAGCAGTCAAAAGTTTGGACACACCTTCTCATTCAATGGTTTTTCTTTATTTTTTGATTATTTTCTACATGGTAGATTCATATTGAAGACATCAAAACTGTGAAGGAACACATATGGAATGATGTAGTCAACAAAAAAGTGTGAATCAAACCAGAATATGGTTTCTATTTTAGATTCTTCAAAGTAGACACCTTTTGCTTTGATGACAGCTTTGCACACTCTTGGCAAGGTGTGTCCAAACTTTTGACTGGTACTGTGTGTGTTTGATATATGATTGATACCATTCCTCATTCAATCCCATGCATTCTAATGAGTGCTGTATGGGTATAGGGTCATAGGGTTTGTGAATATGCCAAATATTTGAATATGGTCTTGATTGAGCTGTCAGACCCAGTGGTGAGACTCCGGGGGGTGGGGGGGTTGCGGCTGGGTGGGGGGGCGGGGGAAATGAGTCAGAGGGCTTTGAGGGCTGTGACGGAGGCTTAACGGTGGTCGCATAGGCAGTGGAACTGACTCACAAAGCCCTCCAGAGAAATCACATATGGATACGCTAAATTTGGTGTGAAAGGCCATGGAAGACAGTTGTGACAGTTGTCACGCAGTGAAGCATTTGGTGCATTTCTATAAGCACTGCCTGCTAGGTTCTGTCCTCCCTCTCTCACACAATGTTGTATGACAACTTGGCAATACACTGTGCCAGTTAGAGAAAGTGAATGACAAAAGATTATTGAAATCACAGCTCTCTCTCTCTCTCTCTCTCTATCTCTCTCTCTTTCTCTATTTCTCACACACACACACACACACACACACACTCTCTCTCTCTCTCCCTAACCTCCTTTCCTCAATCTCAACACTCTCAGGTACGATCCTAATGCTGAAGGGCTCCATCCTGCAGTTTGCCTTCCTGGACTGCGGGGGCGCTGTGATCCAGAGTCCCTACGAGGTGTGGCGGGACCCTAACGTGCCTGAGGACCACGACCGACCCCGGAGGCGTAAGCTGGTCAACTTCTCTCCGTCGTCCTCCCAGGAGGCGTGTGGGGATGGCCACCTGGCCGTGGTGTGCTCGGAGAAGCAGGCCAAGGTCTTCCTCATGCCCTCCCAGAGCGGCCTCTTCCTCCACAACATCACAGAGTCCTCCTTCGTCCTCCGCGCCGACATCATCTCCGTCTGTAACAGCGTCTGTCTGGCGTGTTTCTGCGCCAACGGGCACGTCATGACCCTGAGGTAGGCGGTGATGACCTCTCACCCCCCCCCCCCTGCCCCACAGACAACCAGGGTGGCTGCATGGGGTCAATTCAAATTTGAATTCAGTCAGTGCAAATTGGTAATGGATGGTTGTCGTTGTTGTTTGTGTCTGAGTTCTCCCCAATGTAACGCACGGCACTTTGGGCACTTTGTGGAAAAGCATGATTGAAATATAATACGTAATACTTTTTGGAACCATTAAGCTGTTCTTCTCTTCTGCTCTGGTTCCAGTTTGCCCAGTCTCCGGCCTCTGATGGATGTGAACTACCTTCCTCTGACGGACATGCGCATCGCCAGGACCTTCTGTTTCACCAACGCAGGGCAGGCCTTGTACCTCAGCTCCCCGACGGAGATACAACGCATCACCTACAGCCAGGAGATGTGTGACAATCTGCAGGTGTGTGTGTGTGTGTGTCTGTGTGTCTGTGTGTGTGTGTGTGTGTGTGTGTCTGTGTGTGTGTGTGTGTGTGTCTGTGTGTGTGTGTGTGTGTGTGTGTGAGTAAGTGAGTGAGTGAGTGAATGTTGGGTGGGGTGAGGTTTATGCGTGCCACATGTTCTTTTTTGTGTGTTTGTCTACATGTGTGCTCGTGTGTGTGTGTGTGTGTGTGTGTGTGTGTGTGTGTTTGTGTGTGTGTATGCACATGTTCTTTTCTGTGTGTTTGTCTACGTGTGCTCGTGTGTGTGTGTGTGTGTGTGTGTGTGTGTGTGTGTGTTTGTGTGTGTGTATGCACATGTTCTTTTCTGTGTGTTTGTCTACATGTGTGCTCATGTGTGAAAAGTCTCTGTTATTGGTGGTTTCCTACTGAAGGCTGTCATGCATTTGTATGTCTGAGACTATATGACAATATCTACAGGCTTGTTTATTTGTATGAGAGTGCACGTGTGCATTCATGCATGTGCACACATGTAAGTGTTTTTTCTTTCAGTATTAGTGTGTGTGTGTGTGTGTGTGTGTGTGTGTATGTGTGTCTGTGTGTATGTGTTAGTGTGTGTGATTGGAAATCTCATTGCTCTGTAGCCATGACAGCACATTGCTTCCTGCAGCTTGACTCAATGAATTCTAGGAGGCATCAGAGCATTAAATATATGGATGTCATAATTGATACCTTTGGTAAAGCCCAATCGTGACAGTGGCCATTGAAGTGAAATGTCACGCTTGTCATGTGTGGTTTGATCTCCACTGTGTGTGTGTGTGTGTGTGTGTGTGTGTGTGTGTGTGTGTGTGTGTGTGTGTGTGTGTGTGTGTGTGTGTCTGTCTGTCTGTCTGTCTGTCTGTCTCTTTGGGTGTGTTGTTAGACCCATCCCAGCACTCACACACCAATAAGAATCGACACCAGCAGAGCTCGAGCTCTGAATATGCATCCCCACTTTTTTTCAGTGGCTCTGAATAAGCTACGTTACCATACTGCCACCTGCTGGTGAACCCACAACACTTTTTTTTTATGGTTTTCAGTGATCAAGCTTTTCTAGTTGGCTCTACTCTTAATAAATTCTGTTTTCGTCTACACTGCCTAAGGCACTCTTTTGGCTTTTTTTTTTTTTTTTTTTTTTTTTTTTTTACCATTGTGCAAATCTGTGTATGTTTCACTCCATATGCCCTGGTTTGGTTTCATCATTACCCCACTGACTGGTTCTTCATTTTTGGTTGATTCAGGAGATGTTGGGGGAGCTGTTCATCCCGATAGAGACCCCAGAGGCTCAGAACAGAGGTTTCCTCAAGGGCTTCTTCGGCGGGAACACCCAGACCTTCGACAGAGAGGAGCTGTGTATGTAAACCTTTGTTGTATTCTGTGTGTCTAAGAGAATCCGAGAATCCAATGGAGGACGCTCATTCATAGTTTTTCCACAAATGTGTTTCGATTTCTATTCTCCTGTCTCATCGCGTCTCTTGCTCTCTATCTCCCTCCCTCCCTCCCTCCCTCCCTCCCTCCCTGCATCCCCCCACCCCCCTCTAGTTGGCGAGGCAGCGGCGGGTAAGGCGTCCCGGAGCCTGGCCCAGCACATCCCAGGTCAGGCGGGCATGGAGGGCATGAAGGCTGCGGCGACCGGGGTGGTGGGAGACCTGGCGCGCGCCCGCATCGCCCTGGACGAGAGAGGCCAGAGGCTGGGGGAGCTGGAGGAACGCACCGCCCTCATGATGACCAGCGCAGAGAGCTTCTCCAAACACGCCCACGAGGTAGTAGTCAGCCAGGAGGACGCGGGAGAGCAACTGACACTATTTATTATTATTTTTACCAGCAAGGGGCGCTAATGACAGTAAGGATAAAATATGCGGCCTCCAATGGAGATTTTCCTAAAGAAATTGCATTAAAAAAATTATAAATTAAATTAAATATTAAATGTCAATCTGACTTTGTTCTAAGGTCCACAGTGCATATGGTTAATATGATGCAAATACACACATTTTTGTAAAAGGGCTATGCTATCTGCCTCACTTAGCATGGTGCTAGCAGTTTTTACAATCAAAATCTGGTCTTGCATGAAAACAAAAGTCTGTCAGTTTGACAATATAGTATCCTGATTTCATTATCTGTGGAACGGGAATTTAGTAAGATTAAAGATCAGGTAAGGCACGCTGTCTTTGAATTCCATTTGGAGATCGATTTGAGCTTTTTCACTGCATTACTTTAATGTAAACTCTCCCTCATTGCTTCTTACTGGTGGTCACATGATGAGCGCCCTCTGCTGGCACTGCCAGAGAAATTGGACATTTGACCCACTTGAATGGGACAGTTAGGAAGTAGAACCCCTTTCTTTGGTAGTAGTCATGACAGAATAGACCAAGGCCTCAGTAGAGAAAGAAACGAGGGGTTAAACTGCCAGCTAGGAGAGAGGATGGAGGGGGTATTTTGTGGAACGGGAATTTGGGAAATGTCAGCTGTTATGGTATTGGGTCAGAATTGAGAGGAATATGGTGGATACTGTAGGTGATCAGCAATGATATTGATTGAGAGGAAATTGAGAGGGATTTTGTGTTGGCATTTGGGGAAAGCAAGATGGTGTTTCGATATGTTTCGTTGTTACTAAACCATGACTCCGCGTTCTCTGTTCTCTCTGTCCCCCTCAGGTGATGCTGAAATGCAAGGATAAGAAATGGTACCAGTTTTAATGGCAGCAGGACAGTGGGCCGAAGTGCACCCTCGGACCTGTCGGGGGCGCTGTGCTGGGACATGGACCTTCACTCTACGGCTGAGAGACAGAAAGGGAGGAAGAGAGAGGAAGAGACACAAGAAGGACTTTGTGTAAATGAGCCTCTCGGAAGGCTGTCTGTACAGCATTTTCACTTAAAGGACTGGGTCAGGGGTTGGTCTCTTGTCTAGACGATAGTGGGACGGACACAGACCATGAAGTGAGTTGGTTAAGACAGACAGGAGCCCTAGGATATGGTCATATATGGTCAAATGGATACAAGTCCATTAGTGTGTCAGGTGGGTAACCCAGACCTTGCTGTGTAGATACGCTAAGTTAAAGAAACCAACAAGACTGCATGAAACAAAATGGATGACAAATAAAAACATAAAACTGCCATATTAATAAAAAGCAGCATGCTACTTTAAACAGAGGGAAATATAAAATAAAAACTTTTATTTAATAATATAAGCCAACGACAGAAACTATGAAAAAACTTTCTATTTTTTGAAATATTGAACAAAATATATATAAAAAGGAAAATGTATACCTGCATTGCTATAAAGCCAAATTTTTTATTTTTTTGCCTTTTTTTTTTTATTTCTTTTGTTTTGGGTTATCTGAACACATATCATTTCAGTATGGACACTTCATTTACACAATACTACTATAGATACTATTCCTATTTCTGCACTTACTTCGCAGATACTTCACGTATACTCCACTCCTATCTCCTTTACCACGAAATATTCCCAAATATCTCTGGTCTATAGACAGTGCAAACACATACACACCGTCCATTTATACGGCACTAAACGCATTCTGTTGGCTGCTGCTATTTACTATATCTGACATTATATTAAAAAAGGTACATTTCATTCACTCCCCTGCGATGAACACAGAGAAATGTATGAACACAGAGAAATGTATGAACACCGAGAATAGATAGAAGTCAAATGTGTGAACGACGCAATGAGTATGAGAAAAGTGGGATTGAGGGTGCACTTGTGGGGCCATGTTGATAGTGTGTGAGGTCTGGAGTGTGTGTTTATTTCTATAAACATATGTAATAATAATTCACGTGCCATAAAATCAAGATGGGTGAAGCCCCTTCCTGTGAACTAGCAAAGAGCTAATATGTGGTAGTGATGACCTGTTTCCTGTAGATGAGAATAGATGAACCATCCCGAACCGATCGGAAGTGGCCATGCAGTACTGTAGATGGGCTGTCTGTCGTTGTTGTCAAACTGAATTTGGTTCGTTTGAGGAATTGTGATGTATTTTTTTTTTTTAAAAAGCCCTATTTTTTTGTTGTTGTGCGTATGTCATTGGAAACTTCTGCTGCCTTTCGTCATACTGTAAGTATGAGTTTGTGAGTCAGTGTGTGTCTCACGCAAGCCGATGTAAAAAAAAAAAAGTAACGAAACTCTCTACTTTCTCTGCCAAAGTAATTCAACATTAATGACCCCCCCCCCCCCCCCCACCTCTAACATTAATGACCCCCCCCCAATCCCCCAACATTAATGACCCCCCCCCCCCCTCCTGTGTTTACATTTTGGTATCCAGGATGGTCGTCTTTTTTCACTACGATGTTAAACTATGCTTCATGATTCTAGAAGTCTCATGATTCCAAAAGGGTCATGTTTGATAGTAAGGAGGAGTGAAGACAAGAGGTGGAGTCTGATCCATTTAAACACTCTAACAATTCTGAGGAGAAGAACCATCCTGCGGGTGTGCTTGCTTACTCTAGGTAGGCTGTGGGCAAATTGAAAAGGGCAAAAAATAATGTATTGAACCTTGTCGTTGTCATTGGTGGCAATCATATATGGATCCGTGTTATGTGTACGGAATCCATACTGATCTGAATTGGAAGCAAATAGGTTCCATCATTCTTCTTGATGAAGAACTCAATGTAACACCCCTGTATTCTCGCCCTTTAGTTGATGGTGGTATTCTCTTCTCTCTAGGCTCCTCCCTGTGTGTACAAAGATTGTTCTATGATACATGTTATTGCGTATGTTGTACCAGTTCAATAAGTGTACACAGAACACTAACAAACCCTCGTCTGAATGATAACTGATAGAAGAGTTACGGAAAATAGGAGGATATCATTGTTTATGTCTCTTTTTAGATAATATGAAAGTCAAAATGATTGTTCTGACCACACCAGTCACGCTCCCTCACCACGTCTCATGTTTGCCTGACCTTGACACACATATAAAGGAATACCATAGTAACCAGAACACCACCATTCTCTCACACTAAACGAGTATCTATATCTTCATCACACACACACACACACGCATGCATCCACGCATGCACACACACACACACACGCATGCACTCTCTCTCTCTCACACACACACACACACACACACACACACACACACACACACACACAGCTACACTTAACCCGCATCTCTATTCATGTCACTCTGCCCCTTCTCAGGCTAGTGAGACATTCCTGAAGGATACTGTAGAGCGAGACCCAGTCTGGTCACCGAGCTCAGAGTAGAATTGAAATCAGTTGCCGAGCTTCGAGCTGTCAAATGAAATCTGTAGAACGAATCGCAATCAGTTGATGTGAAATCTGTTGCCATGCTCCGAATGAGTTGAAATCAGTTGAAATCAGTTGCCAGCTCAGAGGGAGCCCAAATGTTTTGCTCTATTTTAAATGAGTTGAAAATCTGAGGGAGTCCAAATGTTTTGCTCTATTTTAAATGAGTTGAAAATCAGAGGGAGTCCAAATGTTTTGCTCTATATTAAATGAGTTGAAAATCAGTTGCCTATGCCGTTGTCAAGGAGTGAGTTGAATGAGTTGAAATCAGTTGCCTACGTAGGTGTCTTTCAAGGCTGGTAGTGTGAAGGCTGTCGTCCATGAATGACTGTGTTTGCGGGCCTCGAAGAAAGAACCAGTCTATTTCTCTACGTGTACTACTGTCCGATGACGTTTGTGTTGAGTATAACAGTGCAGTTGAACTTTAAATGGCAGAGGAAGAAAAAAAATTGGACTTCTATTGACAGGGTGTTTTTGTTTGTAAGTTTTTGGTTTTTATATAAACTGTACAGAACAACCCTGGGCTGGGAGTTAAAGACAAGAAGAAAAAAAAAGAAACATACAAAAACAGAAAAAATATTCCCCCGGATATCCTTCTCTGTAAACGTCGTACCTGTTTTGATGATTGGTACTGTATCTGGTATTCTGCCTAACTCTGTCTGACTAAGTCACTGGACCTCTGTTCGTTCACACTGTACTTTCCTGGCCGAGCCGTTTTTCTCTGGGTTTCCTCAAAGATGGCAGCGAAACATTTGTCTTGTTTAAATGGATTCTACCACCTTTTGTTCTTATTGATATTATAGTAGTGTAATAGAGATTACTGAGAAAAAAGAACTCTAAATATGTTGATGCAAATCAAATTGAAATAAACATTGATTGATGTACACACCAGAGATATCGGTTTTGTCACCCTCCAATGAACCTCACTTTGTTAAAGTGTCACCCAAGGCATGTGTGCTAACCTAGTATATCCATTCTGTTCTATTCTCCCTATTCCATTCCACTCTATATTAAACATTCTGTTCTATTCTCTCTATTCCATTCCATTCTATTCTATTCCATTCTATATAAAATATTTTATTCTATTCGTTCTATTCCATTCCATTCTATATTAAACATTCTATTCTGTTCTCTCTATTTCATTCCATTCTATATTAAACATTCCGTTCTATGTCAGTTATAAAGACGGCTAGCCCCAGGATGAGTGCCAGGTGGGGGTACGTCCCTGGAGAGAAGACAGAAGGAGAGGGAAGGAGATAGAATGATGTTCTATTACAATCCATATTCTATTATATTCTAGCTCTATTCTCTTATTTTTTTTATTTTATTCTCATATCACTGATGTGCCACTGGAGACCAAGCCTCTATTTTTTGCTCCAGACAAGCAAATGTGTTATTAGACTATTTCCTCTTAGATTACGTGGAGACAATGTCAATCTAAGACTGCATCTGATTTCACCGACTATAGATTAGTGATTGTAGTGAACAATGACAGTGTTTAAACGCAGAGGCTTGACTCCCTCTTATGTAAGATTGGTTTTAACCCCTTCGCATGGCACACAAACACGTCTAACCTATTCCCTACTCGTCTCGACCAATCAGATCCACGCTCCACTTTCGATATTCAACCGGAGACGTGGTGGGAGCGACCAATCAGATCGCCACTCTCCGCCTGTCTCTCGGTAGAAGTTCGTCCATACCCGACCATTATAATTGTATCCATGTTTTATCTCAAACTTCACCGGTAAAAATGTGACAGCGCGACAACATCGAACGGATAGGCTTAGAGAGGAGCAGCGCCGTGTGATGTTTACGTGAGTGTACACACGTATTGCAACATTGCACTGTATCAGTGCATATTTGAGAAAGGGTGTTCCTCCGCTCGGTGTATGCAGACTGCTGGCAGCCAGATGTCGAATTATCCGGCGTTGCTGACATTTCACCGGGATGGCAATTTACGGGACTGAAATTCCACTGTAGAAGATCAACTTTGACTTGACAAAGAATAACGGACCAACGCATTTTCCGGACAGCCGATTCGCACAAACATGTTGCGTAAACTGCTTTCGTGGTTTCCACTGTACTGTCTGGGACTGTTCGATCAGACACCTCCCGGAGTTTTAGCAGGCTCGGAGCCCTGCGCTGCAAAAACTTTGGTATGGGGTCCGGGGTTGGAGGCAAATATTGTTCTACCAGCTCGATTCTTCTTCATACAGACGGCAGACAGCTCTGGGAGAAAGTAAGTATGTCGTCATGGGTCCGAAAACCTCCCAGGCGGTCCCTTCAGTCTAGAGTGCCATCAAGTGCCAAGCACACGGCGAAGGATACAATGTCACTGCAGAATCGTAAAATCACACGTGTGTCCTTGTAACATTGTTGTCACTGGGTAGACATGAAAGACTGTCTGGGGACGACCGCCACTGAACCCTTTATGTGACACTACTCCCCCGGGGCAAATGTGTCCTGTGTGTGCGTGTCTGCTTTCAACAGTGCCGTGTCCTATTTCATATTTGTTTTTCCTCATACTGTCTGTCTTTTCAAATAGTGTAACTTATCTTTTACACTTTCACTGTAAAGAAGGCTTTCCCTCCTAATAGTTTCATCATTGTTGTGTTTGGTGTCTGCTAATTATGCTTTAGCCTATACACAAAGGCTCACATACAGTAGACCCTAGGACCTTCTCAGCTTAGTATGTACTATGTTATATGACAGAGAGTCAATTAACTCAACTGTGCTATTGACCTCCAACTCATATTATTGAAATCCTTTTTGAAATCCTTGAGTTATCATTTACATCAGGGATGTGATCTTCAGCCAAGTCTTACATGGTGGTCTGGTTCACTGTTTTAATCGTTAACGTTGCCCCCCGCAGTTTTACAACCTCACCAGGAGAGAACACCTTCGAGGTGAAGATCGTGTCCCCGGTGGAACAGTTCTCCAGGATCTGGGTCCAGGTTCTGGACCGCAGGGATGGCTCCTTCCTGGTTCGGTACAGGATGTATGCCAGCTACACAGACCTGCACGTCCACATACTGCTCAAAGACAAACATGTCGCCCAGTCTCCCTTCATACTGAAAGGTAAAGGTCAGGGAACCTGGCCTCAGTCTCTCTCTCTCTCTCGCTCTCTCTCCGTCGTCGGTCTGTCTGTCTGTCTGTGTCTCTCTCTCACACACACACACACACACACACACACACACACACACACACACACACACAGACACACACACACACACACACAGACACACACACACACACACACACACACACACAGACACACACACACACACACACAGACACACACACACACACACACACACTACTGTGTCTGTAGTATGACGAGTGGTTGTTGTCTGTCTCCCACCACACACACACACACACACACACACACACACACAATCTCTTCTCTGTCTCCCTCTAGGTCCAGTGTACCATGATGCCTGTGACTGTCCCCAGCCCAGCGGGTCAGTGTGGCAGCAGGACATGCACTGTCCCCTGTCCTTCCCTCAGATAGAGAGAGACCTGGCCCTCTACCCCAGGGTGGACCCTGACCGCTACGCCCAAGAGATCCCTGAGCGCTTCGGACAGAGGCAGAGCCTCTGCCACTACACCATCAAGGACAACAAGGTACCTGGTAGACCATCAGGGATGACAGGTGGCACATGTTAGACCCAGGGTTAGTGCGTGTAGCCAAAGGCAGTCACTAGTCATTGTACTGAGTGGGCCGTAGTTGTTAAGGGCAAGGCCAGGAAGGCTGTACTTTGGTGAAAATAGAAAAAGAATGAAAATGTTTCTATTGCAGGCTATTTTTTGGTAGAACAGGTGGGGACAACCTAAAAACAGAAGGCGGCCTGCTAATACTGTAGCCCCCCCCCCAGGCAACCTCAGACCTAGTCATAAACTACCAGGTGGAGCAGGGCCGTCTTAGTCGTGAAATACAGCCATTTAAGGTACCAGGTGTGGAGCAGTGTTGTCAAAATGGCTGTGTGTGTGTGTGTGTGTGTGTGTGTGTGTGTGTGTGTGTGTGTGTGCGCGCTGAGCCATGTCGGAGAGCCCTTACATTGTTGCTGGTAGCAAGCAGCGAGTGAGTGAGCGGTAGGCCTCATGTGGTGTGGTTGTGGTGAGCTGGGTTGGAGATGGAGTTCAACAGTAGCCCTGATTATACTGTACTACCCTGTAATTACACGCCAGCAGACTCTGAACTACATGGACATACTGGATATGTCAGCTTCCCACGTGTTTGATACCATTCCACATTCCATTCCATGCGTTACAATGAGCCTGTCCTCTGATTTCTAGGACTACTACAAGTACTGACTTCCAAGAATGACATACTGGATGCATTTGCTTGAATTGTGAGCTCATTCATTTATTGTGGGTGTTGTCGTGCAATATTTTATGCATCCTATGTATATTTCTGTACTTTTTAGGTCTACATTAAGACTCTAGGAGAGCATGTGGGATTCCGGATCTTCATGGATGCCTTCCTCCTCTCTCTGACCAGGAAAGTGAGTGCTGCTTCCGTTCACATGGTTATACGCTGTGGAATTTGTGATTCAAGAGAAGCGTTCACCGTTGTCTGACAGGGGTTTGGTGTTAGTTGTTCCAGTGGCCACTAGATGGCAGTGTGACTCCAGGAAAATGACATCAGTTGGGACCCACACACAGCATGACTGTGCTGTCAAGAATGTGTTAACTTGATTGATAGATGGTTGAATGTAAAAGGGTATTGTTGTTTCAGGGGAATGTCACTTTCCATTGGAAATGCAATTGAATAGGATGTTGAGTGATTCATGTTTTACATAAGTACATTCCCATGCTTTTCAGTTAATTTCCCTTCTGACTGGCATAGAAAAGTAACACAATTAAAGTAAAGTGTATCGTCTGGCCTTTATTGACAATGGCAGGTTCTCATTCGTTTACGCTACATTTTACATTTAAGTCATTTACCAGACACTTTTATCCAAAGCGACTTACAATAAGTACATTTGTCCAAGTAAGTGAATCAACTATACATCAGTCATTGTAAGTAAAACCTTTGAGAAGAACATGTCCCATAGGCAGTCACTGTGTTAGAGGAAGGAAGAAAACAAGTTAGGGTGTGTTTCTCCATCTTCTCTCTGTGTGTCCAAGTGAGTGTCCCTGACATGACAGTCAGGCAGACAGACAGGTGAGACAGACAGACAGACATACAGACAGACAGGCAGGTGAGAGACAGACAGACAGACAGTCAGACAGCTGAGACAGACAGACAGACAGGTGAGAGACAGACAGACAGACAGGCAGATGGACAGGTGAGAGACAGACGGACAGGTGAGACAGACAGACAGACAGACAGATCAGGTCCTCATCTCTGTGTGTCCAGGTGCGTGTCCCTGATGTGGAGTTCTTCGTCAACCTGGGGGACTGGCCCCTGGAGAAGAGGAAGCCCTCCGACAGGCTCCACCCCATCTTCTCCTGGTGCGGCTCCAACGACACCCGAGACATCGTCATGCCGACCTACGACCTCACCGAGTCGGTCCTGGAGACCATGGG
This sequence comes from Argentina silus, assembly GCF_951799395.1. Taxonomy (NCBI): domain Eukaryota; kingdom Metazoa; phylum Chordata; class Actinopteri; order Argentiniformes; family Argentinidae; genus Argentina; species Argentina silus. The sequence continues at coordinate 7,062,230 of NC_139666.1, forward strand.
AAGGCAAGGCCCATCGAGAAACTTGAACTTACTTCCGGTTCAAGCCAAAAAACGACCATTAATTTTTCCCATCCAGATCCAACGGCTAATATAAGCGTTGTGTAACACGTAGGCCTAAAGTTTATTTTCCGATTAACTAGCGTTTGATTAGTCTTCACCTTGGATATCTTTTGTCTCTCTACGCTTGTTTTCCACATTTTAAGTTTTGACAGAGACAAAATGACTGAGAAATGGTTCCATGAGCCAAACGCTCGTTAATCGGAGAAGAAAACGTACAAGAAATGTTAAGCCTACGTATTACACAACACTTATATTAGTTATTTGAAAAATCCTGATGGGAAATAGCAATAGGGATTTTTGGCTTGTACCGGAAGTGAGTTCACAGACTCCATTGTGACGAAACCACGCCGCCTCTCTATTGTTGTGTTGTTCATTGTTTACTGTGGTAAAAGAACACAGAACAAGAGTATTGTTCCATTCATAAATACTAGGAATGTTCATGTTTGCCCCACAGTTTTATGACAGCTTATGACATCCTTGTAGCCCCATATTTGACCCTAGTACTGATTCTCACTCTTGTTGTGAGTGAAAGTCAGCACTACAGTCACAGAGGAGGCGGGAGTTTTCTCATGAATGACTCGTTCCAAAAAGATGCTTGGTTGATTACAGTATTATGTCAAACACTGTATGCATGATGATGATGACGATCACCCATTTGATTGACACCTGTGTCGTCCACTGAGCAGAGTGAGTCTGGACATGATGTCGGTCCAGGCCAATACAGGGCCTCGGTGGGAGGAGAAGAACGCCACAGCCTTCTGGAGGGGTCGGGACAGCAGGAAGGAGCGTCTGGAGCTGGTGAAGCTTGCGCGGGCGCACCCCAACATGGTGGACGCTGCCTTCACCAACTTCTTCTTCTTCAAACACGACGAGAGCCTCTACGGGCCGCTGGTCAAACACGTCTCCTTCTTTGACTTCTTCAAGGTGAGATGTGAGGGTTGTGAGGGCTGCAACGTTTCAAGTTTATTTGTCATTAGGTCATATACAAGTATAAAACGCGACGAAATTCAGTGAGTTCGACAGTCTGATGGCCTGAGGTAGAAAATGGGTAGAAGCTGTTCCCGGAACCTGTTGGTCTGGGTCTGACTGCTTCGGTACCGTTTGCCCGATGGAAGCAGGGAGAACAGAGTGCGACTGGGGTGGCTGTTGGCCTTGACGACCTTCCCGGTCTTCTGCTTTCTCTCACATCTCTCAGAGGAGATGGCGTGGGAGCGGCGGGGAGCTCACGGCGTAGCCTGGGTTTAAGGCGCCCTCATGGCTGCGGGTTTAGCTTTTGCCTTCATTTTGCCTAATGAGGGACATGTAATTGCTTGTAAAACTAAAGACAAGCAGACATACTTGTAAAAATGACTTTATGGCAAAGGTAAATGGAAAAATTGTTGATTTTAACAGTTGGCTTTACAAGGCCATATACATGTGGCAACGCATGCAAGTGGGGATCAGCGAGTACTTTTCACGCTCATAAAAAGAGGTGGATAGGACACGTGCAAGTCTTCAAATGTGAGGAATGACTTTACGTCCGTACATGGCTATGCCATGTACCACAGGACTCTGTTGGTTTTAGAGTCAGTTCAGCTTCTTTCTTTGGTTTTCAACAGTCTCGTCTATTTTGGTCAATATCGTGGTCTTATATAACGTCTTATGATTCAGTGGTGTTGTTGTTGGCTGCTGCGGTCCGAAAGAGCAAGCTTCAAACTCTCGAGGCAGTAGAGGGGGTCACAACAGCCATGTTAGTAAAACGCAATTGAAAGCTTGCAAATAGTTACGTAAAAATAGTTTTGTGCTTATAAAAATGTCTCCCATTTAACATGATCATATCATTGACTTAACCCTACTTGGCTTAGGGGGGTTGAAGGGTTGAATGGCTGAATAAACAATGTCCATTCCCGTCAACACTCCTAAATCCTCTCTCTCTCCCGTTCCTAGTTCAAGTACCAGGTCAACATGGACGGGACCGTGGCAGCCTACAGACTGCCCTACCTGCTGGCAGGGGACAGTGTGGTTCTGAAGCAGGACTCTGACTACTACGAACACTTCTACAGTCAGCTCACACCCTGGGAACACTACATCCCCATCAGAGCCGACCTTGGAGACCTGCTGGACAAGATCCACTGGGCCCGTGACCACGATGAAGAGGTGACGAGGATGAGGATGATTTTGTCGATGGTCATTTGTTTGACGATGATTGCGATTCGTTGAGTTTTTTAGTTCCAAAAGTTATCCGTGATCACATTATTTGAGTCTTTCCACCTGGAGAGCTTTTTTTGTAACTCTGGTTTTATGCTCTCTCTCTCTCTCTCTCTCTCTCTCTCTCTCTCTCTCTCTCTCAGGCAAGGAAAATTGCAATGGCTGGTCAACAGTTTGCTCGTAACCATCTCATGGCAGACAGCATATTCTGCTACTACTACAAGCTCTTCACGGTAACATTTCATTTGATGTACAACAGCTCAGCTAATTCCTTACCGGCAACAGTGTCTGTAACGACACAGATACACAGTGGAACTTCAACAACATTCAGCTCTGTGGAGAATACAACTACATTTATCAGACTAGAGAGAGCTCTGTGGAGAATACAACTACATTTATCAGACTAGAGAGAGCTCTGTAGAGAATACAACTACATTTATCAGACTAGAGAGAGCTCTGTAGAGAATACAACTACATATATCAGACTAGAGAAGTACATGAAGAGAAAAAGCTAAAGCACTGAATGTACCACTCCATTTTACACTCCCAGAAATGTGGTGAACGCATGTCGTTTCACACACCTTTATCCTGTTATCGTTATCAGCTATCCTATCCTATCTTATCTTATCTCTCTCTCTCTCTGCCTGTCACCTTTATGCAACAACCTCAAGGACAGTAGGATCTCATACGGAAGTTAGGTATTCCTAAGTCGGCCTATTCCGCCACCGGACCGCGATGCCGGACACGTCAAGGCCTTGACCATTGACCGTTAACAGTGACCTTATTACCTTGGCTGATGGGGCAGCCTGACTTGCTCCGGGGGCTAAGGGATGTGTTGAGGCATGTCTGGAAGGGCTACTTGGCACAGAAGAGTGGTTCCGACCACCTCTGCTACACTGGCACCAGTCAGTTGTTACGCTGGCACCAGTCAGAGGTTACACTGGCACCAGTCAGAGGTTACACTGGCACCAGGCAGAGGTTACGCTGGCACCAGGCAGAGGTTACGCTGGCACCAGGCAGAGGTTACTCTGGCACCAGGCAGAGGTTACACTGGCACCAGTCAGAGGTTACACTGGCACCAGTCAGAGGTTACACTGGCACCAGTCAGAGGTTACACTGGCACCAGGCAGAGGTTACACTGGCACCAGTCATTACATGTTGGTGGTGACCCCTGACAGCCCTAGAACAGGATGCCAGTGGACAATTAGATATATAAAGACATTATTTAGCACTGAACATTCCACGCCAAATAACATTCTTATTGGTATTCTCAGTGGGCGTCCATTGCTATGAAACCTTCGGTGCCAATATGGTGACCGTTGAAGTTCCATATATCTATGGCTCTGACATCATTGAGCTCATTGACTCATTGTTATGTGGTCCTCTATGGCTCAGTGTGGTCCTCTGTGGCTCCCAACGATAAGTTGGTAGAACATGGCGCTAACAATGCTTAAGTTGTGGGTTTGATTCCTGCTTGGACCATATATACTGAAATGTATGCACTCACCGCAATGTAAGTCGCTTTGGATAAAAGCGTCAGCTAAATGGCATATATATATATGTTATCCATGTGAAGCCTCCTCTCCATGTCCATGCGCCCGGGTCAGCCAGGGAAGAGGCACGTTTGGTGGCAAGGAAGTAACGTTTCTTTTTTTTTAAAATATGTTTTTAGGGCATTTCTGCTTTATTGGGATAGAGACAGTAGAGCTTGACAGGAAGGATGGGAGAGAGAGGAGGGATGACATGCAAGATATGTCGAGGGTCGGAATCGAACCAGGAACCTTGCGATTATTTATTTATTTATTTATTTAAGTTTCTGGCACAAGACTTGTTTTCTGGTACTTGTGTTTTGCAGGCTGTTTTGCAGGTTTTGCAGGCTGTTTTGCATGTTTTGCAGGCTTAGTGCTTTCTCTTTGTCTTCCACCTGTTTGTGTTGTTATATTGGTGGAGAGCTGACCTTGAAGCGTACAGTATATGAAGCGTGACCTCCGATGGGCGTTATGATGTTTTGGTTTTTACACGTTTCTTTATTTGGATTGCCTGTTTATTGCTCCTGGGTTAGGGGCCATGTTCTCCTCATACTGTAGATACACTTGGCTTTGAGAGCGCACACACACACACACACATATTCAATGACACAGTCACAGAGTTTTTTCCACAGTTAAGCCCTTACAGCTCTGTGGAATCTGAGGGCATTGATTCACCAAAGGAATGACCACTTTACTGTACCTGCAGGATGCGTCATTTTTCAGTAATGCCGATGTCTCATACTGCATGTCATTGCATTGTTTCTCCTGGTTACGGCACGGCTCTTACATGGCACTTTTTCACAGACCTTAGAAAAGGTTTATACCCACAGAATTAGATTTGGATCATGTACTGTATGTGCTCATTTAACACGTGATTTATTACATAGATTGCAGTAGTGTCGTGAGTTAATCAAAAGCTAAAGGTTTAACCAGTCTTAACAGTTATATACAGTACCAGTCAAAGGTTTGGACACACCTTGCCAAGAGTGTGCAAAGCTGTCATCAAAGCAAAAGGTGGCTACTTTGAAGAATCTAAAATATCAAACATATTCTGATTTGTTTAACACTTTTTTGTTTACTCCATAATTCCATATGTGTGCCTTCATAGTTTTGATGTCTTCAATATTAATCTACAATGTAGAAAATAATAAAAATATAGAAAAAGCATTGAATGAGAAGGTGTGTCCAAACTTTTGACTGGTATTGTATATATGCCATTTAGCTGACGCTTTTATCCAAATGTATCCACATTGCAGTGAATGCATACATTTCAGTATATATGGTCCCAGCGGGAATCGAACCCCCAACCTAAGCGTTGTTAGCGCCCTGCTCTACCAAATGAGCCACAGAGGACCACTTAATTCCCTGAACCTGCTGACACCCAGTCAGGCATATCCACTTCTGCACGCCCCCCTGGGCCACCTCAACCTCATAGGGGGGATCGTATGAAGTGAACCGCCATAGAAAGAACGTGTGAAATCATAACTTATTCTCTGTTGGCCGCTGCCCCTCCCTGTCTTGTCTGTGGGAATGGAACACGTGGCCATTGTGACAGACAAAGGACATCAGGGTGACAGAGTGTCCCAGTCCACAGCGCTTTATTGGACACCATAAGCCAGCGCTGCAAACATTAATGTTTAAACACACTTTCTGGCTCAAAGGAGCAGTGGCAGCCATAAACAGGTGGTTTTTAAGTGGGGGAGGTATTGGAGGTGGGGGAGGCGAAGGAATGGGCATTTTCCCCACATATGTAACTCATGTACACTGTATACTCTGGAAATGTGGTCTGGCTTAAGTACCTATGGATGTTTATATTGCGTGTACAGTTGCAGTAAGGTTGTGCACGTGAACTTTGTTTCTGTTTTTCTGACTATTACTATATCCTTTCGCGATGACACCTCCGATTCTAATCAGTCAGCGGAAACACATTGTTATTGTTTTCTTTCTTTCTTTGGTGTTTTGACGTTTCCCAACCGGTGTTTTGTAGGAGTATGCAGCGCTGCAGGTGACAGAGCCCAAGGTGAGAGAGGGGATGGAGAGGGTGGAGCAGCCGTCTGATGACCTCTTCCCCTGCCTCTGCCACAGGACCACGGTAAGCATGACCAGGACACAGGCACTGGAATCACACTACAGAGCCGAGCTGTTCTGTTCTGGCTTGGGCTATTCTGGGTTGTTCTGTTCTGGCCTGCCTTGGGCTGGCCTGGCCTGGCCTGGCCTGGTTATGGATCCACCATAGTTGTGCTGGAAAGGACAATTTAAAAATGTTTTTGAAGCAGCAGAATTTGGTTCTGGTAGTGTCTCGGCCCTGTAGGGTGTAAAGTCTTAGAGTAATGTCTCTCACAAGACTGATTTAGGCCATAAACAACCCAACCCCCATCATACTGTACGCACCTCAGAGTATATTCAGCTGAGCATCCCATCAGTCTAGGAGGCTGTAGATAAAGAGTTGACCATCTCATTGTTGCTACTGTTGGTGAAAGAAACAGACACAGAGGCCGAGGCAGGATTTCACAGAGGCCGAGGCAGGATTTCACAGAGATGGAGGCAGGATTACACAGAGATGGAGGCAGGATTACACAAGGACCGAGGCAGGATTACACAGAGATGGAGGCAGGATTACACAGAGATGGAGGCAGGATTACACAAGGACCGAGGCAGGATTACACAGAGATGGAGGCAGGATTACACAAGGACCGAGGCACGATTACACAAGGAAGGGACATTATCTTGATCTTTATCAGCATCTATTATCTTCGCTCCTGCTGGAGTTGTCCTTGAAGTGGGATCCCTGTGTTTAGACAACTATAGATTAGGATCTACGCTCCACCTTCTGTGTCCACAGTGTTAAAGGACTATCCCTGGGCTTTTAACAAGCTACTGTCAAAGGTGACAATAAATCTGTTCTGTGATAAAGGGATATTTAGGCAAATCATTACATTTCTAAAGCACTTTTTGACACATGCGATTGTCTCAAGGTTCTACTGGTCATCTGAAGACTGAACCCTTTAATATGTGCAGACATCTCTCCCCAATGCGTTATATTATGTCCAATTTGTTTTTAAAGGAGCAGCGTTCACAGGTCTTCATTGGCTTTATGTAACCAAAACTGCTGTAATCAGCACTTGCACTCAAAGTCAAAAAGTTCAGTTCAGTCATTCAGTGTAGTATGTTTAAAAAAATCACACTTTTGAATGTTCTGCATTGTTATTTAAAACTGAGATTTAAAAAATAATTCTGAAGTATAAGCTTAGAAGTCCTTTTTATGTACAGTAAGCGGATGGATCAAAGAAAAGATGCAGCCAGAAATTATGTAATCGACGAAAGAAGCTTCATGGCATTACTTGATTTTTATAACACTTTATTTGACAAAATGTATGACTTTTATGACAGGCATAGATATGAGGCCTAGATATGAGGTTTATTGACATTGTCCATTGTTCGTTTTTGTTTTACAGGCTAAGGATGAGCTCTGATTGATCCAGCAGTCAATTATAAATCAATTGCATTTTATCCAATGTTATTGAGTAATATGTGTTGACGTGTGAATTGTCGGGTTATCTCCCTACCATGAATGTCAGTTTTTCCATTTTTATAATAAATATTTTTTCATTGTTCGTACTGAATGTTACCATTGGTTGTGTTTTATTTATTGCAATAAAAGTTAATTTGGGTGGCCCATTTTACAGTTCATATAAAGAAAGACCTTGACCTTGAGAATGTTACTCACTTTGTCATTGAAACCACACACACTCACTCACACACACTCACAGACACAGCACAAACACACATTCTGTAGTTACAACGAAGTTCAACTGTTTTTGGTGGGAGGGCACACTTTTCATAATACACCTTTTGAGAAGTAAACTGAAGGTTTGGTCTATGACGAAATTAAAGTGAATTATAGTTTTAACGCAAAAGTAATCAGCCATAAAACCCATTGGTGTAATAGCGACTCCTGCACGCTAGATGTCGGTATTTGAAACGTTTTACGTTCAAGTTCGAAATCGATGTGAAAGAGGACTAAACATGGATGCATTCCACCAGGTGATGCAGTTGTTATGAGCAAGTTTTACAAGTTCCAGTAAAGCTAGGCTACACGACCAAATCACTGAATGTCTCACTCACTAAATATAAGATATGAATGTATTTCAGGACGAGGTGACGGTACCCTTCGGGACAAAACAGGTCGATGCTGCTGTGAGTGTCCCGTCTGATGCCAGCCGTGTGCGGACAGCCGTCATCCTCACACACGGGGCTGGCGGAGACATGAACTTCACACATCTGGTGTCTCTTGCCCATGCCCTCGCCTGTAGCGGGATCATTTGCCTGCGCTTCACATGTAAAGGTTTAAACCTTGGCTACAGGGTAAAGGCTTATCATGCCGTTTTGGTAAGCAGTTTCTCATAGATTTGTTCCTAAAGACAGATTAAGTGGAAGGATCGTCAATATGTTTTTTGTATAACAAAGAAATTGTGGACAACATACATTCCATATTTGGTAACTGCTCGTTTTATTTTGCAGGAATACCTAAAAAACCTTGAGAAATACACAATAACAAACATATTCCTTGGTGGTAAGCATACGCATACACAATAAACCGGTTTATTGTCTTTTTACTTTTATGTTAGAGAATATAAATTATGTCACAATTATGACAATACAATAACATAGTTAGGAAAGATCCTTGACCTGAGTTCAGCATAGGCCTATTCCCTCTTGGCTCTTGACACTTTTCCTGAATGACACCAATGCTAAACATCGCACCCTTTAATCTGTTGGTAAAATAATCAACTACAAGTAACTCATTGTGGAGGAAACCCAGCCACTGAAGATGCATTATCATCTGATCAATCAGACATGGCCGAAGTTGACGGCTGAAGGCTTTTGTGTATCGAATGATCATCTTGAGAGAGTTTATAAGAGTATACTGTACCAGTCAAAAGTTTGGACACACCTTCTCATTCAATGGTTTTTCTTTATTTGTATTATTTTCTACATTGTAGATTCATATTGAAGACATCAAAACTATGAAGGAACACATGGAATTATGTAGTAAAGAAAAAAGTGTTAAACAAACCAGAATATGGTTTATATTTTAGATTCTTCAAAGTAGCCACCTTTTGCTTTGATGACAGCTTTGCACACTCTTGGCAAGGTGTGTCCAAACCTTTGACTGGTACTGTATGTTTGATTGGCTTGTTGAATTCACTAATCCCTACTTAAGTCGGTGGATGTATACAGAACATTATGATTGGGTCATGCACTGACATGCTGTCCTGTGACCCCCTGCACCCCAGGCCGGTCCATGGGTTCTCGGGCCGCCTCTGCCCTGGCGAAGCAGCTCAGTGATGGGGCAGAGGATGCAGTGCAGGGCCTAGTCTGTCTGTCCTTCCCTCTACATCCACCTGGACAGACACATGCCCATCGCCAGCGGAGCGAGGACCTCAGGGGGCTGCCTGAGGGGATGCCTGTGCTGTTTGTGTCAGGCACTGAGGATAACATGTGTGACAGGGTGAGGATGGGACAGTGTAGGACCTTGCTGGCCGGGGGTTAAATATATATTTTATATGGTTTGACTTTCACTTGTGCTAAAAGTCTCTTGTTTCTCCACGTATCCAGGTCCTTCTTGGGGGTGTGGTGGAGGAGATGAAGGCTCAGGCCATGGTTCACTGGGTAGAGGGAGGCAGCCATGGCCTTGTGGTGAAGAGAAGGTCAGAGGAGTCTGTACTGGATGAAGTGAACTCACGTGTCCTGACATGGATTTCTGAACACACCTAAAAAACGCATCGGTTTTGGAACACACCTAACTAATACAAGGATTTTGGAACACCTAACAACCCTGTTCTTATGGTGTTTCTTGGCCCCTTGTTTAGCATTAATGCACCTACTGTATACTTTAGCATTCAAATTGTTTTTTTTGTACAGTTTATTAATATGGAATAAATGTGAATTTCGATAATACATGGTGTTGTCAATGTTTCTTCAGAGATGTGAAGTTCTTATAATGCAAAATGAAATACTCTCCATGCAACATCTGTGGACGGCTTGAAGAAGGAATGCGACTGTCCCTTTAAGACGGTTGACGACGTCATTATTTGCTTGATTCTAATTGGCTGATTTGCAGTTCCTCGGTGAACGCTGCAGAGGAGGAAGCAGCATGGCTGAAGAACTCTGGAATAAAGTCAACATTCCGTTTCCAAGTGCAGTTTCATCTGTCCGCATACCGTTTCGTTTCTCAACAAGTACGACTTTTTAAATCAATTCTCTGCTTCAAGTATTTGCCATGCCATAATAGTCGCTTCAGCTAATATGCAAACCGCTTTTCACAGCAACAGCATTCGTGATCCACGTGGTAACTTGGTTTTCCATACAAACAAAACAAATCGCATCAACTATGTCTTTCTGCTCCATCATATATCGAAACAAACACAATGCTCGAATGTCTCGTGTTACTAGATGATGGTCTTGCAAAAGCTAGACGTTCATGCAGTGCAACTGTTCATGTCTGTCGTTATTCTATCCCCAGATACGACGCTAAAGCATCTCCTGGGGCAGAATGAGAAGGTGCTCAAGTTGCTGCGTAGTGAACTCCTCCAGACGGAGATCCGCGTCTTGTACGAGCTTCTCTATGTTCTCAACAACAGCTTCAGGCACCAGAAGTCGTTCAGGGTTCTCAAACAGGTGACGGTTATGAAAAGTACTGATGCTGGACTTTGTGGAACATCACCAGGGCCAAGTATTTTCAAAACTTTTTAATCTAGATTATTATTATTTTTGCTATCAAGGATCAGATCATCTGGTTGATCCATCCAGATCGATCTGACCCTACATACCAAGATATAATCCGGATCATTCTGATCCAGATGGAATATTTTTGAGATACTGGGCCCTGGTGGTACCTATATATGGTACAACACTTTTTTTTAAGAAGTATAGTTACAATTCATAGCTAAACCATTATGTTGATGAATGGCAGACTATTAACTCACTTTTGGTTACTCTTGCAGGTTGAGCAATGCATAAACCGGTTGAAGGAAATGAAGCTGGATGCTGCTCTTCTAAGCCTGAGAGAGCTTTGTCCTACAAAAGCACAAAGGTACTTCAGTTTCCATGTATACAGAAATGGTGATGGCCAAGGTGTGTATCTGAACTCATGGTGTGTGTGTGTGTGTGTGTGTGTGTGTGTGTGTGTGTGTGTGTGTGTGTGTGTGTGTGTGTGTGTGTGTGTGTGTGTCCGTCCACAGGAAGCTGGCCAGTGAGGCTGGTCACTATGATGTCCCCAGCCAGCCTCGGCTGGAGTGGCTGTGTCTCAAAGTGCTGGGAGCCACCAGACTGATGAGCTGTCTATTGAACCATTGCACCAGGGCCTTCATGTATCCTTCTCATCTCCTTCTGTGTCATCATGAATGACCGTGTTCCAGACCCTCTGCAAAGTATTTGAGCACTAGATCTCACAATGCCTGGATGGGTGTGTCACATGCCAGTAATCACATCCGTATGATGGAGGCCTAGCAACATGCAGAGCTGCACAGCCTGCCTGCTATGCAGATGCCACAGAGCACAACTATTGGTACATTTTTGTGCGTCCTGGTGGTTTCCACAGACGTCCTGAAGCTAATATCTCAGAATAGAACTGTACATTTGTGGTTCTGGCCTTGACCTTACTGTTCTCCAGACTAACAAAGCAACACCTCCGGTGTCATGAATTCATTCTGTTGAACGGGGTTTTCACGGGCATGCTCAGTCGACTGTGGTGAGTCAGCTCTTTTTGGAGCTCCTTTTTGAACGTACACACACAGCCGACGTGCACTTGCACACACCTGCATATAATGCTTACTAGAAATGCAAGCCATAAATATGCTGTACGAAGCAGTCTCACTCTCGAAGCAGTCACAGTAACTCCACAAGGTCCAGCATCAGCACGGAACCGTCGCCTGTTTTAGAACCCTGGATGGAATGCTGAACACTGCACACAGAGTTCCACTTCTATGTCTTGTCTCATGGTCGTATCTAAAGAGCAGCTTGTAGATACAGTTGGGCTGGCTGCCATTGCATGGTTCTAGAACCTCTCCTGACTGCTAACCCCACCGTAACGAATGCCACTCTGCGCTCCTCAGGGTGTTTTTCCGGGGCGTCCTGATCAACCTGGCCCCTGTCTACAAGTACACCCTGCACCTCCTGAAGGAGGTGTCCAAGGCTCAGCCCATGCCCTTCCTCAGAGAAGGCACCCTGCCTCGGGACATGGCTGAGCTCCTGGGCCCCTCAGACGCCGCCATACTGAAGACGGAGCTGGCCAAGTTCCGTTTTGTCCGCAAAGTGAGAATGTGGCACAGGCGCTTCCAAGAGGAGGGGGGGGAGGGGAGGGAGGGGAGGAAGCTGTCACAGGCTGGGTCCACCAAAAGGAAGAGGGCCAAGGTGGACCTGGGAACTGCAGTCTTACTTCAAAGAACAGGTATTTCAGGTAGATGACTGTGCCGTCCTGGGTCAAGGGTGCTTGATTTATGTTGGGGGATTGCACTTCAGGGACTATTCCATTGGCTCTAGTGTATTAGGAAAAATAGTAATTGAAAGTATTCAACGTACATATTTGTCCCTTCTCTCGCCTGGTTGGCCTATATGCTCTGTTTTGTACATTTGACAAGCACGTACTCCCCTTACAGGTTCTGTCTCTGGATTTGACATGAAGGCCTGGCTTAAACATACTCATGGACGAGTCACAGAGGTAGGTCTGGATGTTGTGAACATGTCATGATAAATGTGTCTTTTTTTTAAAATTATTATTACTTATTTTTGTTTCAGTTAGCTATTTGGTTAGCGTTGCTGTTACCATCCCAATAGATTGTCATTTGAACTCCCCTCCTGCAGGTGCCAACAGAACAAGAGCCGTCCTCTTCAACCGACGGGTCTGTGATTGGTCAGAAGAGGAGGTTCCGAAAGCAGGTGACATCCGCAACCACCTTCAGCAACATGGCCACCCAACTACAGGAAGTGATGCAATGGTGCAAAAGCAGGAAGTTGCGGCAGGAGAGGGGCCGTCTGGCGTTCCTTCAACTGAAGTGCCAAAGGATGAAACACCTTGAGGCAGAAGGCTACAGGTACATCTAATATAGAATGATTTTTTCAACAATCTTTTTACAATTTATATCCCCTTTATAGCCCTCCATAAGTATTGGTAAGAGGACATATTTTGTCTTCTTTTAGCTCTATACTCCAACAGTTTGGATTTGAAATCAATCAATCAAATGTATTTGTATAGCACTTTTTACATGTCGCTAAGTGCAAGCCAAGGAAAAAATGATTATAATGTGTTTTGGTTTATTCTTGGCCTCTCCAGTGCGAAAAGGAAACTGGTGACCTACAAACAGGAAGTTAGCTGGGCCCTGTCACTCTGCAGGACGCCCCCTAAAACCTGTCAGTCCCTGAGGACGCTGTGGATAAGCGCTCACCCCAGGATTCGCTGTCAGTCACTCAGGACTCAATTCAGACCAATCGGGACTAAAGCCTGTGTCAACAGGAAGAGACACAGGAAGAGGAGGACTGTATTACCAACTCAAACAGACCCACCTGAGGTGGCTGAAATGAGTGTTGATCAGTCATCTCATACAAACAAAAGCATGAACTCACCTGAGACCCCAACTCAGAAACCTACCGGCGGGAATGATGATATAGATGATATTTTTGCCACCTTAGGATTCTGAGAATCTGAATTGGTTCTTAGACATATTAAAACAAAACTGCTATCTGAGGGGATGAACATAGTTGTAGAGAATTTAATCTGAACTCGCATAAGAAGAGCAATGATTCAACTCTTGTCATGTTGTTGTAGAAAAAATATGAATTGTATTAAAATCTGACCTTTTTATTGAAACTGTAAGCAATTTCTAATCTAATGCAATCCTTGTCTCATACTCATCACCACAAGTGGATTAATGGCCAATTTTAGCCTAAAGCGTCAACCATGATACCGTCCACTCTGTTACTAAACAAAATGGTATATAATGCCAGGCCATTATAGTAAATGACTGCCTGAGTTGGGAACATATCTATTGCTGGAGGATTAATTTATCCTCCCTCCCTGTCATGGAAAGTAAAAATGTATTTGAAAAAGTTTTAGGGTCCAAAATATGTTCTATTTGCGGGATGACTCTGGTATGAACATTGGAAAACTGCTTCACAGTACTAATGACAAAACAAGCTACTGTTCCCTTTTCCTTGTAGTTTACATTTTGCCTCTGTGAGATATATGCCAATTAGCTGACGATTTTATCCGAAGCGACTTACATTGCAGTGAGTGCATACATTTCAGTATATATGGTCCCAGCAGGAATCAAACACACAACCTAAGCGTTGTTAGCGCCATGCTCTACCAACTGAGCCACAGAGGACCACAGATGTACACACTGATGTAGGAAAGTAGAGGCGCTGTACTGGATGGCTCAGAATTCAGGACCTAAGATGGATTCCTACAGGGTACACGTGTAGAATACATGTTCCCTTATGTGTAAAACATTCTGCCTTTTCCAGTTCCAGTTGATTTGTCTGTCAAGGCTAATGAGTATATATAATGAATGATAGTCATCTTTTTGGTGTGTGTGTCTAAGCCTTAACCTCTCAGATCATGTGCACTTTCTAAAGGGAACTAAGCTATATTTGTATTATGTTCTTTCAATGAACGGGAAGGATGTGTTTGGTCATGAGAGATTTCAGAAGATTGGCGCTTCATGTCTCCATGTACGAGAGATAAAGTTTGTAATACTCATATCTTTAATATGCATTTGGACAAAAAACATACATGATGGCTGGTACGCACACAGTATAAATATCAAAACATAACATGGGTTTACATATTTGAGACGACTCAATTTGACTGTACAATTTGGGAAAGTTCTTTGCTCAGAAAGACATTCTAATCAATGGAGGACGGGCCGTGTTTCTGTCAGTGAGGATTTGAAAATGCTCCAAAAAGATAAATGAAAAAGAACAAAACATCAATACATAGTTATATAGAGTTCTACTCATGCATATTGACTATTTCTACCATCTACTGATTTAAAATGTTGACAAAAACAAAGTGTCAAAGTAAAACACTTGCATCAGTCAGGAAGACTATGGAATATGGTATCTCCATAAATCCTGAGTCTTAACATGTAAACCATATCAAAACAACGTGCCCCATCTCAAAGATAATGAAATAACGTGCAAAATTACATACAATAAATTGTGTGTCACTTGTGTCTTATGAGACAAACTAATAACTTACAAGGTTGTGTGGTATGGAATATAAATAGGCACATTTTCAATGTTTACCTTTTCCCTTAATCTTGTAGTTCTGATAGGAGTGACTTTAAGCGGAAATCTGTGGTAAAGCAGGGAATTTTCTGTGTCCTCTGGAGATACAGAGATGAAACCCTGAACACGCCACAAAGCTCCCAATCCCTCAGTCACTACGACACTTCAGCCCTTGCCTCTGTGAGATGTTTACATATACACACTGTTGTATTAAAGTGAGGTTCAGTACAGGCGGGCTCAGAACTCATTCATGACCTAAGATGGATTCCTTCACCTGCAGCATTCATTTAGCATACAGGACATTACAGTAAAGCTTCACAGAAACCTCCCCCATGGTCGAGAGTAATGGCCAAGACTTGTGTAATGCACACCCCCTGCCTGTAGAGGTCAGTGTGTGTGTGTATAATGTGGTTGAGTGGGAATGCTGTGAAAGTGCTGCTCAGCCCAGGTAGTAGAGCTGGCTGCGTGGTGCTGACTGTCCGAGGCCTGAGGCCCTGCAGATCCTCACAGATTGGTGATCTTGTCCTTGCCGCCGGTGTTGCCGTTCTCGTCACACTCAAAACCCTCGTTCTCCAGGGCAAACTCCTGCTTCTCTTTGGTAGGGTTTGCCTCTGCGTCCCCCTCTGCTCCCTCGGTGTCCTTCACAGCCGAACCCCCACCACATTTCCTCTTATAGGTCTGGTAAGCTGCGGATGAGGGAACAACTCTAGTTACACCACTGTGTGTTTAGGGTTCAAATGATTCCGTCTGAGTGGGGACTAAGAAGCATCAATTGTTTGGCTCTTAGGCCTGACTAACATTTCTATGCAAGAACAACGAATAAATGTTGCTGATAACAATTAGTCTGCTACGTTTACATGCACACTTAGGAATATTTCTATGACAGAGATCATCATAAAATCATAATCACATTTCTTCAATGCCCCCCCCCCCCCAACAGTATGTATTGAACCGCTAACTGTATGTCTGAATTGATGTCTTTTTGAACTTTGACCTTGTTGCACAACCAATTGCCCTCTGGACCAAATAAAGTTGAAACTTGAATGACAATTCTGTGAACTCTGTGATTTCTATGAAGAGTTGAAAATGACGACTCTTCGATTGTGTTGACACCATGATTTGTTGATTATCGGTGTGAACTCCTCACCTCCCACTGCTATGACGGCCAGCACCAGCTGAAAGATGCTGTAGATGAGGGGGAAGGCGAACATGACTTCCAGCTCTTCAGGGGCGAAGGACAGCTGCACAATGGTGCTGCACAGCTGAGAGTTCTGGAAGCCCGTCTCCAGGGCGATGGTGCGACATCTAAACACAACCCACACAACAACAAGAACTTGTAAAGTGGGTTCCAAGGGTCACCAGACGATATTAATTGTAAGTTGTTATTGTAGAGGGCCTTGCTCTGAGTACTCTTAGAAAAAAGGGTTCTAAAAGGGTTCTTAATTTGCCCCCATAGGGGAACCTTTTGAAGAACCATTTTGGGTTCCATTTAGAACCTTCTGTGAAGAGGGTTCTATGTGGAGCCCAAAAGAGGTCTACATTGAACCCAAAAGGGTTCTTCAAAGGGTTCCCCTATGGGGACAAATGAAGAACCCTTTTAGAACCATTTTTTTTCTAAGAGTGTAGCAATGTGACAATGCAATATAATGAAGTGGAACAAAGTAGGCTTTGTTTGTTTGTTTGGTAGCTGTAAGAAATGAAATGTGTGTTCTTTTCCTCTAATTTACAATATAGGTTGTGAACATGCACTAACTGTATCATGCGCCATATAGAGGAGAGGTTCTGTTTGGTCTGGTATTACAGTATCAATACCAATATTATTCTTATGCTGCGTTCATGACAAGTCAGGAATTCCGAACATCCAAGTCAAAATTAATGTAAGTTATCTGCATAGAGTTTCCTATTGGTTGACTCTGATACTCTCCAAGGAGGAAACTCTGAAGTCTGAAATGTCTTCCTAGTTCCGATATGTCATGATGGCAGCATTAAGACTGGACTGGACAACATATGACACATAATGGAGTGATTCTTTATCAAAAATACAACACAATACAACTCACACATGTAGATATACCCTGCATATACCGCACTCTGCATTTAAAACCATCAAGGACAACCCAATTAAGTTGTGAAACCTATTTATCCATACGGAGGAGTATTACCTGTGCCAGGGCTGTCCCACGAATCGGGCTAACAGGAAGCCCAAGCTGAAGCCCACGAAGGGGTAGATGGCTCCGATGATCCAGAGAGAGGGAGAGATGGTCCAGGAAGACTGATAGAGAACCCCTCCTATCACCGCGATGATGATGATAAGGAGGAAGCCCACGATGGAACCCACCTACACACACACACATACACAGAGAGAGAGAGAGAGAGAGAAGGAGAACATGTCAGAGAAAAGCTTCCCAAATCTTATGCAGTCTTCTTGATAAATCGTATCCCAGAACAGAAACGACAATGATAGGCAACCCTCACGTTCCCCAACACGACATGATGTATATGTCCCTTTGTCCCTGTTGTGCAAGCTTTAGCAGTATGCAACCGATGTGAGTGAGAGTCGTTTTTTTCACTCACCTTGAGGATTTTCTTGGCTACTTTTGGCCACCTGTGTTTGACGTAGATCCCCAGAGCAACAGGGATCAGGAGGGACACAAGAGTGATGCCTGGGGACAGAGATATAAAGTTTACATTACTCAGGACAATGTCCTATGCTTCATCGTGTACAGCACTAAACACCAATTGTATGCTGTTAAAATGACTATTACGTTTGCAGTTCTTACTTATACAGTTATATGGGATCTGTATGTGCAGTTATAGCATTCTTAGCTATCTTGTGGTAGACAATCTATAATGCGTTATAGTGTTTGTACCTATACTCTGGTAGGGGATCTATAATGCGTTATAGTGTTTGTACCTATACTCTGGTAGGGGATCTATAATGCGTTATAGTGTTTGTACCTATACTCTGGTAGAGGATCTATAATGTGTTATAGTGTTTGTACCTATACTCTGGTAGGGGATCTATAATGCGTTATAGTGTTTGTACCTATACTCTGGTAGACGATCTATAATGCGTTATAGTGTTTGTACCTATACTCTGGTAGGGGATCTCGATGGTGTCTGTGGAGGTCCAGACGGAGGTGTAGATGAGGAGACAGAGAGGCATCATGCCCAGAGCCAGGATAGACGAGCAGGCCGTCATGCTGATACTGCAGGGGGACACACAAACAACGTTAATGTTGTGATAGAAACATACTCGTATACTTGAAGGGAGTAGTTCAAAATGAGTTTTAACGATTAAAGGACCGAGGGTGAAAAGGGAGTAGCAAATGTACATCCGGTGCTTTCCCTCTCTTTTCTGTCAGAATGAATGTTACGCATCAAACACGTAGACCATCACATCCATCATATCCTGTTTCAGCCATATTTTGCCATGGTTCTATGAAACGTGTACATGTCTGTTAAACATGATGAGGTAGCGACAGAAAGCATACATTTCTTCCGAGCAAAAGCTGGTCAAATCATTTCAAAACCATTTGAGCTGAGCTTGATTTAATTCACCTGTCACAATGGGATAGTCCCAAAAGGTGCCAGGTCTCCAAGCTAACTCAAGCGCAACTCACACACTTGACAAAGTATTAGCCCCCAGGCCTGCCCCCCCCCAAACACACACACCCACCCCACCCTCTTCCCCTCTGCCCCTGCCTGCCCTCTGATCTCGCCTGTCCCAGTCTCACCTGAGGTCCATGTCCCCATCCAACCAGTAGGCGATGATGTTGGAGCTGGAGCCCCCGGGACAGCATCCCATAATGACGATGACGATGGCCTGGACAGGCATGACGTTGAAGGCCAGCGACAGGGCGAAGGCGGTGAAGGGCATAATGCCGAACTGGCACAGGAAGCCGATGAAGATGCCCCAGGGCTTCTTGATGTGTCCCCAAAGCTTCATGACCTCCACCGTGCATCCCATGGCGAACATGACCATGGCGAGCATGACCGTGAGGACCGTGCTCATGACCACGCTCAGGATCGCGTTGTAGTCGCTGGCCGGAGTCAGGCAGGAGGTTCCAACACACACCGTGGCGTTGGGGTGGCAGGTGACGGGCTCCATGGTTGTGGAGAAGAAGGAGGGTTAAGAAAGAGAGCAAACAAGAACCCAAGAGAGAGGAGTGCGGGAGCGGAAATGGGACGGTGTTCCTTGCTGTTCCTTGGAGGGATTGAGTTGCAGGTTCTTAGAACTCCAGGTGAGAACTCCTCCGGTTCTCCTTCTCCTGTATCCACGGTGTCAAGTGCCGCACTGAGACAGACCACCTACCTCCTCCGTCTTTAATACCTCGCTACCTGTGGCAAGAAAATCTGCGAAAATCAAAAATTAACTTGTGCCAAACCATTTTATGAGGTCAGTGTCCAAATGCATATACGGCATATAAAATATAATGTCATTGTTTCAACTTTAGGTTCAATAAATATGATTGCACCATCTTCTTTTCTTTTATTACTCTTTACCTCTTAAAATTTTATAATCCTCTTCCAGGCAGGGCGATGTAACACCACCGCATCATAGCCAACCGCGCTACCAAAGGGGTGATGCCTCCCTGTGCATGGTAAGAGCGGGCACAAGGTCCTCCCTGTGTGCGTCACAATCAGTGTTCCCTGTGGGAACGACAGGGACAGTAAAAAGAAAAGGATGGTAAAACTGTAAAAGGCTGTGGACCCACTGTGGGACGCAACTGCCGGAATGCACTATAAGTTACATGTGAGTTACATTTTAAAAGCCCTGTGCCCTGCCCAGCTGGGTCAGTGAAGCACAGAGGAACAGAAGAAACTCAACACGCATGATCATCTAATATATTATATATAATATAATATAACATTTACATTTATGGCATTTAGCAGATGCTTTTATCCAAAGCGACTTACAACAACTACATTTGTTTAAGTAAGTGAATCATCTATCCATCAGTCATTATGAGAAAAATTAATCAATGCTCGGACCAGGGGCCATTGGTAATCACAATGCTTTTTCTTACCACGAGAGAAACTTGTACAGGGGGGTAGTGGGGGTGAATAATATACACTTACTGAACACTTTATTAGGAACACCTGTACACCTTCTCATGGTGGAGGTGGTGTAATGGTGTGGAGAATGCTTTCTTGGCACACTTTGGGCCTGTTAATACCAATCAATCATCGCTTGAATGCCACAGCTTATTTGAGTGTTGTTGCTGACCATGTGCATCCCTTCATGGCCACAATTTACCCATCTTCTAATGGCTACTTCCAGCATGATAATGCACCATGTCGCAAAGCAAAAGTCTCAAACTGGTTTCATGAACATGACAATGAGTTCAGTGTTCTTCAGTGGCCTTCCCAGTCACCGGGTCTGAATCCAATAGAACTCCTTTGGGATGTGGTAGAACGGGAGATTGAAACTGCACCTGAAAAATCTGCAGGAATTGCGTGATGCAATCATGTCATCATGGACCAGAATCTTACAGGAATGTTTCCAACATCTTGTGGAATCAATGCCACGAAGAATTGAGGCTGTTTTGAGAGCAAAGGGAGGCCCTGAGTGTATATGCCATTTAATATATACCATTGTCATCTTTAACTGGTAAAGAACATTAGCAATGATGAGAAATAATACTAAGAAAAACATTATTCAATTACATAATACACAAAAGGCCTCTAAAAAAATCAACTCAATTCTGTAGGGACTATTTACATACCTTTTCCTTTTATCAGCAGCAAGAATTGACTTGTCATAGTTGTGCTTAAAACAAATCATAGAACATATGAGGATACTGTAGGCCCATCACTAGGTAGTACTTATATTACAGTACAGCTCAACATGAAGGTCGCCATCTTTCACTCAACTGCAATTCAGTGTCACAATGGGGAAAATGGTTTGTTTATCCACAGTGTTACAAAATATGACTCTCTCCCTTCACCCTCTCAAGCTGCAGCCTAGTCTCTTTGAGTTGTGCTTTTAAAGTTCATGTCGAGCTTCCTTCTGCATTCTGTCACTCATTGAATACTGAGGAAAATGTTTAACACAACCCTCATCTGTGCATCACAGATCCTTCGGGTCCAAAGTTATAAAACAACCAACACCTGTGTGTCTATTACATTTTATTACAAAATAAAACCCCGAACAATTCATATTCTCACAGTGTCTACGCAAATAGCAGTCTGTTTACGGTACACAGTTTAAATAACCATGGTGAAGAGAATCATTTCAGGTCAGGGTGTTCGGTTCCTTTCCCCAGACTGTTACCAGTTCCAGTGGATTGTGGGTCCTTGAGGAATAGTTGAACAGAGGAAAATCAGCTGCCTGCTTTCCTCTGCTGGTTAAGGGAGCCAAACAAAGCGCAGCCTAATGACTGATCTCTGGGCCAGTTCTGATCTCTCTCCCTGGAGTTTGTTCCAGTTCCAGCTGAACGACCAGGTCTATTACTGCCCACTTGCAGAGGGAGGAAAAAAGCTGTTCTGAGATCAGCTCTCGGTAATACTTCAAACCGCAGCAATGTCAATGTCAACCAAGCTGCTGTTGACACAGTCATCGTTATTAGCGTGAGCAGTAGACCGTCTATAAAGGGATTATCCAAACAAACGGAGGCCCAGCTGTGAGGGAAATTTACGAATGTATCCTTAGATGACCTTAATATCTGTGAGAAAAGAAGAAAAACAACTCCTAATGTGAAAAAGTTACAAACAGGCAAGTTCCTATCTGAACTCGCCACACACAGATGTGAATCCACAAAGTTTTCAAGGCCGTACTCCCTGTTCTCTGCACCAAACGTATTAATGCTTTGTATACACTTTCCTTATCTAGTTTTGTATTAATATCTCTGTGTTTGTGCTGCTCTTAGTCAGTCAGTCAGCTACAGTGCTACTCTGATCCGTACTCGAGTGTGACTTACTCTGTATCTGTGTTCGCTGTTTCACTAACAATAAATAACACAAAGACAGTTGTCTGTTTCTCTCCAAGAATTTATTAAACTCGGTTTGATCTCCACCACATCAGCTACCTGCTTAATTCTGCTGGTTAGGAGGTCAAAAGACAATGTACCCGCAAATGCGCCCAGATTAACAACTGATCTCTGGCCAGTATCAACCTCCGTCCGTAGTGTACGGCCCTGGTGATGTAGGTATTCACACACAGTACTAACTGATCCCAGGTCAGCTCTCAAGCTGTGCTCCGGGGAGGGTGAGGTTGAGCTGTTCCAGGGTCAGCTTGGAGCAGCTGTGTCCCCCAGCTGGATGCTCCCCGTTACGTGGGCAATGAAACACCGGAGCAGATAGACCCCCGAAAACTGGAGAGAGCTGGAGGGGGAGAGAGGGGGAGGGAGAGAGAGAGAGAGGGAGAGAAAGAGAGAATGAGAGAGAGAGAGGGGGGCGATAGAGAAGGAGAGAGAGAGAGAGAGAGACAGAGAGAGAGGGGGGGGCGATAGAGAGGGAAAGGGAGAGAGAGGAGGGGGGGAGACAGAGAAAAAGAGAGAGAGAGAGAGAGAGAGACAGAGAGAGAGGGGGGGGCGATAGAGAGGGAAAGGGAGAGAGAGGAGGGGGGGAGACAGAGAAAAAAAGAGAGAGAGAGAGAGAGAGAGAGAGCAAGAGAGTAAAGTAGTTAAAGAGCTGCTTCAGGAGGCCTGGTACAGTGAACACCACAGAGCACAGATCAGCCAAGCAGTTGCGTAAGTGAATAAGTCTCTAGGTCTATGTGTGAAGCACCACAAACAGTGTGAGTGAGCAGGCACTTGTATATGACCCGTCATAAAAAAGGCCTCATTAAATGTAACCAGTGTATTTGTGCACTGGTAGGTGCAAGGCTGTGTGTACAGGCGGTATCAGTGTATGGCTAAAGGGTAGCCCTTCAGATGGCCTCTTATCAGGCTTTATGTATGTGAGACATGCTTCCGACATTTGACCTCCACGGAATGTACAGGAAGCAGAAATCTCAAGGCCTCGGGCCCATCTACCACACACACACACACACACACACACACACACACACACACACACACACACACACACACACACACACACACACACACACACACACACAGTAGTGATGTAAGGTCAGTGATCAAAGGTTCTATGTTCATTGAGATTTGTATTCCTCTTGTTTGCGTTACTGACCGTCCATCCTCCTCATTCCCCTAATCGCCATCCATTTATCTGCTATGATATCGGGTCGAGACGGCTTGGGCCATGTCTATGAAACTGCGGGGGGGTGTGTGGGGGGGGTGGTTCCATAAATCCATCCGTGCCGACCTGTCCCTTATCAAGTCTGTCTTATCTGATCACTGATAGCCTTCTAAGCCATCTCTCATAATTCATGTCCTTTCTCTTCCATTGCATACCAAAAAAACAACGAGTTACCGATTCAAAATGAAGGAGCACTCTTTCCGGTTGACAGTGAAGGGGACATACAGATTTGAACGCGTTGCATGTCCTTCATCGACTACAATGGATTCCCTATAACTCATACGGCTTGGATTGCAGTTGCTTCTGTCGACGTGACAAGTAACTTGTGCGTAACTACTGCTCTATTGATCTTCTGATCAATACACAGACACACATTACATTGGTTTGCATGGCGTGCAAAGCAAGTCAAACGCCCTCAAGCTGTTTCACAGTTCCATACTAATATAATATACGTCATTTAGCTGACGCTTTTATCCAAAGCGACTTACACTGCAGCGAGTGCGTACGTTTCAGTATATATGGTCCCAGCAGGAATCGAACCCACGACTGAAAGCCTATAGCCTTAACGTAGGAATCAGACGCTACTGTATATCCTGCAAGCAAGCGGTGCAACAGCACTTCCTTCCTGTAGATACTGTATGCCAAGGCTACGAGCATCAGACGTGACCTTGGTCTAGACATGTGATTGCCCCCAATGGCTTTATGATGCCCAGGGTGTGCCAGGCTCTGACCGTGCCAAGCCTGGGACCAACTCTGGTGTCTTGGAGTGATGATATGCATGAGTACATGAGTACATGAGTACATGAGACACTGGTATAAATGTCACATGTATGATGCTGCCTTTACCGATCGGAGCGCGTACGTGTGTGTGTGTGTGCGTACCTGAATGTGTGTGTGTGTGTGTGTGTACGCGAGTATGTGCATGTGCATGTGGATATGGATATGTGTGTGTGTGTGTGCATCTGAGTGTGTGCATGTGGATATGTGTGTGTGTGTGTGCATCTGAGTGTGTGCATGTGCATCTGAGTGTGTGCGTGTGCATGTGGATATGTGTGTGTGTACCTGAGTGTGTGCATGTGGATATGTGTGTGTGTGTGTGTGTGTGTGTATGTGTGTACGTGAGTGTGTGCATGTGTGTGTGTGTCTGATAATGTGACTCTCACCTGACCAGGAAGGGCTGGGGGAAACACCCCCCAGTTTGTGTCTTTATAGTTTCCTGAAGGTGCAGCAGATTACTCAACAGCGCCCCCTGCCGACTCCTGTCAATCTTGGTCACTACAATCTGCAGACAGAGAGGAGAGAGAGAGAGCAGTAGAAAAATGAGGCTGCTGCTACAGTCGGTTGAAAACACCACTAGACCCCCATATCAATCATATTCCGCCATCTACTGGCCAGTTTGGGACACTACACAATGCTGGGACTATTATTGATGAGTGCAGGTCATTCAACACCTATAATAAGCTCACAAAAGAGACCATCGATAGAATAATGAAGCTTGGCTAATGAAGCTTGTATCTATCCCGTTCTACAAGATTTCACAAGTCTAAATCTCCATTTTTAAAATATGACAGTTATCCTTTGCGCATACATCAATCTGCCACGTCCTTTTTTTTTTCTTCCGGTTTTTCATTTCCATTTTTCTTCTCTTCCTTTTGTCAACTGCGTTGACACAATCTTAGTTACGGTCAAAGTGCTTAATAACCTAAAAGCATGAATAATTAACTCAGGACTGCATTAAGTAGAGAGCCACTCAATAATGACTTCAGCCAGTAGGGTTAAGATGGGACGCGACTGCACTTTTAAATAGCTGAGAGGGACAAGATGGAGAGCCCAACATTCCTCTGCTCGTGTGACGCTGAGCGGGAAAGGAAAGGATTTTAGTTCATGAAAGGCAACGGAAAAAGAGCCAATGGGAATCTGTATACGTCACAGACGCAAGGATATGCTTCTCTGACAGGGATTGATGAGAGAGCAGCCACATTACCTTTACATTTATGGCATTTACCAGACGCCTTTAGACAAAGCGACTTACAAAAAGTACATTTGTCTAAAGTAAGTGAATCATCTATCCATCAGTCATCATAAGAAAAACAAATCTATGCTAGGACCAGGGGGTATTGGCAGTCGCAATGCTAGAAGAATCATTTTTTTCACATTTATTTACAGGAGAGAAACTTGCACGGGGGGGACGGGGACAGGGGGGGTTGTGGGGATGAAGAGGTCTTTAGGAGGGACGGTTAAGATGGAGCCTGAAGAGATGGGTCTTCAATCTACAGCGGAAGATTGGTAGTGACTCTGCAGTTATGACAGCAGTGGGAAGCTCGTTCCACCAGCGGGGCGTCAGGACAGTGAAAAGCCGTGACCGAGTGGCGCGGCTGCTGCATCCACGTAGAGGCGGCGGTGCCGGGCGGCCGGCCGAGACAGCCGACACAGGGACGTGAGACAACCGTGGACACATCGAGTAAACGGAACAGAGGACGGGAGGGGGTTAGCTGCCTGAGAACAGGGTTGGCCTCTCACCACGTACGGTCGCCTGAACTCCTCACACATCTCCATGGCGACCATATCCGCCTGCAGGAGACCAACACTGCCGTCCACCAATAGGAAGGTCCTCACTAGACTGACGGGGAAGAATGACCATGTTAACATGACGCGCCCAGGCATGCGCACACACACACACACACACACACACACACACACACACACACACACACACACACACACAAAAGAGTCATTCTGAAACATCGAAAGCCTTACTTTTTCCTGGTGTCCAGAAAGGGCTCCACCATCTCCACAAAGTCCCTGGGGGCCCTGTATCCGTAGCCGGGCATGTCCACCAAAGTGAAAGCCTTGCCCACTTTGAAGAAGTTCATCTTCTTCGTGTGGCCCTGTGGAACCCAGAGTGTAAGAGGAGTGTTGTTTAGGAGTAGTAGAGGAGGACTGTGAACAGGTGGCTAGTAGGAACAGTCCTGTGAACAGGTGGCTAGTAGGAACAGTCCTGTGAACAGGTGGCTAGTAGGAACAGTCCTGTGAATAGGTGGCTAGTAGGAACAGTCCTGTGAATAGGTGGCTAGTAGGAACAGTCCTGTGAACAGGTGGCTAGTAGGAACAGTCCTGTGAATAGGTGGCTAGTAGGAACAGTCCTGTGAATAGGTGGCTGGTAGGAACAGTCCTGTGAATAGGAGTGACAGATAGTGGAAAAAGCTTGACAGGATGCCAGTAAAGAGCGAGATTAAATACATAAGTCGTATCAAAAAATTACTTGGGCTATAATATGACTAAGCTAACCCCCCCCCCCACTCACCGGGGTTTTGGACGTCCGGACATCCACGTCAGGAGCCAATGAGAACAGAGCCCTGATCAGAGAAGACTTGCCCACGTTACTCCTGCCGATGAAACACACCTGGCAACACAAACACCCGGGAAAACTACCATCATTAAAACCAACGAAACGCACCTGGCAACACAAACACCCGGGAAAGCTACCATCATTAAAACACACAAGAGGAACAATACAAAGAATGGAACAGATTTAAAACCATTGGACGACAACACAACACCAGCATTGACACATACTACCATTGAAGGTCATTAACACTGATGAAACCCCAAGTCACTTTGAGGTTGAGTTGTATGTGACGACACTGGATCTGTAATGACTAGATAACTGAGTGTTTACTAACGACGATGTTGATGACGATGACTAATGATGTTGAGACGACTGTTAAAGGGCACTGTGTCTGTGTTGACATGTTAAGGCTCAGTCATTGGTGCTGACGTGTGGTATCGTAATATCCCTGCGGTCTCGAGGGACAGGGTCTCATCAGTGCTACTGGATCCATCCGTCTCTCATACACAAGATGGATGGATGAGAGCCCTTTCCCCTGGGGCCTGGGGATAAATCACACTGACACACACACACGCGCGCGCGAGCACGCACGCAGTCATTAATATTCATGTGCGCGCGTGCGCGCACACACACACACACACACACACATACAATCTCTCTCTCTCTCTCTCTCACACACACACACACACACACACACACACACACACACACACACACACACACACACACACACACACACACACAATAGCCCACTGCAACTAGACGCGCACACACACACACACACACAGATGGTGAACAGTAACTAAAACCATGTGTCTAAGTGAGCCTTCTGCCCTCCACACAACTTTCCGTTTTGAGCCTGGGGCCCAATCTAAATCATAGCCCCCAAGGTTATGGACCTGCTAATTTATCAGGCAATGGCCAACGTTCACTCAAACGATTAATCTGCCCATTCAAATATGTATGAGGCCAAAGAAGTGGATCGTCATTACTTCTGACATTTCCATGTACGCACACACGCGCGCACTTGCACACACACACACACACACACACACACACACACACACACACACACACACACACACACACACACACACACACACACACACACACACCTCTGGCTGGTTGAGCGAGGGGGTGTGATCCATCCTCACTGCGGAGGTGTGGTAGTCTATCTTGTGAGAAGGGGAGGGGGTGAAGAGCTTCTCTGCCCTGGCTATGTCCTCCAGGCTGGGCTGGAAGATCTGGAATGGTCCCCTGTCCACGGAGGCTGCCAGACGGGTCTCCAGCTCACTGAAGGGGAACAGCAGGCTCCGGAGCTTCCTCTGGGAGAGCTGGGAAGCCTTATGGAAGGAGGCCAGGTTGTGGTAACTCTGGTGGGGCACGGTCCGAAATAGAGTCCCTGGCTGCAGCCACAGCTGCAGTCTCCGGCAGAACATCTTCTCAAACGCCAGCTGTCTTCAGTCCTGATGCGTGTTCTGTAAAAGAGTGACGTGGTAAGTATAAGGACAATAGTTACAGAATCAAAAAAGGGACACTCTGTGATTTGAGGTGGTGATTGCTTATATGCAAGTCGTCAACAATCAATAGACTGATGACACAAATCAGCACATGATGGTTGAGATACAGGCAGGGTTGCTTCAGTAATGCTCACTGAATATGAGTAATAATACCGAGGCTGTTTTGTTGTTTTGACTAACCTTGGCGGAAGCAAAGATGGTAGCCAGAGCTGTCAAATCACTGTCAAAATAGGTAGCGGAGGTTGGTTTTAGCATTACAACCCCACTTCACTTTTTGCACATTTTATCCGATAACTTGCATCTTTGCCGACCATTTACGTGTGTTTTCTAGAGAAGACAGTGAATACATTGACGACAAAATCAGAAGATACACTGCGACCCGTCAAATTTCCGTTCCACATCCTCCATGCTGGATTGTGAGTGTTACACAAAATACATCCCCCTGGAACAAAAAGCTCTTACTATGGTACCGCCATGAAAAGCCCCGTCATTCACAGTGTAGTAACATTGGAACCTATTACAATTACTTTCCCTCAACCTTCTTGTCACTACAGCAACATTTCTCAGCTTTTTGCCTTTCAGGAAATAATACACTGAATAGAGGGAAGTAGGCCAGTTCATTCATGATGAGAATCAGATCAACTGTACTTCCTATGAAAAGGTTTAAGAGCATTTATCCCCTTTTGGCCACAGCTGCATTCCTCCCATTGACACATGGCTGTCTGCAGAACCTCCCTGCGATAACGACACAGTAACATTCTTGAGATCCCCTACTCAGAATCTTGGAAGAGAACTTCCCCTTTCAGTATCTGAGGTAAAGTTGGAGCTGTCACATATATCCTCTGTCACCCTTTGCAAAGGGATTATGGGGGATTAAAACACTGACATGTACATGCAGCTAGCCAAGGAAATGTTGCACAATGTCATCATAAATTTCAATCTAGGAGGTGGTAGTGATAAGAGTGACTCCAAGCAGACCTCTCTCCCTCCATGGAGCAGACCTCTCTCCCCCCTCTCTGCATTCCTTTACATTGAGACTCCCAGACGGATGGAGTTTCCTGAACAGCCATGTTAGTCATGTTAGTTTTCCACGTGTGTGGAAGGTCTGTCTGCTTGTGAGGTCATATAGCTCAGGGGTTGTGGGGTTACAGCAAGTCGAACCCAAGGCAGACCCACAACATTTGCTATTTACAACCACCAACATTTTAGACAGGGGCGATATGGTCATAGAGATAAGATAAACAGTACAGTTTTGGTATACCGAGACTCTCTTGTAAAATCTCAATAGGTAAACCAAAGGTCAAATTGAAGGAATTGAGAGAGTTGCATAATCATAATACATAGTACAATAGACACGACATACCAAAATAAATACTAGATGTTGAGTTGACTACTATTCATGATGTGTAGGAGGCGTATTTATAGTTTGACCTGGTCGTTTTTTGTTTGTTTGTTTGATAGCTTGAACTTCAAGATATGAGACAAACAATGTCCTCTCACTCCCACCCCTCTGTGATTGAGTTATGTTCCTTTCCACCACTGGGTGGCAGTGTTGACCGCTGAATACCCCCCCTACAGTCGGTAGGCAAACAGCAACATCACCCCTCACCTGGTGCTGTCCTCCCTATGCTCCCATTCATTTTTCAACCAACTGCCCTGAGTTACCACAGTGATTTATACCACACTACAGGCTAATATGTTGAAATCCTCCTCTTGATATTTTCCCCCTCATTCAATCATGGAACACTATCTTCACAACCTAAAGCATCAACATCTTTGACGTCATCGTGTCATTTCACTCATCACCCACTAAGTGAATCTCACCCACTAAGTGAATCTCACCCGGTGAATCTAGAATGTGACACACTCCACAGGAACGGAACCATGTGAATCGTAGCTCTCGTACGGCTGAAAGAAAAAAGTATAATAAAACAGTTGCTCGCCTCGACCTCTGCGGGCTACTTAGTAAATGAGAGAGTGCGTGTGCTTCATTATTTCGCAGAGAGAAGCAGAGAAACGATGATGGTCTCGATGACATTCCAGCCCTGAAATGATGACCACCCAGGCCAGGCTGATGGGATAGTTTATGGACGACTGTTATTACCCCTCAAAATGACCGGCGGCCATTTATATGGCTTTTAACACAATAGAGCGGCGGGCGAATTCATTAAACCCCAAAACCACACATTCCCAGGGTCTTAAAGAAGCACTTACAGGGGAATGAGACGACAGTGAGAGATATACAGCAATGGGGGGGATGGGGGGAGGGGGGGGGGGGGTGAGAGGCGATGAGAGGATGGAGGGATGCCCTGGCTGGCTGGCTCTCTCATGATTCTCTCACCCCAGGAAGAATGGGGAAAAGAAAGGAGGGAGGGAGGGAGGGAGGGAGGGATGAGAGGACAAGAGGAGGGAGGCCCTGGCTAGCTGCCTCTCTTATGACTCTCACCCCCGGGAGGGATGGGGGGGGGGAGAAAAGGGAGGGAGGGAGCGAGGGATGAGAGGACGAGAGGAGGGAGGCCCTGGCTAACTGGCTCTCTCATGACTCTGTCACCCCCATCCTTCACTGTGAGCCACAGGATCAAATGCCAGGCCAATCAATCGTCCCCAAGCAGACATGTAATAGCAGGGGCCATCATGGCCTTTAGCTCCCCGGGGAACATATCAATAAAATAAAAAAGGAATCATAAAAAATGAATTGTCCCCCAACAACCTGGCCACCCACGCTATGAACCTAGCTTCTCCTCTTTATAACCTCTCTCTCTCTCTCTCCCCTCCCTCTATGTCTCTCTCTCTCTCCCCTCCCTCTATGTCTCTCTCTCTCTCTCTCTCTCTGTCCTCTTCTCCCCTCTTCTCCTCTCTAACGATGGTGTTCCTTTCATACATCTGTCTGATTAATGTGGTGCAGACAGGCTGTTCTTGGCTGTATTGTAAGTCACATGCAACACGCGACAACCTCTCTCCTCTCCTCTCCTCTCCTCTCCTCTCCTCTCCTCTCCTCTCCTCTCCTCTCCTCTCCTCTCCCCTCCCCTCCCCTCCTCTCCTCTCAAGGCCGGCTGTGGTATTGTAGCGCAGGGAACAACTCCAGCTGCAACAGTGATCACCCACACACGACAGTGCTTAATCTGACACTGAATTATGATACATTCTGACCTTCCTTTCCCCAGCTAGACCCATTACCACATTAATTTGCATGTTAACCACTATGCCCCAACCCCCACCCCCCCACCACCGGCCCCCTACGCCTCCCGCCTTTGCGTGACATGGGGACACAATAGGACGCGCGTCGTCAGAATGCCAACGTTCCCCCCCGTCCCTCCTTTTGTTTGACCAGAGAGATGAAGTGCAGAGTTAGTTTCTCAGGTCGGGGAGGTCAAAGTTGAAACTACCACTACGCCTCCTTCACACACTGACGCCTGGGGGGGGACGGCCTGCCAGGGATTATCCCCCATGTGTTCTCCTCCCTCTCCCCATCTGCCTGACGTCGGGACAAGGTCCCAACAAGACCCTGCCGCATCTGTGATCAAGGCGCCATTCTAGACATGAGCTCAGAAGAAGGGATGGGGGGAGTGAGGGAGGAGGGGATGGAGGGAGGGAGGGAGGAGGGGATGGAGGGAGGGAGGGAGGGAGGAGGAGATGAAGGGAGGGAGGGAGGAGGGGATGGAGGGAGGCCCTGCACCTGTAGCAACTCTCAAAACCACGCTCCAGCCAAGCTGTCTTCTCAGCGTCCCAATCAATGGTCCTATCAGAGTCTGTGCTGCATCTCCCCGATCCTGTTCAACGAGGGCAGAGCACGAAGCCTCAGCTCCCCATCCACACAGCATATCTGAACTCTTCAAAGAACCCTGAGCTAAACTCAACTGAAGCAATTTCCGAGCTAAACTGGGCTAAACTGAGCTAAACCCAGCCAAACTGAGCTAAACTGAGCTAAACTGAACAGAGACCACCAGCATGAACCTGAACCTGACAAGAAGAACAAAGAGGATAAATCATGATCTAATAACAAGCTGCAAGGTCCTCCTTTATAAGACCCACCCCCCCCTTCTCCTTCTCCTCCTCCTCTCCTGTCCTCTCCTCTCCAGAACCGCTGGCTCTGTCTCTCCCTGCTCTTGTGTCTCTCTTTTTTACCAACCGCCTTGAATACAGCATAAATATTTTGACAGGTGGTGTTTGGATGATATTAGAGCACAAGCACCCAGTGCTCAGGGATATCGATTTTGCTCGTGCTGCCAAGAACTGTGGTTCTCTCTCTCTCTCTCTTTCTCTCTCTCTCTCTCTTTCTCTGTCTCTCCTGGCATCGACAGTTAAAGGAAAGGAGGAGGAGGGGGGAGGAAGGAGGGAGGGAGGGAGGGGGTGGGGAGGGAGGGAGGGAGGGGAGTGGGGAGGTAACCTTGAGTCAGGAAACAAACTTGACAAATAAACCGCAGGAAAGAAATGCAGGCGAAACAAACACGGGAGATGGCGGGCCTGCAGACCACAGCCACTCTAGAGGTAGGAGACACTGTGTGGTCTGGCAGGAGGGAGAGAAAGAGAGAGAGAAAGAGAGAGAGGTGGTCTGGGAGGAGGGAGAGAAGGAGAGAGTAGTGGTCTGGGAGGAGAGAGAGAAGGAGAGAGAGAAGGAGAGAGAGGTGGTCTGGGAGGAGAGAGAGAAGGAGAGAGAGAAGGAGAGAGAGGTAGTCTGGGAGGAGGGACAGAAGGAGAGAGAGGTGGTCTGGGAGGAGAGAGAGAAGGAGAGAGAGAAGGAGAGAGGTGGTCTGGGAGGAGAGAGAGAGAGGAGAGAGGTGGTCTAGGAGAAGGAGAGAGGTGGTCTAGGAGGAGGAGAGAAGGAGAGAGAGAGAGGTGGTCTGGGAGGAGAGAGAGAAGGAGAGAGAGAAGGAGAGAGAGGTAGTCTGGGAGGAGGGAGAGAAGGAGAGAGAGGTGGTCTGGGAGGAGAGAGAGAAGGAGAGAGGTGGTCTGGGAGAGAGAGAGAGAAGGAAAGAGAAGTGGTCTAGGAGGAGAGAGAGAAGGAGAGAGAAGTGGTCTAGGAGGACACAGGGAAAGAGAGAGAGAGGTGGTCCGGGAGGAGGAGGGAGAGAGAGAGAGAGAGAGAGGTGGTCCGGTGTTTTGAATGATGAAAGAACAGTGTATTTTACAGTTGCTTTTGTTTACATGTAACCTGCTCTGTGGGTCCTAATCCTAATGAACTTGAACGACTGTTGTTTTGATGTAGCGATGTCTTTTCCATCACTCAGGAGAGTTAATACTGTTCCCAAAACTATCCATTCAGAGGAGATGAGTACAGAACATTGGATGGCGGCGAATTGAAAAATGCCCACTTGTAATTCTGAGTGCATTTTCCCATGAGGCCATGCTCCCAGGACATCACTGACCTCAACTCTGTCGGGCTGAATGCCTGGGGTGTTTCAAATCTTCTGCTTATTCAGTGGATGTTTGCTGAGGCTCTGGATCGTAGTCTTGGCCAGGGGGGGCAGCAGTGCTAAAGATGTTTACGGTGCTCCTAAAATGAGCAACATCTGAGACAACAAGCCGTAATTATGTTTTTCAGATACAGAACCACATGGAAATGTATCAACAGACTTCCGATGCCAAATAATAATACATAAATAGAAGCGATACATGAAAACACAACAAGACACTGTATTCTTCACGGGTCGTCTCGTAAACTTCCTGTCACTATTTGAGATAATTAAAGTGCTACTACAGTCACTGTCACACCCTCCTTCCCAGTATCACATCCTCTCCTTCCCAGTATCACATCCTCTCCTTCCCAGTATCACAGCCTCTCCTTCCCAGTATCACATCCTCTCCTTCCCAGTATCACATCCTCTCCTTCCCAGTATCACAGCCTCTCCTTCCCAGTATCACATCCTCTCCTTCCTAGTATCACAGCCTTTCCTTCCCAGTATCACAGCTTCTCCTTCCCAGTATCACACACTGTCATTCCCAGTATCCAACAGTCTCCTTCCCAGTATGTGTATTTGTATGTGAGAGGTATTGCATTCTAAAGGCTGAATGCATTCATCAGATTAGCTTGGAAAGTATGCTGCTCCTCCATCTCTCTCTCTCTCTCTCTCTCTCTCGTCTCTCTCTCTCTCTCTCGTCTCTCTCTCTCCACCACCCCCCCCACCACACCACACACATCCATCCCCCATTCCAATATATCCAACCCCCCACACACATTGACTCCCCCATCCCTCTCTCTGTCTCTCTCTCTCTCTCTCTCTCTTTCCTTAGGGATGATTTATCTCTTCCTCTCTCTCTCCACCTCCGTGGCCCTCAGGGTCAGTCCCGGGCCCCATCACTCTGTCTGAGTCTTAATCCTCACACTGGAGACGCCCGTGCCAATACGAAAGAATAACAGATTAAAGAGAGAGAGAGAGCAAGCCTGACTCTCTCTCTCTCTCTCTCTCTCGACTCTCTCTCTCTCTCTCTCTTTCTTCTCTCTTTTCCCCTTAATAAAGGATAAAGGGTAACAAACCCAGGAAGCCACTGGAGACTGGAGAGTCGAGTGTGACAATAGAAGTTTCCAGAACGGCAGTTGATGAAGGCGCTGTTGTGAGCCCAGCGGCGGGCGGCTCGCTAAGTTACCAGAACCCCTCCGTGAGGACAGGGCGAACCGTTTCCACGACTCTGAGCCCGAGGAACAGAACTTAACAAACATGTGCGGATCAACGGCGTAGGAGAGCTACTGGGAATTATGAGCTGTCACGACCGTCTCAGGTCACCAACGACAACGGCTATCATCGAGAGAGGGGGGGAGGGGTGGGGGAGGGGGGGGAGAGAAAGGAGAGAGAGAGAGGCCTTCAGGAGTATGTGTCTTTTGTGTGGATATTAGACTGCTGTCCTTGTTGTGGGTGAGAGGAGGAGCAGGCGTAGGGGGGGTGGGGGTGGGGGGTAGGCGGGGGGTGGGCGGGAGGGGGGGGGGGGGTGGGGGGGGGGGAGAGAGGGAGATAATGGCCGTGTCAGTCTCACACTGTTCTTCTCATAAAAGCTGAGCCAGGAGGAAGCTGAGAAATGGGAGAGGGGGAGTGTGTGTGTGTGTGTGTGTGTGTGCGTGTGTGTGTGTGCGCGTACGTGTGTGTGTGCGTGTGCATGTGCGTGTGTGCATGTGTGTGTGTGTGTGTGTGTGCGTGTGTGTGTGTGCGTGTGTCTAGTGCAGTGGGCTATTGTACACCGCTCCACACCTCTCTGACTCTCTAAGAGGCAACACAATCCTGCTGGTCAAGACCACAACAGTTGCCCCTCACCCCCCCCCACCCCAACCCTCCCTCCTCCCCGGCCCCCCCGACGTGGTCCATAAGAGGGTCTAAGACCCCTGACAATAGGCCCTTACCATGGCTGCACAGCGGCAGTATGGAAGCACGCTGCTGGCCATTGTGACTCGCTGGACTCTGACAGCCCCGCCAATACTAACAATGTGTTTAATGGACACGGCTGCATGTGATGCTCCACCCACATGGCATCACCGTCACCGGCATCGTCTGTGGGCGGCAGGCAGGTGGGTTGGGGGGGGTGGGGGGCTCGGGGGGGCCCAGGGGTGAGGTCATCTTGGGGGGGGGCATGTGTAACAAGTAATGTGTAAAGAATAGGGGCGGCAGTAAGGTGGTGTTATTGTGTGGTGAAGCGCTTTGTAACCTGCTTTGGAAAAGTGTTGTAGGAAATATAAAGTTATTATGATAGAGATTAGAGAGAGAGAGAGAGAGACTGAAAGACTGAGAGGGAGAGAGGGGGAGGAGAGAGTGAGAGAGAGAGAGAGAGGGAGAGAGAAAGAGAAAGAGAGAGAGAGAGAAAGAGACAGAGAGAGAGAGAGAGAGAGAGAGAGAGAGAGAGTGAGAGGGGAAGAGAAAGAAAGAAAGAGAGAGAGACAGAGAGAGAGAGACACAGAGACACAGAGAGATAAACAAAAAAAAAGAGAGAGTTTCCCACAAGGAAGACAAATACCCGCCATTGCACGCATTTCTCTCCAGGTGTTTGTCTAGTGAACCGGGGCGTAGTTGATTAGTTTACCCTCTCTCGCCTCTCTATCTCTGTTTGTGTGTTTGGATTGTGCGCTGCGCTCCGGGGCGCTAGTCTGTTGCCAGTGTCTCTCTCTGCCTCCTCAGACACGACTAGACGCTGCCCGCTGCCTTGTTAGGGCCATGATTGATTGAGCGGGTCTGGCGGTCCTAAAACCCCCTGCTCGGTTCATTTGTTATACATTTATAGTTCATAATCCATCTGCTCACACCTCTTTAGATTTGTGTCTAATTTTTCATCTTCCTTGTGTGTGAGGAGACTCATTTCTCTCCTCAGGTTTAATGGATTGTGTCGTGTCTGTTGTCTGAGATTGGCCAACGCGCAGCTAGTGGGAAGAACCACATGTGTTTAGCGGCAGATTGGACGTCTCTTTGTTTATCAGAGAAAACATGTTATTGTACGTGATTGTTGTTATTCTTTTGAAATAAGTCTGGGCAAGTAGAAATATGAAGTATTTCCAGTTGCATCGATGCAAATCTGATGGAGGTTGAAGTAACTTATAAATACTATATAATACTACCCCTTTGATATGAGTGTTGTCAATGGAGGATGAGGGTTGTGGCAATGTTTCAAAACTTTTTTAGACAAATGTGATGCAGTAGTTTAGAAAAGAGGTTCGGAGCCTTGATCACAATCACTACTGTACGTAGTAGTGATTGTGACAGTTGCTCTCACACAAATAAACATGAACCAAACTCAAGCATCATTATCAATAATAGTAAAATAGTCATTTTCGGGTAACTAGCTCAAAAACAACATGGGCCACTTTGCTTCAATATCCGAATCTCATATGGCCG
>NC_139666.1:7106681-7119181 GCF_951799395.1 Argentina silus
CTCCAGGACCAGGAGTCCACTGTTTCACCCAGCTGATTATCCTCTCCCTGCCCGGAGCAGCGTCTCACATTGGGCCCGGGCCGGGGACAATCTCCCCTCCCCTCCCCTCTCCTCCACACAGGCCTGGCTTTCTAATGAGCTCCCCCAAATCAGCAGCGCAGAGCTCAGGGCTAGCTAGCCTAGCCTGAGTGACAGCTGCTGAGGATAGGATGGAATACAGGGAGGGAGAGAGGGAGGGAGGAGGTCAGTGAAGTACAGGACAGGACAGGACAGGACATTACAATAGCCAGAATGACCAGCTAGTAGCCATGCTACATTCTGTGACAGTCAAATTAGTGAAAAAAGTCATATTTGACCTGAGGAATCGGAAAAAAGCAAAGCTTTGATGTAAATGACTGTGTTGATTAAAGGGAACTTTTCTTGTATTAACTTTCAGGCAGAAACACATTGAGTCATTGTCTCTCCTCTTAGATATCATTTAGTATCCGTCTCTTGTCATTGCATTCTTTTTCGAGGGTATGGAAGACATTACCTTTTGTCTTGACTGACTACAGATAAGATTACCCTAATCCAAGGCTTAGGTACCCTGGCAAACCACTGCCATGCGATTTTACAAAAACAGGAACTGAAAACACACATGCACATGCACAAGCTCTATGCACAAACACACACACACACACACACACACACACACACACACACACACACACACACACAAACACACACACACACACACACTCACACACACACACACACACACACACACACACACACACACACACACCCTGAAACCCTCTCTGCGTGACCTCTGCAAGCATGGGTATATATATTGATAACTCTCTGTGACCTTTGACATTTTTTTATCACCTCAGCAGTGTGTCTCATCCATTGAGACGTAGCCCTGATTTGTAGGCTACAGCCTGCTGCCTTCTCCATTCTCTCTCTCTCTCTTTCCTTCTCTCTCTCCTTGTCTCTGTCATTCTCTCCTTCACTCTCTCCTTCTCTCCCTATCCGCCCATCCCAAGGCAGAAGGTGTGACATGTCTACTTTGTTTTGGGAAATGAAGCCCAGAATCACATTGAAACAGCGTGCAGCATACACACGCACGCACGCACGCACGCACGCACGCACGCACGCACGCACGCACGCACGCACGCACGCACGCACGCACGCACGCACGCACGCACACCCTGAAACCCTCTCTGCGTGACCTCTGCAAGCATGGGTATATATATTGATAACCCTCTGTGACCTTTGACATTTTTTATTACCCCAGCAGTGTGCTCTTGAACTTTCTCCTCTGGCTGAGGAGGATTTACAGCTGTAGTATTCTGGACACAGCCTGGAGGTCATGTTAAACACACTCACTGGCACTATAACTTAGAACTTATACAGCCAGCCGCCTCCAAACTGCATTCGACATGCACAGCACGGTCCACTCTGACACCTGATGTTTCTGCTGTGTATTTCCAAGTATTTCCTGGTTGTATAAGTCAAGTGGGCAGCCGAAACTGCTTAGAGAGGTTAGGGGGTTATTGGGGTTGTATCCATGAGGTCAGGGAGTTGGTGTAGCCTCTTCTTTTTTACATTGGTTCTCTCCTTCTTCTAAGGTTGATGTCAGTAGGACATGAAAGTGAGCTCTAACAAGCCAAATGTTATCTCTGCATAGACTGTATGCTACTGTGATACCCTGCTTTATGGGGATCATATGTCATCTCCTTCTACTGCATGTCTTTGTGAGTATCCAGGGAATTTGTTCAGGACTTCATCGGGCACTGAGGTTTGTGAAAGGATGAGTCAGTTGTATACCACTGGCTGGATGTATCCCTGCAATCTCCGGCAATATGGCTGTTTACACATAGCCAATTAAGTAAGATGTTAATATACTGTGTGTATCCTTGCTTCGCTCAAGGGGGCTGCTACATTATGGATATGATGCGACTATTGACA
Source organism: Argentina silus (assembly GCF_951799395.1). Classification (NCBI taxonomy): domain Eukaryota; kingdom Metazoa; phylum Chordata; class Actinopteri; order Argentiniformes; family Argentinidae; genus Argentina; species Argentina silus. The sequence continues at coordinate 7,108,632 of NC_139666.1, forward strand.
CAGCCTTTTAAGCGTGTTGTCAAAACGGATCAATTACTTATGAAGTTTGCTAAAGGAGGTAAGCCACACGAATACATTTTCATCCATTGAGACCTAGACCTGATTTGTAGGCTACAGCCTGCTGCCTTCTCCATTCTCTCTCTCTCTCTTTCCTTCTCTCCTTCACTCTCTCCTTCTCTCCCTATCCGCCCATCCCAAGGCAGAAGGTGTGACATGTCTACTTTGTTTTGAGAAAAGAAGCCCAGAATCACATTGAAACAGCGTGCAGCATACACACGCACGCACGCACGCACACCCTGAAACCCTCTCTGCGTGACCTCTGCAAGCATGGGTATATATATTGATAAACCTCTGGGACCTTTGACATTTTTTATTACCCCAGCAGTGTGCTCTTGAACTTTCTCCTCTGGTTGAGGAGGATTTACAGCTGTAGTATTCTGGACACAGCCTGGAGGTCATGTTAAACACACTCACTGGCACTATAACTTAGAACTTATACAGCCAGCCGCCTGCAAACTGCATTCGACATGCACAGCACGGTCCACTCTGACACCTGATGTTTCTGCTGTGTATTTTCAAGTATTTCCTGGTTGTATAAGTCAAGTGGGCAGCCGAAACTGCTTAGAGAGGTTAGGGGGTTATGGGGTTGTATCCATGAGGTCAGGGAGTTGGTGTAGCCTCTTCTTTTTTTACATTGGTTCTCTCCTTCTTCTAAGGTTGATGTCAGTAGGACATGAAAGTGAGCTCTAACAAGCTTAATGTTACAGTTGTGGTCAGAAGTTTACATACACTTGTAAAGAACATGTATGTCATGTCAGTCTTGAGTTTCCAATCATTTCTACAACTCTTATTTTTCTGTGATGGATTGATTGGAGCACATACTTCTTTGTCATAAAAAACATTCATGAAGTTTGGTTCTTTTATGAATTTATTATGGGTCTTCTAAAAATGAGTCAAAAATATACATACAGCACCTTCAATTATCAATTTTAGTGATGTAGAAAGTTGTGTCAATCAAATTTGCTTTGTGGCATGGCCTCTTAACTTCTTATGAGTGATTATGATTGACTAGAGCTGGTGACTTATTTCAGCCCATTTAAATAGGGCTCGTTTGATACACTCATTACACTCAGCCAAAAACGCTACAATGGGAAACTCTAAGGAGCTCAGCACGGATCTGAAAAAGCGCATAATTGACTTGAACAAGTCAGGAAAGTCACTTGGAGCCATTTCAAAGCAGCTACAGGTCCCAAGATCAACTGTGCAAACAATTGTTTGTAAGTATAAAATGCATGGCACAGTTGTGTCACTGCCACGATCAGGAAAAAAACGCAAGCTATCACCTGCTGCTGAGAGAAAATTGGTCAGGATGGTCAAGAGTCAACCAAGAACCACCAAAAAGCAGGTCTGCTATTAATTAGAAGTTGCTGGAACACAGATGTCAGTGTCCACAGTCAAGCGTGTTTTACATCGCCATGGGCTGAGAGGCTGCCATGCAAGAAGGAAGCCGTTGCTCCAGAAGTGGCACCTTAAGGCTCGACTGAAGTTTGCTGCTGATCACATGGACAAAGAAAAGGCCTTCTGGAGGAAAGTTCTGTGGTCAGATGAAACAAAAATTGAGCTATTTGGCCACAATGACCAGAAATATGTTTGGAGGAGAGAAGGTGAGGCCTTTCACCCCAAGAACACCATACCTACCGTCAAGCATGGTGGTGGTGGTATTATACTCTGGGCCTGATTTGCTGCCAGTGGAACTGGTGCTTTACAGAAAGTAAATGGAATAATGAAGAAGGAGGATTACCTCCAAATTCTTCAGGAAAACCTAAAATTATCAGCCAGAAGGTTGGGTCTTGGACGTAGTTGGGTGTTCCAACAGGACAATGACCCCAAACACACATCAAACGTGGTAAAGCAATGGCTAAATCAGGCTAGAATTAAGGTATTAGAATGGCCTTCACAAAGTCCTGACTTAAACCCCATCGAGAACATGTGGAGTGTGCTGAAGAAACAAGTCCGTGTCAGAAAGCCAACGAATTTAGTTGAACTGCACCGATACTGTCAAGAGGAGTGGTCAAAGATTCAACCAGAAGCTTGCCAGAAGCTTGTGGATGGCTACCAAAAGCGTCTAATTGAGGTGAAAATGTCCAAGGGACATTTAACCAAATATTAGCATTGCTGTATGTATATTTTTGACCCAGCAGATTTTCAGAAGACCCATAATAAATTCATAAAAGAACCAAACTTCATGAATGTTTTTTGTAACAAAGAAGTATGTGCTCCAATCAATCCATCACAGAAAAATAAGAGTTGTAGAAATGATTGGAAACTCAAGACTGCCATGACATACATGTTCTTTACATGTAAACTTCTGACCACAACTGTATCTCTGTATACACTCTGTATGCTACTGTGATACCCTGCTTTATGGGGATCATATGTCATCTCCTCCTAGTGCATGTCTTTGTGAGTGTCCAGGGAATTTGTTCAGGACCTCATCGGACACTGAGGTTTGTGAAAGGATGAGTCAGTTGTATACCACTGGCTGGATGTATCCCTGCAATCTCCGGCAATATGGCTGTTTACACATAGCCAATTAAGTAAGATGTTAATATACTGTGTGTATCCTTGCTTCGCTCAAGGGGGCTGCTACATTATGGATATGATGCGACTATTGACACAGCCTTTTAAGCGTGTTGTCAAAACGGATCAATTACTTATGAAGTTTGCTAAAGGAGGAGCTACACAAATAGATTTTCATCCAGTGAGACCTAGCCCTGATTTGTAGGCCACAGCCTGCTTCCTTCTCCATTCTCTCTGTACTTTGTTTTGGGAAATGAAGCACAGAATCACACTGAAACAACGTGCAGCACACACACACACACACGCGCACGCGCACACACTTAGATCACGCCTGCACACCAGCCAGTCAACCCCGCAGGACCTTCTCAGCAGGGCTGATGCCACACATAATGGGAGATCAATGTTATTTGTGTTGTCTGGGTAGGTGGGCTTCTCAGGAATAATGACAGGATTGAGCAGAAAGAGGGAGAGAAAGAGAGAGAGAGAGAGAGAGAGGGAGAGAGAGACAGAGAGAGATAGAGATAGAGAGAGAGAAAACAAGTGAGAGACAGAGAAATAGAGCAAGAGCAAGAGAGAGAGAGAGAGAGAGAGAGAGAGAGAGAGAGAGAGATACAAATCTGTCCTCTCTTGCTTATCCTCTGTCTTCTCCCTGCTACCTACTTCATGTGAAACCAATACCATTATCCGGGTAAATCCTGCATGGACTGCTCTAGCTCTGGCTGCTGGGAGAAAAATTACCGTCTGAGGCATCGCCATTGACGCGTGGAAGGCCTTAATGAGATTCCTGAGGCGCTTCTGGAATCGCTGGGATTTCATGAATTAGCCCCAGTGTTAGGTTCTCCCGCCTGGGCTGGCCGACACGTCCCATGATTACACACTTAAAAAACCCTGCGCTTAGTTTAGCTTAGTCTAGCTTAGTCCAGCAGGACATTTCATCCCTGCCTGGCTCGGACTCCCTCGCGCTGGAGACGGAGGCAGATGTGGCCCTGGCCATGCAACACTCTCTATCCTGCCTCTACCCTGCCTCTACCCTGCCTCTACCCTGGAGGAGCTTGGGTAGTGGAAGTGATGTGGATGGGTAGCATTGCCTGGCCTGATACATGATCTAATGGCAGACACTTAAGTTCGAATCCTGTTTTGTCACACTTGTTTGGTTTTCTCTGAGGGACATAAGCGGCTGTCTTGGCAGTTACCCTCCAGTCAGAAACTACCCCTGACCGTGTCATGTTCACGGTCATACTGTATAACTTCCTAAAGAATCCTCATGTGTATATAATTGTATTTGGTAGCCATCGCTGGTAGCCTGTTTTTTGTCAGACGCTAACATAACAACAATAGACAATCTGTTCTTTAGAATCACAATAGAATCACTGTATGAAGAGATAATGGGGTTCATAGGAAGAGCAAGCTTGGGGCAACGGAAACAGATGTCAGATGTGTCGGTTAATTGCTTAGAATTCCTCTAAGGATGTTAACCAAACTTCCCCCAAACCCTAAGCCCCACACCTACATCCCCTTCGACCTCCATCCCTCCCTCTCTCCATCCCTCCCTCTCTCTTTCCCTCCCTCTCTCTGTCCATCCATCTCTCCATCCCTCCCTTTCCTTACACATAGTCTTCCCAAAAGGGCTCAGCATCTTTTGTGTGTGTGTGCATGTGAGAATACAATGTGGGTTTAACTTGGGTGAAATCTGGATGCCTGCTAACCCATCCAATTAACTAGGAGTCAATGGGGAGCAAATTAAAAAGCCCTCGGGCATCAGACCTCACCAGGAAAAATGACGATGGTCAAGGCCGCAACAAAAGCCCTAGTACCCCCCCCCAACACCCCCCCGGTTGCCTCAATCCCTCTGAGCCTCCTGATTAAAGCGGGGAGGTTTAAAGTTCCCTTTCATGGAGAGGAGGGGGGAGGGGAGGAGGGGAGAGAGTATCCTTTCACACGGGGCAAAGGGCTGGGGAAAATGGCCGACATCGGGGTGAGAACCACTGGGCATGCTCACTGGGGTGTGAACGGCCACCTCTCAAAGACAACACGCACCAAAACAGCAACGATTGAACACACGAGAGAAAAACAACCTTTCCCAAACTTCTGACACAGAACGTAAAAAATATTTGTTAAAACATATGTCAATGTTTTTGGAAACTGCTCCTGTACGTGGCCTAACACTGTACCTGGCAATATATGAATAATCTGGCATTAATTACACTCACCGAACACTTTATTAGGAACACCTGTACACCTTCTCATGGTGGAGGTGGTGTAATGGTGTGGGGAATGTTTTCTTGGCACACTTTGGGCCCGTTAATACCAATCAATCATCGCTTGAATACCACAGCCTATTTGAGTGTTGTTGCTGACCATGTGCTTCCCTTCATGGCCACAATTTACCCATCTTCTAATGGCTACTTCCAGCATGATAATGCACCATGTCACAAAGCAAAAGTCGTCTCAAACTGGTTTCATGAACATGACAATGAGTTCAGTGTTCTTCAGTGGCCTTCCCAGCCACCAGATCTGAATCCAATAGAACACCTTTGGGATGTGGTAGAATGGGAGATTCACAGCTTGAAAGTGCAATCTGCAGGAATTGCGTAATGCAATCATGTCATCATGGACCAGAATCTCAAAGGACTGTTTCCAACATCTTGTGGAATCAATGCCACAAAGAATCGAGGCTGTTTTGAGAGCAAAGGGAGGCCCTACCCAGTATTAGTATAGTGTTCCTAATAAAGTGGTCAGTGAGTGTGTGTGTTTGATGTAAATGACTGTGTTCGATTAATGGGAACGTTTAACTTTCAGACAGAAACACATTGAGTTGTTATTTGAGTCAATGACTAATCTGGATATGAATTCAGTTCTATACCTATACGGCTATTATGGCCATCTTGTTCTTGTGCTTTCCGTTATCACCCTGCACAGACTAACTTTAGGGGTGTCATGACCCTCTTCCAGTAGTTATGTACAGTAAATGGGTCATACTGGTCTCTCTCCATGGGTTAGCGACTTGGTCATCTTTCAATGGGTCGGTGACTGGGCCACTGTCCATTTTCATTGGGCTTGTAATTGGGTCCCTGTCCTATCACAGTGGTCCACTTTCAGTCAGGTCATGCTCAGCGAATGAACAGACATCTCGTTGGGTATGTGTTGTGGTCTCCTTCGAGTAGTTGTATGTGTGGTAGAGGTGGTTCAGAGACCATTGTAATGTGAGGAACCTTGACTGAGACCTAAATGCTTGTGTTAGCTCCCTGAACTAATATCTTGGCTTTAGCTCAGCATGCTAAGGGAATGTTTTGGTCTCTTGCCTCCTCTAGTACGTCCCTGTGTGTGTGTTTCCTGGCCTTTGGTAGGTGATCCTGCCTCTGTTCTGCCCGGAGAACCGTATGGAGACAACTTTCACTGGGTAAAGCTCTCTCCTGGCAAGAGGCGAGGCAAAGAGGGCTAAACTAATTACAGACGCTCCCCTCTCTGCCGCTCTCTAAGCCAAGGGCTTACCCAGGACAATAGTGCCTTTAGCAGAGTGCCTCTCCCCTTTTTGCTCCACCGTTTGGTATCACCCAGGCCAACAAAGAAACTTCCATTAGCGTAATTAGGAAGCCAAATTAAATGCACTCTTGTTCTGGATGTGGAGTAAGTTGTTTGGCGGTTGTTTTGTTTTTTTCTTTTCTTTTTTATTTCTGAGGTCTGTCTTTTTTTTTTGTGAGGACCTTTGATTTCTTTTGGCTTTGTTCAGCACTTGGGCGATAATGAAACGAGAACGCAGAGCTGGGGAGTCGCTCTCAACGTATAAAGGTCCCTGTTCCTGTTAGTTTTTTCTTTTGTGTCCGTGCCAAATGAAAATAAATAAATCAGATCCCCATAGCAACCAGGCTTTTCGTGAGAGTAGATTTGTCTGAATTTGGATCTGATTTTTAATAAGACTGATACTGTCTATAAATGTCACAAAACAGCTTTTCATAACATTCTCTCAGTAGCTACTTTCATAATGAGTCCAAGCAGGCACAAAACAAAGAAAAAGTTGTTACACACATTTTCTTTGTGAATGACATCAAAGGCTGCTAAAGACATAATCATGTGCAATTTACCAAAACCCTCTTGAACAGAGATAAACAAAACACTCATTTTCAGATCAACATATTTTGATCGTCTAAGCTGACTGAGCCAATAAGTTCATCTCAAAATGATAGTGCTCCATCTCATTGTATTCTGGCTGTGAAATTGTTGTAATTTGGATAAGGTTAGGCAGGGTAAAACCAGGGAGCTTTACCAAATAGTATAAACTATTCACCAGTCCCTCAGATGTTTAACTCACAAATGCGGTCAATTCTCACGTGTTAGTTTTAGAATAAGTGGTTCTCCATGGAGGAAGGCCCATACTGTAAATTGTCAGACGGCGTGACAAAAAGAGTACATTTCCTAGATAGATTTCCAGTCCTTAGGACAAAACACTGACATTTACAACCATAGTTCTTGAGCCCTGCTCATCGCCATACTCTGCGGATGCAGGTGTTTAAACCATTAACCATCCCAGAAGACCCAACCCCACCCACGGGACCCACTCAGCCTATGGTATCTGACCCAGGAGAGGTGACCCGACCTGAGCCTGAGTGACAAGTCCACGCCCCTCTCTGATCCGGCCTCTGATCCAGCTGAGGGGAGTTGCTCATTGCATGCAGGTGTGAAGAGCTGGCGTCTGAGGACGGATCTGAGGCGCTCAGAGGTTTCCCCTGCTGTTAGTACACTCTTCCAGATGGCGGGCTGCAGTCAGAGATGTTTATGTTGAAGCCCGGGGAGGCTGGTGGAGGTAGAAATCGGAGAAGGGGCTCATTATAATGCATGGAATGGAATTGTAATGCATGGAACGGAGTGAGAAATGGTATCAAACAAACCACACATGTGTTTGATACGATTCCTCATTCCATTCCATGTATTACAATGACCCCATGCTCAGATTTCTGCCTCCTCCAGCCTCCAAAGCAGATCTATATGACCTGTCACTACTGGTAACTCCAGCTGTGCTTAATGAGTCCGTATGTGTACAACAATCAGTCAGTTGATTTCCCCCTAGCTCTCTGTGGTCTTCTATGCATTTACACATCCATGTCTAACAGAAAGTGACGTAATGATATTTGACATTTTTCCCAAAGTTGTGTAAGTTGAAAGATGTTATACAGCCAAAGATTCTGTTGTTCTGTGCCCTGTTTCAACACTTAAGGAGGCATCATCTGGGAGATCAGTTACTGTACAGTCACCTTGGTCTGCACGAGCCTGGATGTACCAGACTGATTGGGTCATGGAATAACCACTCTCCAGCCTCATGGTCATTCTGGGGGATGTTCGGAGCCATGTTGGACCCTCTGCTGAAGACAGTTCAGTTCCGCTGGCGCCATTCAGCTGTGTTGTGTCTGAGGCTCACCCTGTAAGCCCGGGGATCTGCTGTCTGTTATTGGGCCTGCTTAGCTCACGGTCAGCCACCTGGACGTCTGTCAACTAGTGGGATGGGGTGGGGGGTGGGGGGGTGCTGGGGGGAGGGGGGTCCGGGTGGGTCAGGGGGCTCCTAGTTGGGGGAGGGGGTCTTGGAGATCTGGGGCTCCAGAGGTCCTGGTGTCTGTCTCCGAAAGAGTAGGTCCCCGGGGGGACAGGCCTGCGCTGGGGGGCTCGTCCTCTCTCTCCCTCTCTCACCCCCTCTCTCACTCATCACCCCTCCCTCCTCTCCCAGCTCCAAAATGACTGTGTTGAGGTGCTGCAGGCGGTGTGGAATGGGAACAACGTAGGCTACAAAGTATGTCTGAAATACTCCATGGTTGACCAGGGCTGTATCAATGGAAACATGGCATGGACAGATATACTGTGGTATGTGGGATATATATACATGTGTGTGTCAGGAGTGGAGACCACCATGTATCTCTGTGCTATCAGCTGTTTGATCTTGTAATGTAATATGATTCATCAATGTGTGTTACACAGCATGTTGTTGGTACGCATTAGGGTTTATATGTGCCTCAAATAAGACAGCGATGGTAGGCCTTCGTTTGAGTAAACAGTTTCAACACTTTTTGATATTCGTACCATTTTGACATTTGTTTATTCTGCGATAATGAACAAGATGGGGATTGTCTTCAACAAACATTTTTTAAGTAAAAAAATGCACTGCTCGTGTTATGATAATATATGGCATGACGTTTAAGGTCCCCGCTGACCACACTGAAAATGTTAAAACGTGCATATGCTATAATACCACCAAACACGTGCATATCCTTGGAAACAAACCAAACATGAAAAAGGGACGTAAAGCCCAGTGTCCTATCCGACACCAGATTTTATGCAGATACCAAATTCAGTGTGTATAATCCACTTTGCTGATAACGTTCCTTGGTAACAACTAATAGGGTCTTATCAGTGCCTTGTTAGACAAGTTGAACTTTTTGAGGGTAACATATGAGGACAGAATGAAGGTTGTGACTGTACTGTATCTCTCTCTCTCTCTCTCTCTCTCTCTCTCTCTCTGTCCGTCCGTCCGTCCGTCCGTCCGTCCGTCCGTCCGTCCGCGTGTCCGCGTGTCCGTCCGTCCGTCCGTCCGTCCGTCTGTCTGTCTCTCTGTCTGTCTGTCTCTCTCTCTCTCTCTCTCTCTCTCTGTCTGTGTCTCTCTCTCAGTCTCTCTGTCTGTCTCTCTCTCTCTCTCTCTCTCTGTCTGTCTCTCTCTCTCTCTCCAGTGACTTGATAATGTGAAAGAGCACTTATTGGTATTGTATTTAACACTCTTCTCTGATCTTAATGGAACACTGGAAGGGGGTTGGATACAGAACATGACCCCCTTTTCTGATCACATGTTTAAAGAAGAGGAGGACATTCACGCCGAGGCAGATAATAATGTTGACCCACTGGAGAGAGAGAGAGAGAGAGAGAGAGAGAGAGAGAGAGAGAGATAAAGAAAGAGAGAGGGAGAGAGAGAGAAAGAGAGGGGGCGAGAGAAAGAGAGAGGGAGAGAGTGTGTTTACTGCTGATTTGTTCTTAGTTTTCAATATGTTTACGTGTTTGTAGGCTTCTGTATACATATATATGTTTTACATGGGGGTTTTTCAATTACTTTAATGTTTTTTATTGCATTATATTTGTATGTGTGTATGTGTGTATATTACTATGAACATATTTGACTGAAATTGCACTGCTTTGGAAACATTGGTTTTTCTTTACCTTGTCATGCCAATAAAGCTTACTTGAATTGAAAGAGAGAGAGAGAGAGAGAGAGAGAGAGAGAGAGAGAGAGAGAGAGAGAGAATCCTCTGCCCCAGACAAGCCTGAAGCTCAGTTCTCAGACTGCTCACCTCCTCATTTGGATGGATGCAGATATGAGACTGTAATTTACTGGAGGGGGGAGTGGGGGGGGTGGGGGGGTGGGGGGGGGGGCGGTTGGGGATGCGGGTGGTGAGGAGGTGGGGGCAGATTGAAATGCCGGGGCGTCTGTTGATAGTGCCTGAGTGAAACAACAGAGGCTTATCTACCAAACACGGGGGTAATCACCTCAGTGAAATTACCTGCCGTACCCCAGGGGTCCCGAGGTGACTAGTCAAATTGTTGTTTTGTTGTGCGAGGCCCTTCGCCAAGTCTCATCCTGTCTTACAGTGTCATTTGTTGCTGTGATTAAAAACCTGCACAGGGACTTCAATCCAATCAGAGATGGAGGATACAGGCGTTATTACACGGCCAAGACCATGACGCATCTGCATTGTTGTCATGGCGGCAGTTCACCACATACAAGGAGGAATTATGGGATGTAAATAGTTGTGCTGCTACACTGGCGACTCACCAATCAGTGTTGTATTTATTGTCAAGACCATCGCAGTGGGTAATTTGTCTACACGGTGGTCAATTAGGTTATTAGTCTGTTTCTCTGTGGAGAATGTTTCCCCTTGGTGGCCTCGCTGTATTGTTCTATAACACAATGCATTCATTGCTCTCATAATACATCCCAT
>NC_139666.1:7124181-7131681 GCF_951799395.1 Argentina silus
CGTCTCTGAGTGTGTGTGTGTGTGTGTGTGTGTGTGTGTGATTGTTCAGTTTCTCCTCTGTTCGGGGCCTGAAGGTTGGCCCACACTTTGCTGTCATTTCTCATCATAATGGCGCCTGCCACCGCTGCTGCCAGTGCACGGCTGGACAACGACCAAGAGCGATGTGAGAGAGGAGGAGAAAGGGAAACTTGGAGACATCCACTAGCAGGCTGTGTGAGGCTGTTCCTGCTTGCTTGTAACAAGTAAAGTGGGGCTGTTTGCTCCTCTCTGGAGAATTGCTACACCTGCATGGAAGCATTGACTGTGAGGAAAACCCACACAGTCAACATCTGAAAGGGGGGGTAACAAAGCAAATCTGTCCATTATGTTAACTAACCCCCCCCCCCCCCCCCCCGCGCGCGCCCCTCCGCCCACGCTTATCCCTCCCACCAACACACATGCACACACACACACACACACACACACACACACACACACACACATGCACGCTCGCTTGCACACACACACACACACACACACACACACACACACACACACACACACACTTGTTCATTTATTCTCCTCATGCTGTTTCCTCTGTAAGTTGATTGATGTGCTCTTTCCTCTCTTTATCACTCTCTCTCTCTTTTTCCCACCCTCCACCCACTCCCTGCCTTTTCCCCCTGTCACTAGTCCCTCTCGCTGTTTCCTCCCCCTCTCTCTCCCTTCATCATTCTCTCTGTTTCCCATCCTGTGCACTCTCTCTCTCCCTTTCACCCCGTCACTAATCCTGTCGATATATTTTTCTCCCCCTCTCTCGATCCTTCTATCTCCCCTGCTGCTGCCACCCCCGTCTCTCTCTCTCTCACCCCCCGCCCCCCCACCCCCCCCCCCCCCCCCTCCGACACCTGAACAGCAGCCTGAGGTGTCATTCGCTGCTGTCACCTCCATCCTCCTCTGTGTCAGTGCTCTGTCTAAGATGGGGCTAAGCCACCCGGCCATATAGAGACCGCATTGTAGATGTCAAACAATAGGCTGTCCTCTCTGTGTGCTGCGTAGCCTCTTGAGACTGCCCTCCACACAGCCGACGACTGCACAGAAATAGAAAAAACATCATCGTCAGAATACACTTCCCAGTGTGTGTGTGTGTGTGTGTTTGTGTGTGTGCGTGTGTGTGTATGTGTGTGTGTTTGAGTGTGTGCGTGTGTGTATATTTGTGTGTGTGTGTGTGCGTATTTGTGTGTGTGTGTGTGTGTGTGTGTTTGTGTGTGTGTGTGTGTATGCGTGCATGTGTGTGTGTGTGTGCGTTTGTGTGTGCGTGTTTGTGTGCGTGTGTGTGTGTGTGCATGTTTGTGTGTGTGTGTGTGTGTTTGTGTGTACATGTGTGTGTCTGTGTGTGTGTATGTGTATGTGCGTGTGCACGCGTGTGCATGCGTGTGTGTGTGTGTGTGTGTGTGTGCATTAACCTCCCGAAAAATGTTGTCTCCACTACTGTGCCAAAATCCATCATAAATCTCGTAAGGCGTGAGCGAAAGTATCTAGTTGCACATTTTGGAAAGGCACTGCATCACTCTTGACTTTCCAGACAATTGCTTCTCAATTGATGTACAACATGATTTTATTTATTCTCTTTCACTCACTCCTGTAGAGGGAACGCCATTTATCTGTGTATCTCTTTACTCATTCTTTTCTCACCCAAGTGATTTTGAAAGGTGCATTAAACGTTTTCTCCATCTCTGGCCTATTTGGTTCTATGGACACATACCCATTGGCATCACACATGAAGACTATAATCTCAGTCGCTGTAAAAGCACACTCTGTTTTTCAATCTATACTCTTGACTATAGTCTTGGGTGGTATACTGTATCATTCCAATGTGGAGAGATATATTTTCCTGGAACGACCACTATAACAGGACCAAACTATTCCTGTACGGTATGCTTGCATGGAGCGTACCCAGAGAATCCAATGCCATCCAAATTGTACACAGTACACTAGATCCTTCCTTGAAATCCGACCCCTCATATAATCTACAGTACACCCAGTACCCGTCAAGCCAGCGCATACAGTACTTGACTTCATAGGCACAAATCTAGCTTCCCTTGGGCATCATAAAGGAGTCTCTAACTGATCATGTAGGCCAGGGTGTAACCTGATGATCAAGTTCCTCTGGTATTCCCCCTGGCGCTCTAATGGAGTGAAACATTTCATTTCTCCTCTCCACGCCACGGAGACGTGTGTCGTATGTTAAACCTGACCTGCAGTGCTGCCATGGTCTGGACTCTGTAGCAGTATGTCTGTCACGGGAGGCCGGCGGAGGTGGAAATCGGGCTCGTTGTAATGCATGGGATGGAATGAGGACGGTTGAGAATGGTTTCAAGCACACATGTGAAACCTACGGTAGCCTTTAGGTGTCACACTTCACGCACACACTTTCTCCCGTGGATATTTATACATTGACTCTACTTGGAACAAATCAGTATCTCAGCTGCCAGGATTGTTTGTTGAAACAACATTGTAATAACAGTTGTGCTACATCGTATAGTGATTGCCTTGATATTGCATCGTGATGGAGTTGAGAGGTTTGGGTTATTGCCAAACTGATGTCAATATAGTGCTTACATTTACATTTATGGCATTTAGCAGACACCTTTATCCAAAGCGACTTACAACAAATACATTTGTATAAGTAAGTGAATCATCTATCCATCAGTCATCATAAATAAAGTAATCAATGCTCGGACCAGGGGCCATTGGCAGTCACAATAACTTTTTTTGTTTTTGTTTTTTTAAACAGGAGAGAAACTTGTACAGGGGGGTAGTGGTTGTTGCACAGGGTAGTCTGTTACACAGGGTAGTCTGTTACACAGGGTTGACACAGGCATAGATGGAACCTAATATGAAGTGTTTTCACGTTAGCTTTATGCAGCGATGTAACCTGTAGTAGGAGTGTGACTTGGCATAGAGATGTCTATGTCTACAAGCTGGCGTGTGAATTCAAACTATTAATGTTCTTTGGAAACTCTTGAGTGAACACCTGCCAGACTGTGTGTGTGCGTGTGCGTGTGTGTGTGTGTGTGTGTGTGTGTGTGCGTGTGTGTGTGCGTGCGTGCGTGCGTGTGTGTGTGCTAGACTTGCTCCAGACAAACACGTCTGTCATCAACCCACCAAAAATGCCACAAGATGTCCTCTCTCTCCTTCTGTGTTGTCTCCTAGAACAGTTTCCGCCTCATTGAAACCCATTTGCTTCCCTGCCCTTAATTGGGTCTAACAATCCAATGCCATTTAGAATCAATGAGAACATCAAGAACTAGCAGGATAATGATATGCCTTAAAAGGTTGTGGTTTGGGCACAGGATAATACTCAATACTAGCCAGTATAGATTTTTCCTCAATTTCACAATTATTAGACTTGTGTTGTGTTTAACAAAGAATGAAAATACATATAGAAAAGCTTTGTTGGTAGACTGACTTTTGTTATGGAAAATACATTGATAGAACTGCTTGAAGAATATACACTTTCATATGACTGATACAACTTGTGTAAATACTGTGATTACATTTTCTCTTGCCACATCTCTAAAGTTCTATAGCCATTGTCCTGAGAAACGCTGTATGATTACCATATGGATAGTGGTAGTTTCGGAGGGAGTGGTGGGGGAGAGCGAGAACAAAGGAACAGACGCATCTTGCCGACAGGAAGGTGGATAAGTGTGAAATTTTGAACGCCGATTGATTAATAAGAAAGTCTCCCCATTGTTCTTTCTCTGCCGCCACCTCTCACGTAAGCACAAGCTCGCAGGTGATAGCCTTTGTGGCGCCTACCATTATGTTCTTGAATCTCACCTCCGAAGAGCTGAAGTACAGAGTGGTAAATCCTAGACATCCACCACACTTTCCACACACCTTTCAGTCGACTTTCAGTGAGTTTTAATCAAGCCTTTATGTGACTTTTTCAACAGTTTTGTTGGCCAGATGTTAGTCTAAGAGAAGAAGTGAACTGAAAGCTGTCCCGGTGGATGGAAAGTTTCAAAATAAAACCTGATTTTCCCTGCGAGTATGTTGCATATTCATGTATGTTCACACTGCACCTGCAGTGAGCCCTTCAAAGTTCTTTGAATATGCTGATGTCATTATACAGCTGTTGAAGCTTGTATAGGGAGTTGAAAGATGTCAACCGTATGACTGGGTTTGAAACAGTTTGGTTTGGCTCTCTGAAATAAATACAGCAGACTACATGGCTTAGAACAGAGGCCAACATTACATGTTAGACCCCTGCAAAACAGTTTGGTTCGAAAATATTGTTGTTTCCCCTAATGCTTTCAGTTGCTCAGCCACCAAATACGCACCCTGTTCTCCAAAACAAATAGAGTATGTTAATGAGCCGCTGAGAGCTCACCATGTGGCGGGATAGACGTTGGTGTTCACCTCATAACAAGGTTGGCAACTGTGTCAAAACACAAGGTGTCTCCAACACCCAATAATATGCCTGACGACAGCAGAAGAGGGGGAATGAACACACACACACACATACACACACACACACACACACACACACACACACACAGACACACACACACACACACACACACACACACACACACACACACACACACACACACACACACACACACTGGAGACAGAAGTCAGAAGTCTACCTAGTTAGGAAGCTTAAACCCCTCTCAGCCAAAATACAGCAGTCCCCCAATACCATGGGCACTGACTGTTCTGGAAACACAGCCTGCCTGAATCCATGTTTATCATCCTTCAGTGGTAGGGGAGAGCAGGGAGTGTATTTCTGTATTTGGAAAGTTAGAGGGGAGTGTATCGGGGGTGTTTTCTATGTTTGGGATCCCAGACTGGCTCAGAGCTCTTCAGTCTGTTACTATAGCTCCTTACCAAGCGTGTGGAGTGCAGCTCATCTGAATAACTCATGAGGAGGACCATTGAGGAGAAGGTGACCCAATTCACTGCTCCAGTTCTGAGGCCTCTGTCCCCCCTGAATCTGAGCTACCCTACCGCTGCCATTCAACACAGAGGAGAGAAAGAGATGGAGGGAGGGAGGGAGGGAGGGAGGGAGGGAGAGAGAGAGAGAGAAGGATAGAGAGGGACAGAAAAGGGGGTGGGTGAGAGAGAGGAAGAGAGAAAAGGAGAGAGAGGGGGGTAAAGTAGGGAGAGGGTTGGAGAGAGACATGGAGGGAGGAGAGTGAGAGAGGAAATGCAAGCATAATTCTCAACATAGCTCAAACCGTTGTCCTTTCAATTTCAGAATAATGTGCCAGAGCTAGCAAGAAAATCACCAGGGAAATACTTTTGAATGTCACTAAAATGAAATATAGATGACTGGTTAATCCTATGACACATGTATGTGTTTTTGCACTAGCCAGAAGCTTCCAGATGCGATGCTGATCACTCTGGCTCCAGGCAACAGTGTAAGAACCAGACTTTCAAAGCCCTAAAAACCAGGACACATTATTCAATAATTCATCCACCCAACGATTACATTATTCATCTGTTGGAGTTTTTGTGAATAGGTATTTTTGTCATGTAACAAGTCATGTTCTCTCATATTCTTTTGTATCACGCAAGGGTTCAGGGGGAAATGATCAAATGATTTAGTAAGATGGCAGGCACTTCTTTCAGATGCACTGTAAAGTCTCTAGTCTCTGGGGTTTTTTCGACTTGTGGATAATAGTCATCTTTTGGTGATTGAAAACAAAGCTATTCAAGGCTAGATTCAAAACTAATCATACAGCACACACATAAGGTTGGTGTTCTGTCTGAATGTGACTCCCCACTGGCTATGGGACAGACACAGACAGGTTTGGATAGACAAACTGGTTGGACACAGACAGACATTGGATGGATAGACAAGTCGGACAGACAGACAGACAAGTCGGACAGACAGACAGACAGGTGAAACAGACAGACAGACAGACAGACAGGTTACACAGACAGACAGACAGGTTACACAGGCAGAAGGACAGGTTACACAGACAGACAGACAGGTTACACAGACAGACAGACAGGTTACACAGACAGACAGACAGGTTACACAGACAGAAAGACAGGTTACACAGACAGACTGACAGGTGAAACAGACAGACAGACAGACAGGTTACACACAGGCGTTGGACAGATGGACTGCGGTGTCCCCTCTTTCTCCTCTCCATTAGACTGAATGTTTAATTCGTCCTTGTCACTGTGGATCTGGTTGAGTGATGGACGCGGCAGGAAAGGGACACTCTGGCTGAGTGATGGACACGTTCCGATGTGGGGACTGCACAGTCTTCAAAGGAAAGGGACCTAATGTGGTGAAGAGGAGTGTCATTAGAGGTATAGAGGCACCCGCACTGTCACTCTAGGAATTCAGAGGGGGGGGGGGGGGGGACAGAACGAGAGACCAAGGGAGAGAGAGAGGCAGAAAGTAGGGCGCAGAGACAGAGACAGTGACACTACATTAGCCAGTATGTTAGGGATAAATCTTTGTCAGCACCCCCCGAAAAAAGGATGGTGACGCATTTGACTGTATAAATGTATGTATGAAAAATAGAGTAAAATATTTCGCCTACGTCAAAAGAAAGATAGGTGGAGGAGAAGGGGAGAGAATAGGGACAATGCTGCACACTGTCCAAATGGACGGATCGATTTATTCTTTTGATGATTCACCAACGGTGTAATTTACTAGGACATCTCACTTAAAAGAAACATACACCTCAGCTAATAATAATGGTGTGTCTGTGTGTCCCTGTTTGTTAAACTGCACTATAGACAATAAATGGCCTCAGACAATCCAAGACAACCTTCCTGTCTCTGTCCAGATGCTGCCTGTTTTTCTTCTGAGTCGTAAATTACCCACTGCCACCTGTAAATTATGGCAATTTGCTCTCACGTTGCTGTGGGCAGACACAAGGTCAGCTGCAGAGCTTCCTACAGCTCCACTTCCACTCTATTCTCCTCTGGTCTTATCTTACACTGTGAACAATGGCCCACGTCCCACATACATAATGCTACAGAGCGGTCCTGAAGAGGACGTGATATGTAATTAAGCAGGGCCAGGGATTGAGCCCTGAGGAACTCCAAACGAACAATGCAAAGAAAATGACCTACTCTTGAATCTATTGTTGGGGAAAAACACAGTGAAAATGGCAGTGTATAAAAAAGAAGGGGTTCTCAAGCTGTTTATCTCCTTGCTTTATTCTTGTCACATGCAAAAGGAATTTCATGCCAAGGAACGTGTCTTACACTGCAACTCACCAGAAACGATCAATATCAAAGGATTATCATAAATAAGGGGTTAACACATTCAGTATGTACGCAGCAGAGCTGTGTCCTGTTAGTGAGAGTAATGTGAAGACACACACTGTGACTTGTTCAGCCGATCTGTTGACAGGCTGGAACGGTGGTCACATTAGATGGAGGGGAATGGGGTTCCTTGACCTCTGACCTGTTAGGAATGGAGTCCTTCTCTGACCTGTTAGGAATGGGGTCTGGTCTGATCAAGCGGAACGCAGCTCTGTT
>NC_139666.1:7136681-7155440 GCF_951799395.1 Argentina silus
GAAGCCTTTTACACAAAACTAAACACATACAAATACAAATAAATACATATAAAAACAAAAGAATGCATAGCAAACCCAAGGAAACGCAAACATGATGCATGATGTCTGCTAACCATGTTCATCGTTTCTATTTTCAACACTTTACCCCGACCTTTGATTTGAATGAATTCAAGGAATCCAACACAAAAATATCACTGCAACTGTAAATGATGCAAAATATATATTTGACTTCATAATCATTCTGTAGTTATTATGATTGTGCTGCACTTTGAAGCATTTGCCTGATGTATTTGGGGATGTGTGTGTGGGTAGATAAGGCGGCCAGGCCCGCGTTCACAGGTGGCTATCAGTAAGCCAGGTATGGGTAAGGCTTTGACTAAGCCATATTCAAACACAAAGGGATTACATCTCTCACTGCAGCTCCAGAGGGGCTGCCTGCCGAGAACAGCAGGAGTTACACAGACACCCGGACCGAGCAGGACTGGTCAGAGATAAGGAAGAAACAGAAGAGCGTGATTGAAAAATGCGTGAGGATATCAACTGCGGAAGATGGGGGATGAGAGGAGAGAGAGAGAGAGAGAGAGAGAGAGAGAGAGAGAGAGAGAAAGAGAGAGAAAGAGAGAGAGAGAGAGAGAGAGAGAGAGACTGACCAGGAAGGGTGGAAGATGGATGGGGATCTGGAGAGAGAGAGAGACAGAGAGAGACGGAGAGAGAGAGAGAGAGAGAGAGAGAGAGAGGGGGAGGACGGTGCCGTTGTGGAACTCGGTGAGTGAATTATGTGTCTTGGCCCTTGACAAACTGTAGAGACAGAGGTCTGACATGTGTAATAACTCATCATGTATGTGTATGGATGTGTGTACATGCTATGTTATTTATGTTTTTATAAATGTGCAATGAGTGTGTGTGTGTGTGTGTGTGTGTGTGTGTGTGTGTGTGTGTGTGTGTGAGTGTGTGCATGCACTGTGGATGTGTGTATGGGTGCGCACACATGGGTTTGTGTATGTGCATGTGTGTGCTCTTAAGTGTGTGTGTGTGTGTGTGTGTGTGTGTGTGTGTGTGTGTGAAAGGGACAGTGAGTGAAAACAAGAAGCACACACCTCACCTCTGGCCCGTCGGGAGCCCGTCAGGATACGTCCCCAAGGCCTAAATCTGTCAGCCAGGGCAGCCTGAGGATCCCCGCTTCTGTCACAGGAAGACTGGACACACTGCCACGACCTTGAGAACAGAGAACCACTCTCCTCCACGCTCCTTCACCCTCCCCCACCCTCCCCTACGGTCCTCCATGCTCCCCCATGCTCCCTCACACTCCCCCATGCTCCCCTACGGTCCTCCATGCTCCCTCACCCTCCCCCACGCTCCCTCAGCCTCCCCCACCCTCCCTCACTCTCCCCCACACTCCCCCACCCTCCCCTACGGTCCTCCATGCTCCCCCACGCTCCCCCATGCTCCCCCACGCTCCCCCACTTTTCCTCCCCCTCCCCCATGGTCCTCCATGCTCCCCCACCCTCCCCAACACGCCCCCACCCTCCCCCACTCTCCCTCACCCTCCCCCACACCCACACTCCCCTACCCTCCCCCACTCTCCCTCACCCAGCAATTTCAGTAGAGTGCCCAGTTTTAAAGCCAGATTGGTGAGGGTCGAGGAAGTTGTTCTGAAGGAGGTAGTTAGACAGTTGGTTAGAGACAGCACGTTCAAGGGTTTTAGATAAGAAGGAGAGAAGGGATACCGGTCTAGTTATGGACAGCAGACGGGTCAAGAGTTGGTTTCTTGAGAAGAGGCTTGACTCTGGCTATCTTGAAGGCAGCTGGGACAGATCTTGTGGATAGAGAGGAATTGATTAAAGTGGTAAGGAACGGAAGGAGGTCTTTGGAGATGGATTGGAGAAGGGGGGAGGGGATAGGATCAAGTAGGCAGGTGGTTGCCCGCTTGGATGTGCCCAGTTTTAGAACATCGTCATGGGAGAGGGGGAAGAAATCTGATAAACCAGAGACTGGGTGTTGCACAGTGGGTTTGGGAGGAAAGGTAGCATTGTTGGTGAGAGGTAGAGGGAAGGAGCTGCTCATGTCATCAACCTTCTTTTCAAAGTAGATGAGGAGGGGGAGGAGGAGGGTTGAGGAGTGAGGAAAATGTGGAGAACAGTTTCCTTGGGTTAGAGACAGAGGATTGAATTTTGGAATGGTAGTATAAAGCTTTAGCAGCTGATGCAGATGAGGTGTAGTTGAGGAGGAGAGAGAGATAAGGGTCTAGATCATCAGGAAGGCCAGATTTTCTCAATTTCCTCTCAGCTGCCCGGAGCCCTATTCTACAAGCATGTAGGGTTTCAGACAGCCAGGGAGCGCGAGGAGTGGATGGTGCCGGCCTTGAGATCTGTGGACAGAGAGATTCGAAGGATGAGGAGAGAGAGGACAGGAGGATGGGGGAAGCTGCATCAGTGGAAAGAAGAGAGAAGGATTCAACAGAGGGTAGGGCGGATAAAACAGAGCGGATAAGAGAGAGTGGTGAGTGAGAGGGTGAGCAGGTTGCGACGAGAGGATACAGTGTGGGTAGAGACTGGCTGGGAGGGTGAGCATTTGAGAGGGAGGGAGAAGGATACAAAATGATGATCAGAACAGTGAGGGGTAACAGTGAGGTTTGAGTTATGGGAGGATCTTGTGAAGACAAGGTTGAGCTGATTGCCCACCTTATGAGTGGGAGGAGAGTGGGACAGGGTAAGGCCGAAGGAGGAGAGAAGGTCAAGTGCTCCAGACGAGTGAAGCTTCTCCGACTGGATGTTGAAGTCACCCAGTGTTCACACATACACACACACACACACACACACACACACACACACACACACACACAAAGTATGCAGTAGAACTTTGTGAAATGTGCAATACTTAATTACCCCTCGTCGAAAAACAACATATGTTCAAGGGATATACCTTTATTGAACAAGTAAAATGAGATATACTTGACGACTGAGAGACTGACCAACACACACACACACACGCACACACGCACACACGCACACACACACACACACACACACACACACAGATCCACAACATTTTCAGAGTCAGCCAGTTCCAGACAAACGAACCCATGGACAGTGGCACTTCTGCTGTCATAAGCAATTCAGATTCCATAACCGCTAAAGCGAATCTAAACCAGGGAGTCTGCCAAGTTCTGAGCACAGACCAATTCATTTTTATTGTAAATGATACGTGTCCAGCTATTAGAATCAATGATGAATGTCTCACCGTTCAGCCAAGGGCCTCTGAGGATCTGGTTGCAACCAATAATTTCACTTTCCCTGTCTGCATCATCCTTCTCCCTGACCCTTCCCCACATTCACCAGGAAATTACTCTTCCAGGCCCAAATCAAATGGCTGTCTTCTCTGAACTGGCAGTTTGGTTTTGATAATTCAAGTCAGAAGTTAAGCGGTAAATAGATATGACTAGCACAGGCGTGGAGCTTGTCCTCAAAACTGGGAACTTGGAGATTGTCCAAGACATTAGAAATACATGTGCCGAATACATGTGCTATGTTCATGAAACAGATTCCTCTAAACTATGAATTAGCTGCAGCCTCAACCTGTCAAAATATCCATTTCAATTCCAGCAAAACAAATAAAAGGCAGAACTACCATCATAGGAAAAAAAGGTCAAGAAGCATACAGTACTATTATTAATATTCACTGTCAGCAGGGGAGGCTGGTGGAGGTAGAAATCGGAGGACGGGCTCACTGTAATGCATGGAATGGAATGAGGAATGGTATCAAACAAGTTGAGGAATGCTATCACGTGTTTGATACCATTCCTCATTCCAATCCATGCATTACAATGAGCCCGTCCTCCGATTTCTACCTCCACTAGCCTCCCCTGGCCTCCAGAGTGGACATAAGAGTAGGATGAGTGTGAACATTTGACAATGTGGGAAGGAAGACCTCCAAAGTAGGGAACTGTTTGACAGAACAGGCCCCTAACCTCAGATAGAGAATAGTGTAGATTTATGCCATCCAAACACACTTCACATCAAACAATATTCTCTATCACCGAACCACAGACCCCCAAAAAGCAAGCGAAGCAAAACAACTCCCCAGAGGGGACAAAAACATAGGACCGAATGTCAAGGAAACAACTCTGGGAAGAAGAAACCTTGGGAGGAACCAGACTCCTCTGGCTGATCAGGTGCTGAACAGTAAAGAAACACAATAGTCGTCATTCCTCTCATCACACTATCTATAAAACTGCTTCACAGTATAACATGTTTATTACACAGGGTTTAAACATGATAATGGGAATCTTAATCTTAATCTCAATGGGACATCTGAAGGAGAGTACTGACCTACAGTGTGTTCCCAGGTGGCGTGAACAGCCACAGAAGATGGCCAGCCATTGACAAGGGCGTGGCCCTTAGGTTCATCTTATGTAACCCACTGCTAACACACAGAGCACTCTGGACGTGGAGGAATACAATCCCACAATCCCACAATCCCACAATCCCACACGGTCGTCAGGAATCCATTTTTCCACACCTGTCCCCCAGGGGAATAAACTTGAGGATTATTGGTGTTGCTGTGGAATTACTGTTGAAATTGCTTTTTTGTTCTGATTCTGGCATCGGGGTGTAAGGGGGACAGGGTTGGGGGGCGCGGGCCTGGAGGGGTGGGGGGGGGGAGGGGGTGTTTAGAGTGGGAGGGTGTTTAGGTGGCAGCAGAGGTAGTGGTTGCTTCTTTTTTCTTCCCTTAGTTTTCTTTTACTTTTTTTCTTCTCACCCCTTCGGAGATAGTGTGTGTGTGTGTGTGTGTGTGTGTGTGTGTGTGTGTGTGTGAGTGTGTGTGTGTGTGCATGATATCACTCTAGAGGTCCCAGCTGAGTTAGAGAGTCAGGCAATCACTTGAGGGAGATTCTTTCCAATGTCTCAAAAGCAATTCTATTTACCTCTGAACAATCCAACCTGTTATTATTTCTGTCTAGTGTGCGTGTGTGTGTTTGTGTGTGTGTGCAAGTGTGTGTGTGCAAGTGTATTTTGCAAAAGTCAGACTACTGATTTGTCTCTATTGCATTTTACAAGGGTCTGAAAATGTGGTAATTTAGTAGGTCTTTATGTTATCAAACCCTTGATCGCTAATCCATTATTCTGAGTGCATCCTTCTCATCAACCATCCATGTAGACTAATATACTCAATATAACATAACAAGGTAAACCTGAAACCATGCATCATTTTCCAATTTAAGCATGTAAATTGCCTCATCCCAAACCCTTTAAGTATCACCATTCCTACTGTGATAATGACTTTGAAATATTTCTTCCCTTGAGGTTTATTTGGCACACACACACACACACACGCACGCACACACACACACACACACACACACACACACACACACACACACACACACGTACACACACACACAGGAGGATGTGTTCCTGCTCTAATGCACACATTAGAGTGCCTGTTTGATCTCCATCAACGCTTCAGCCAATGAGTTCCTGTCATCAAAGTTTGTCCAATCAATTCCTGTCATTCCTGTCAAGCCAGCACTGACAGCTGTCAGAGACTCGTCAGACTTCTCATATTCACTTCCTTCCTCTGTGAGTTGCTCTGGCGCCAGCCAATCAAGTGACGACAAACTCATTATTGACCTCATTAATTAAAGGAAATGTCTTCGGGATGCCTCTCACGTTCGTTGAATGATTTCTCTCTCTCTCCCTATCTCTCTTTCTCTCTCTCTCTCTCTCTCTCTCCCTCAGCCCCCCCCTTTCTCTCTCTCTGTCCCCCCCTCTATCTCCCCCTTTTTCTCTCTCTCCCCCTCAGCCACGCCCCCCTCTCCATTTCTCTCTCCCCCCCTCTCTTTCTCTCTCTCTATCTCTCTCTCCCTCTCTTCCTCTCATATGGGACATCCCGCTGGGCCCGTGACAGTCCACACACCGTTGCCTTCTTCTGCTGAGGCAACAGCTTCACACACACTACTCATCAAATCAGTCAAACTACCTCAGACGCACGCAGACAGGGGACATTCTAATTATGTTGTTTCCTACACACACACACACACACACACACACACACACACACACACACACACACACACACACACACACACACACACACACACACAGACACACACACACACACACACACACACACACACACACACACACACACACACACACACTTAATCAGTGACGGCTGGTGGCAATACTGCTATCAATCTGTCTTTATATCATCCATCTATGTAATTATGCTTCCGTTATTGTGAAAGCCTGTCACAGTCTCAGTCTCTGTGGGATGTTGTTTACCCATCAATAACCTTCAATTTGCTTTCAGTCGTAACCAGATACAACCATTACAAATATCACATGTGATACATCAATATGAATCATGTTGTCAATCCTTGTTTTTTGGTTCCCAGCTTGTGATTTGAACTAATGGACCAATGATAGTTACAATCAATCTGTTGAAGTGAATCGACTGGGAATACTTCCTGCTCGAGCAGCTTGCAATCTGTCTTTCCGAAAAAAGGAAAAGAAAAGGGAGAAACATGACAGGAAAACTTTCACCCCTGAGAGTATCTGCCAGATCAATAACTGTGGCACGTCTGCTGTGTTATCTGCACAGGGGTTGTGTGTGTGTGTGTGTGTGTGTGTGTGTGTGTGTGTGTGTGTGTGTGTGTGTGTGTGTGTGTGTGTGCCTGTGTGTGTGTGTGTGTGTGTGCGTGTGTGTGTGTGTGTGTGTGTGTGTGTGTGTGTGTGTGTGCACACGCGTGTGTGCGTGTGCGCGCACGCGCGCGCGCGTGTGTGTGTGTTTGTGAGTGCGTGCGTGCGTGCGGGAGGCCTGTGATGTCTCCTGCAGTGACAGCCATTTTGTCTGAGCATGTGCCTCTGCCACGGTCTGGTGACTCTCCTCAGCCACGCTCAGCAGAAAGTCTATTTGTTCAAGTCAAAGGGTAGCTCAACCCACAGTTGCATGGTGTAAATGCTGCTTGGGGCCTTCCTTCTGCTGAGTTTGTTTAAATTAATTTTTCCAAATAACTTTTCTTGCTGATTGTACTGACCACTTGGGTGAGCAAAAAAGGACCAGTCCAGTGCTCCGGTAAACCAAACACATCTCCCCACATTCGCTCCGAAGAGTTCATATTTGTCAGTTTGTCTCTTTTTATGAGTCATCTAGAAGTTGCATAGGAGAGGAGATCGCCACTTATCTGTCCTACGTCTCTCCATCTCTCAGGTGACCTTGTCTGCCAGGCTGGCGTCGTGCCGCCTTTCCGTCGTCACGTCTAAAAACTCTGGCAATGAGAAATGCATCCCTGATGCGTCTGCCAAGCCGGACGGCGTGGGGAGACAAAGAGGAGCAATGACTCTCACTGAGTCGTAACTAACAGATACAAGAGTATCATAATTAATTTCTCGTCCCTTTGAGGATTCGACTCACTTGTCAAAGAGCCTATCTGTTGTTTCAGCGTTGCTGTCTCCTATCTTGTCCTATTTCAGAAATGAAATTAGAAGAAGGGAGGAGGAGAGGAGGGGAGGAGAGGAGGGGAGGAGGGCACGCAGGCGAAGGATGACAGGAATACTGATGGCTTTACGCTGTAGGTCACCGACTGAGGCCATGCCCTGTGTGTGAGAGGGTATTTTGCTGCTTCTAATGACTGTAGCTGAGATATGAATACAGATTTACATCTCAGGTTTTATGATCCTATAATCGGGATGGCTGCACAAAGTTTCACCATTCAATCATTTATGAATTCATTCATTCACATGTACTCATAGCTTTACTGAGTATTTGCTCCGACTTTGATGACGATGATGATGATGATGATGACGATGATGATGATGATGATGAGGCCACCAGCTTTCTGCTGAATCTCTCCTACTGTTTGATGTATCAGATGCATTGACTGACTGATTGCCTGATTGACTGATTGATTGATTGATTGATTGATTGATTGATTGATTGATTGATGATGAAAGAAGAAATAACCCCCTTGCTCCCCATCCCACCACCACCCCCCAAAAACATCTTCCTTTCACCAGCATATGGACAGACAGCTTTTCTGGTTGGCATTCCTCACTGTCTGCAAGCCTAGCATACTCAAAGTTTTAATTCACTCCCTATCATTAGGAGTACTCATATTGTGCTCTTGTTCGCATGTTTACTTATTCATGGGGCTACAGCGTTTTAATGAATGTTACATAAAGGCAGTCTTGTTAACGAGCAAACTCAATTAAAGTCAGGGCCCTTGAATACAACCTCAAATGAAAGCTATCGAACAGAAGGCTGTGCAAAAGTGTTCTTTATATTTAAACACATTCAAAGAGGTCCCTTCATCACTAAATCAGCTTGTATTACTTCATCCAAGGTGGTTGTTATGGAGTAGGATTCTAAAAGGAATTTACTGGGGTCTAATCTCTATCTCACCGATGGTTCAATTCTACTATATCTTCAATATACTGTAAACAAACCTGGATAACAATGATACGGAGGTTATAGGAGCATTGTCTGGGTCTAACCCAGATACTGTAAGGCACTAAAGGAACTACACCTTTAGAACCTTTCAATAACCTGTCTCTTTTCCAATTTCCCCTGTCTGGTTCAGCATTGGCTAGGATAATTGATTGGTTATGTGACTGGTGTTAAACCCACTGAGTTAATCCCACCACACAGACCACACATTGACAGTGAATGTTCTCAGTAGCTGACTGAATCATCATGGTCACCCAGGGGAGGCTGGTGGAGGTAGAGATTGGAGGACAGGCTAATTGGAATGCATGGGATTGACTGAGAAACAGTGTTTCAAACCACACTGTCCTCGCAGACTATAGGATCTAGTTAAAACGATGCTGTCCTCACAGACTATAGCATCTGGTTAAAACCACGCTGTCCTCACAGACTATAGGATCTAGTTAAAACCACGCTGTCCTCACAGACTATAGGATCTAGTTAAAACGATGCTGTCCTCACATACTATTGGATCTAGTTAAAACGATGCTGTCCTCACAGACTATAGGATCTAGTTAAAGCCACACTGTCCTCACATACTATTGGATCTAGTTAAAGCCATACTGTCCTCACAGACTATAGGATCTAGTTAAAACCACGCTGTCCTCACATATTATAGGATCTAGTTAAAGCCACACTGTCCTCACAGACTATAGGATCTTAGTTAAAGCCACACTGTCCTCACAGACTATAGGATCTGGTTCAAACCATGCTGCCCTCACAGACTATAGGATCTAGTTAAAACCAAATTACTGTGTGTCATCAACTGACACGTACGTAGGTTCATATCATATGTACTTGGCTTCAGAAGAAGCAAGCTGTTCTTGAAACAGAGCATTTCCAGTATCAGGTGTGATTCATGCTTGGGAACACTTACAGAACACCCTGGGCATCATGTCTAATACATGAACACAACACCCTGGCAAGCAGAGCTGTGCCTACAGACCCGGTACAGGTGTTGTCATTTACCAAGGCTTTTATGTCATTCACGCCATCTGTGCACTTCACGTGTGATATACACCGCTGCCTGATTCATCAACATGCGCTCACATCTGTACGACTAAGTCCAATGTCGAGTCAGCGATGCCGTCAACTCACAGATTTACAATCCTGTTTACGATCTTCGTAAATCAAGATTTTGTCTTTCAGCTCAATAAGCCGTGCTGCATCTAGTACTTGAGACCTACATACCAATGTTGTTCTAATTTGCATGCAATGTGACAGGGTGTCGAGAGAGAGAGAGAGAGAGAGAGAGAGAGAGAGAGAGAGAGGGAGAGAGGGAGAGAGAGAGAGAGGGAGAGAGAGAGAGAGAGGGGAGACACTGCCCCCTCCCGTTCCCTCCCCTCCCCCCATCCCCCTGTTCACCTGATCTACACACATGTGAGTCTAACTACTGTTTAAGCCCCTTGTTAAGAAGATACAAATCAGGGTAATTGAGAGCAGATGGTGTGGTGGAAGGAAAGAGGGGGTGGAGGGGTTAGAGTGGGGGGGGGGGGGGTGCACACATTACAGGACATTTGTACCTGAATGAAGGCCACTTTAGAGGGGTGAAGTGGCCACTCCATAGGACCAGCTGGCCACTCATAACAGGCGAGCCAGCCTGACTGGTGCTAACGACGCTAACCGCTAACTGTGTTTTCACTGGGTTCTGCTATAGGGCCTTTGCACTGGGGCACAGGTGTGGGACGGCGCCTGAGTGCTCCCTAATGGCCCCCAAATAGCATTAGCATTAGCACTAACACACACACGCAAAAAAAAGAAGCCCCCCCACATTGACATTGGCCACGGTATGAAAAGCACATTGACTTGGCAATGGTAGAAGAGGGACATAACAGGGCTAGTTATGTTTTTGAAGTGGTTTTAAATGCTAACTGTATCTGGCCTCTTGTGATGAATTCTGAAATGCAGAGCTCACTTCTGAAACGCTCCCCTGTGCGACTGCAGCGGCCATTACGGCTCAGTCTGTTAGTCAGAGACATCAGTGAGAGTCAATGAGCCTCGCAGGCTGTAACGGGCTTACATTACCATACATAGTCTCTCGCTATGTTTCACATTGTCTGCCTAACCCTCTCTTCCTGTATATGGGGGTGTACTTTGTTTCTGTGGTATTCTCAGAAAGTTTTGTTTTGTTTATATGTAGATGTTCACACTGTATTCAGTGTTTAGGTGGGGCTAAGAGGACTCTCTCTTTCTCTCTCTCTCTCTCTCTCTCTCTCTCCTTTCCTTACCTCCCTCATCAATTCCTCCCTGACCACTGGCTCTGTGCCGGCTGCCTTTATGACAGCCAAAGTCAAACCTCAAATCTCAAGAAACCTCAAATCTCTCCTTGACCTAATGAAACAATAATGTCGATAAAGATGAATTATCATCGTCATCATCATGGTATTTTCTGAAGTATATACTCCCTCGGGCTTCAACACCAGTACTGTTCTCTCCATTGCTGCTATCCTCCTCTTCTCCTCTGGTCAGGCCGAGAGGAGCCCACTCTGACGTTGGTGTAGAGATGAAAAGAGGAGGTAAATCAGAGATCTCTCTCTCTCTCCCTCCCTCTCTCACTCTCTCTCTCTCTCTCACTCTCTCTCTCTCCCTCTCACTCCCTCTCTCTCTCTCTCACTCTCTCTCTGTCTCTCCCTCAGTCACTCCCCCGCCCACCCCACCCCCCTTTCTCTCTCTCTTTATCTCTGTCAGTCTGTGATCAGCTGTTTGAAGCGGATGCACATACACCTTTTCAAAGACGTCAGGAGTTGGAGCGGCCATCTCTTGTTACCATGGCAGCTGCACACCACACAGGATCTCTCTGGTTTCCTGAAGCTCAGTTCCACCAAACAACACCTGCAACACACCACAGGATGTTCTTAGTCATCAAAGAACCTCTCTTTTTCACTCATTTCTGACACTCAAAATCCCTGAAATGCAACACGGTAGGTACTTATTGAGACAGATCCAAAGTATTTTGTTACCTGCGTAGAATTGTACCGTATTTGTTCAACCTTTTCCAGCATTGTAGTGGCTTGCTCAAAAGTATGACATCATTTGAATTCAAACAGAAATACTCTGAGACAACACAAAAAGTACTGTACTAGAAATAATTGGCTGTGACAATAGGCTTTAGGCGTCAGAAACGTTGAGGGATCTCAACTTGTTTTCATAAAGCTCACATAATCCCCACGAGTTTGGAGCGATGATACACAAATAACAAGATCAGAAACTTTTCTTTCTCAACTTGTTATGAATCTCCATGGATTTGATTATAGAAAATGTCCCTCTTGATGCTCTGAATTACAACATACACAATTCTGATTAATCTCTCTCTCTCTCTCTCTCTCTTTCTCTCTCTCTCTCTCTCTAACAATCACACAAGGCCATACTGTACGCTACACACATACGATGCGCAAAACACAAGTGTGCTAATGGGTCTAATGGGTGCTAATCTGTCACTTCATTGTCATGTTGCTCTCTTAATCACTTGAAGGAGTCCATGTGGTCCTCTGTGGCTCAGTTGGTAGAGCATGGTGTTAACAACACTAAGATTGTGGGTTTGATTCCTGCTGGGACCATATATACTGAAAAATGTGTGCACTCACTGCAATGTAAGTTGCTTTGGATAAAAGTGTCAGCTAAATGGCATATATTAATGTCTTTCCTAGTATAAGTGAGGTGTCTTGTGTCAGCACGCACGCACACACGCACACACACACTCCACAGCTATGGCTTTTCACTGTACTGCCTGATATTTAGTAATTTTTGGCCGGTGGTTCAGGTCCAGCCTCGGTGGTCACCTGGAGACTGAGATGTCTCAACACATCTTCTGACAAATCTATCCGTCTTGAATTCTATCAACGCCGGGGTCGAGCTGTCAACTGGCCACATGCGGCGAGAACGACAGAGCGTGAGGCGTTACCCTGGCAACAGGCACCTGCTATGTCTCATTAGCTAAATAGCTGCAGCGTAATTCACATTTTAATCGAGATGTTTTAAATATGAATCATGTCTGTGTTTATTAGCCGATTCAATCTGATTCGCCATATTTTGAAATGTTGTTTTTGTATATGTGGTTGAAGGTTATTCAACAAAACTAACGAGCAGATATCCTGCACAGCACCCCTGGCCTGTCGCCACGGCACCCAATTTGGGAAACACAATTTCTTTGATACCGTTCCTCATTCCATTCCATGCATTACAATGAGCCCGTCCTCCGATTTCTACCTCCACCAGCCTCCCCTGCATGGTTCTCTGTTTACATAGTAAGTCAATATGTTAGTTATGCAGAGAGAAAGGTATTTATGAAAGGATGCAGACACATAGCAGGTGAATGGTGGTTGGTTGTTGCTCTACTCTAGAGGACACAACATGGTTATTATGCCGTATGTCAGTCTTTGTTTTCTCACAGCTGTGCCAGATATCTATCAAGCACATGCAGCGTCCTGCTGCAGACCTGCTGTCCTCTACTGAACTGGGAGGGTGTAGAGACATGGTCCATGGAGTTTCACCATGATGCATACAGGGACTGAATCAAACCTGTGTTCCACACACCCACCCACACACACACACACACACACACACACACACACACACACACACACACATACACACACACACACACACACACACACTCGTCAACACACGCTCCCATGCACTGCTCAGCTGTGCTGCCAGAACACACACACACACACACACACTCCACACACACTCCCTCAGCATGCACACACTTCAAACACACTGACAACACAGGCACACACGCATGCACGAACACACACATGCGCACACATGGGCACACGCAAACACACAGACACACAGACACACAGACACACAGACACACACACACACACACACACACACACACACACACACACACACACATCCCTCAGCAACTCCAATACCTGACAAAGTCTGGTGTGAATTTAAACTGCGTCAGCAACCTGAGAGAGGCCTGTCTTGGCATGAATTCACAAGGAAACGTCCACCAGCAGATGCTCTCCTTGTCTTCTGTAGTGTTCTGTCTCTGGAGTGGAAATAAGAAATATCACACTTACATTCACAAGAACAGCAGAAACATTGCATAAGGTGCACAGCAGAAAGACCATGCAATTGATTTGAACATAACCTTGTTGATGGGACCATTGTTAAAAGTTACCTGGCCATTACACTACATTCTGACAACATTTCCTGACAACGAAAAACACTAGACAAGCATTTCTTCAGCACGGCCGGAGTATTTGTCGAAGGATACTGTCAGACCCAGAATGTTGCAAAGAACTGGAATTGGAATAAACCCATATGAAGATCAGACGAGAGAAGCCAGCCCTGAGGAAGAGAAACTAACCCTAGGCAGGATCAAGGGAAGGGCTGCTCCTCCCTGGGCAAAGAGGCCCGGCCAGACAGAGAGAGAGACACATCAATAGGAAAAAAAATGAGACAAAGTGAAGAAACACACCCAAACAAAGTGAATCGCCTGAAGCGGAGACATCTCATGAGCTGCTGCTGCTGCTGCTGGACCACCTACACACACACACACACACACACACACACACACACACACACACACACACACACACACACACACACATATGCTGATATGCTCTGCTCAGCTGTGTTGACAACACACACAAACACACACACACACACACACACACACACACACACACACACATGCACACACACACACACACTCCCTCATCATGCACCCACTGCAAACGCACGCACGCACGCATGCACACACGCACGCACGCGGGTGCTAGATCAGTCATATAGGGCCATACTCCATCCTGAGAGGTGGTTGGCGGTGACAGCGAGGTCACGTCCTCCTTTCCCTAACCTTAGCAGAAGATACTTCCTGCCCTCAATGTCACTCTGTGACATTCAATACGCCACTCAGGGACTTGTCTCCTCCTCCTCTCTGTCTCACCTTCAACATTGACAACAGCCTATCATGAGCACACGTATAAACATCACATCATTTGTTAAAGACATATTCATTTGTCGCTGAATATCCTCGAAGTTCAGCTTCCATTCGAGAATCAACATATTCCATAACAGTCTGTTCCGGGTATCACAGAGGGGAATCCACAAGCGGGGATTTAGACCTTTTAAACACATCCTCACACTTCAAATATGGCATTTAGAAATAAAGTCAGAAATCTCTCTCGGTGGACTATCGAGCTTTAATAGAGAGGAGAAGTCGATACACAGACACAAGTATCTTTGTTCAGGAAGGAATGAATCTAAGCCAGCCAGCGGAAGCTGAGAGAGAGAAAGAGGGAGAGAGAGAGAGAGGGAGAGGGAGAGAGAGAGAGAGAGAGAGAGAGGGAGAGAGAGAGAGAGAGAGAGAGAGAGAGAGACCTCTCCTCAACTGCAGTTACGTTGTTCCTGGAGTTTACCTCTGACACATAAACAATGGTATTAACCTGCTTGCAGTAACAATAAATGCAACAGTAATGATGGACAGCTTCCTGTTGAGGAGAGGTTAGGGGGAGGGGGGGGGGGGGTCTCAAGCCTCGTCTTCTCTCCTCAAATAACACTCCTCTGCATTTGTTTCACCGTGTAGCTGCCCCCTCGCCCCCCCCCCCCCCCCCCCCACCCCCCCACCCCACCATCACCACTGCCCCCAAGGCATCCTTCCTGTGAATAGATTAACAGACGGACGTTCACACAAAAAAGGGCCCGGCACGATGCAAATGACCAGATTTACCAAGGTCAGCCAATCAGACATCAACGCTGACAGTGCTAGCCTTGGTGACGAACACCCCCCCCCACCCTCCCCACCCCCCACCCCCCCACACACCCCCCCCCGCCCCCCACCACACACCATTATATCAATCTGTCTGTCTTCAAAAGCAATTCCAGCACATCAATAGAGTGTTATTGTGGAGACAAGACGTGGCCAGGAGGAAGGATCGATGCTCTCTATCCACCCCTCCACCTCACCCCCCGCCCCCCCCCCCCCCCCCCCCGCCCTCTCTTTCTCTCCCTCTCTCTCTCTCTCTCTCTCTGTATCTCTCAAAAGGTGGCTGACAGTATTTACAAGGCATCTGCTGTTTTCAGCAAGGGAGTGTAATTTGTGTTTGTGTGTGTGTCTGTGTGCGTGTGCGTGTGTGCGTACATATGTGCGTCCCATGGTGCAATCACTAATGGGGGCTAACGTGAAAATTACTGTTAGCAGGGTGTTCATTGAGTCCTGTTGAAAAGGCTGGCAGGGGCCTATTGTAAGCACAACAACAGTTGACTGACAGAGGCTTTCATTTGGCTTCGTATTGTCTGTTCAGGTAAAGCATGTAACGAGTAAATAGACTCATTTCTAAACACCCTTTTCTGTCAGAATTGCGAGGCAGTTGTTGTCCTCAACCTCCAGTCACCTGATGAATGGGTAGACTGGTTTCCAGTGCGTTTTCTAGGTGTTTCTTTCCATACCCAGTTATTGATGGTGCTGTGATCGATCTTTATCTTACTTTGAGCTACAGCCCATGGGCTGAGCTGTATATATGTAGTTATCCAATAGCACACACGCACACACACACGCACACACACAGACACCCACGCACACACGCACACACACGCACGCACACACGCACGCACGCACAGACACACACATACACACGCACACGCACACGCACACGCACAGACACACACACACACACACACACAGACACACACACCCACAGACACACACACACACACACACACACACACAGACTGACACACACAGACACACACACACACTCATCACTTCCTCACTAACTTTAGATGGACCATGTAAACACAAAGTTGGAGCAAGTCATGTCGTTTATGCCCTCCTCCTCTCTTTTCTCACTTGACCGCCTTCTGAATTGGTTCTTTTATCTGCTCTCATTTCATCTGGGATGACCTCAGAAGGAGATCGTTTCATTCCCCATTACCTCAGTGATACGGTGGCCACACCAGAGGCTCTCTCTCTTACCTTCAGGCCTCTGTACTGACCCTCCAAGGCCGTGTTTATCACACAATTAACACTCACTGGTGATTCTCTGACTCCTGTCCCACTCCCTCCTTCTGTAATGGCACGGCGAGTCTTTAACTCACACTCAGCATCGTGATCTAAACCTAAACTGTCTGCACCTCCGAAGGAGAGCACTGTCCTGAAATGGAGGCTGGGATGTGGTCACTTTGCGAGAGTTAAAGTTGGAGTTTGTTAAGTTTAAAGTGCATTTTACTCATGGTCATGGTTTACAATACAGAGCCACTTACTGTGCAATAACAAGCCCTGACACAGAGGCAGTATATAGAATCTACCTATATATATATATATATATATATATATATATATATATACAGTACCAGTCAAAAGTTTGACCGCACATTCTCATTCAATGGTTTTTCTTTATTTTTTATTATTTTCTACATTGTAGATTAATTTTGAAGACATCAAAACTACGAAGGAACACATATGGAATTATGTAGTAAACAAAAAAAGTGTTAAACAAACCAGAATATGGTTTATATTTTAAATTCTTCAAAGTAGCCACCTTTTGCTTTGATGACAGCTTTGTACACTCTTGGCAAGGTGTGTCCAAACTTTTGACTGGTACTGTATATATATATATATATATATATATATATATATATATATATATATATAGAGAGAGAGAGAGAGAGAAGAGAGAGAGAGAGAGGGGAGAGAGAGAGAGAGAGAGAGAGAGAGAGAGAGAGAGAGAGGGAGAGAGAGAGAGAGAGAGAGAGAGGGAAAGAGAGAGAGAGAGAGAGAGAGAGAGATACCTTAATACCAAACATATATGTATCTTCAACCTTTCATCGACAGTGACATCTACCTTTGCCCTGTTGTATGCTTAGCCTGTTTGTGCCACAACATACAATATATAAATGTAATATAACAGCAGTGATAACAAAAACAACAAAAAAAACCCAACTCAATTTCACTCCAACGCCAGTGAAATCCTCCCTCCCAACACTACCCGTCGAGGAAATTAATTTTGGTCAGAAAGTTGTGTCCAAGTCTACCCTTCGGGCTGGCCAGGCGTCCCCTGGGGAGACAGTGCAAACGGACCTGAGGGTTGTGGTTCTGTACGGCTGGCTGGAGAGATGCTTGTTTAATAATGCGGTGTGAAGTGGCTCCTGGATAGGGGTTGGACGGGGCTCAGCTCCACACCGCGGCCCGTTGCTCATGCCATGTCCCTCATTGTGCTCCATGTCCAACTAGCTCAATCTGGCCACACAGTCCAACTGCCTACATGGTCAAAATCCATGAGGAAGTAAATGTGCCTATTTACTGTAGGTTAGATATAGGCAGAAGGCAAAGGGTATTGAGAGTGGAGAAAGAGAGAGGAGAGAGAGAGAGAGTGGAGAGAGAAAGAGAGAGAGAGAGTGGAGAGTGGAGAGAGAAAGAGAGAGAGAGAGTGGAGAGTGGAGAGAGAAAGAGAGAGAGAGAGAGAGAGTGGAGAGAGAAAGAGAGAGAGAGAGTGGAGAGTGGAGAGAGAAAGAGAGAGAGAGAGTGGAGAGTGGAGAGAGAAAGAGAGAGAGAGAGTGGAGAGTGGAGAGAGAAAAAGAGAGAGAGAGTGGAGAGTGGAGAGAGAAAAAGAGAGAGAGAGTGGAGAGAGAGAGAGAGTATTGACAGTGTTAATGGATAGGGTGCTGAATGAGGGTTGTTGACCTGACGAAAAATGTTCTGTGGATCCATCACAACTCATCATAACACTATTAACTAATAACTATCAGCAAGATAATGACGTAATTAAGTGTAATTAATTAAGTAAGTAATTAGTTACAGAACAATACACAGTCTTTATCCCAAAATGATATGAAGCAAAGCTTTATTTCCAACATAGGTTCAACCACCTTGCCAACCTTCAAACACACACACAAATGTTGCTTTAGAGCAGACTGCAATCAAGGTATTTTCTTTGTGTTGTACCTTGTTCACTAGGTATACCAATGCCAATAGTCCTCTATAGCCTGAACAGCTATCGAGCCTTCCACTAAAACACATAATGACAGGATCCATATTCATGAAGCCGGCACCAAATGAACAAGGTTAGTTTTAGCTTCCAGCGACACCTTTTTTTAAGGGGGTGCACACACCTACATAACATTGTTTAATGATTTCCCTTTGATCCATCATCCTTCCGAAAAAGAACTGGCAGCGATTCTTGGGTTACCCAGAAGAGAGCCGTCGTCTGGAGGTACAATTACATGCAGTTCCAAGCCTGTTGGACTGGGTAGAGGGGAGGACATTGTGCAGGATCATAGCGAGTCACTGTGATCATACACCAAGGTCAACAGTAAGAA
>NC_139666.1:7163140-7170640 GCF_951799395.1 Argentina silus
TAGCAAGGGTTACTTGGTCAACGCGAGGTCATTCTGCATTGACCTGGACACACATGCACACACGCACACACACATACACACACACACACAGACACACACACACGCACACACACACACACACACACACATAGACACACACATACACACTGTTACAACCCGGCTCGCTAGGGGAAAGGGAAGTAACATTTAACCAGATGGATTTGGTAAATTATAGTTATTTTATTAACAAGGAACTTAAATTGTCTTAAGGGTAACAAGGGTCATACAGATTCAGTGGCTACAACAATAGAAAAAAGGACCTGCAGGGGCTGTTCAACTCAAATAAACAAATATAACCAAAAGCAAGCTCATAAACGGCGAGCAAAACCTAAACTTTCATCATCTAATCAAAACCAAAGCGAAAACAAAACCTCACTGGCCTAAAGCAGTGGACAAAACTTAAGTACAGTGCAGAACACACACCGAAGCTCCAGTTATCCAGATCCAGTGTGTGTTCGGGGGCGTCTTGCTGTCTCTCTCTGGTTCTGGTTCTGACAGCACTCTGTCAGGACAGGTGACAGGGACACTGCGTCTGTATTCCTACAGTAATATGTCCCTGTTGCTGCTGATAGAAGTGTCGCGAAACCAACAGGGTCCGGCTGTCCTTCAGTGACAGCTAGTAGGGCTTGAGGACTCTTTCCCCTCTTTCCCTCTCCCTCTCTCTTTCTCTGTCTGTCTATCTCCCTCTCCCTCCCTCTCCCTCTCTCTTTCTCTGTCTGTCTATCTCCCTCTCCCTCTCTCTTTCTCTGTCTGTCTATCTCCCTCTCCCTCCCTCTCTCTTTCTGTCACATAATCTCATCCGTGAGTGAACCTGACAGGCTGTTCGAGGGAAAGACAGCTTGGCATTTTTTTTGGGGGGGGGAGGGTGGATTTTGTTCCCCTCCTTGTATGAATGCAGTGCGGAGCGTGTTGGTGAAGCGGGGGCCATCGAGCGGGCATTCGTGTCGTCGGGGAACTAACCCATAATAGGACATTTTGGGTAGCTGACAGGAATCACAGCTTTAGTTCAGGAGGGGCAGGGCACAGAGAGGACATGGCAGACACTCCTGTGCTGGACGTCATCCTTTTTTACCCCACACCCTATTCCCCTCCTCTTCTATCTC
This sequence comes from Argentina silus, assembly GCF_951799395.1. NCBI lineage: Eukaryota > Metazoa > Chordata > Actinopteri > Argentiniformes > Argentinidae > Argentina > Argentina silus. Next base: position 7,164,283 of record NC_139666.1, read on the forward strand.
CCCCCCCCCCCTTCTCTCTCTCCCCCTGTTCTGGCCTGGCCTACACACACAGGAGTAGCATCTTATACTGTATGTATGCCAGAGTTTTGACATCGTATGTGGCGTTAGGGAATCATAGCCTCGTGTTTGGGAATTATTGTTTTTCTTCACCCTCTCACTGTTGAGGAAAATGGTATTGTGGCATCGCATCCCAGAGACAGGGTCCTTCAGGTTGACTTCCCATAGGATAGTTTATTTCCGACTCTTTCCATTAGAATCCATGGGGAAGATTTGAATCACTGCTCTATAATTCAGGGGATGCAATATGTGATCAGTGACACTGCAAATAGGCAGAGAAGCCATCTCAGTCAGGAAATGAGAAAGAGGTCCAGTTTGAAGAGGCTCTCTAAAATGATACCTATCACGCTATCAGAGTGGGATGGTGAGATAAGAGAGAGGGGAAGTAAGAAAAACATGGAAGAAGAAGGAGGTATACTGAAAGTGGGAGAGAGAAAGAGAGAGAGGGAGAGAGAGAGAGAGAGAGGGAGGGAGAGAGGTGGAGGAGAGAGAGAGAGGTGGAGGAGAAAATGAAAGGTAGATGGAGAGTGAGGGAGCACAAGTTTAAATTAAAAGAGAGAGAGAGCGAGCGAATGTCATGAAGAAGAGGAAAACTTGCCGCGAAAAAGGGTACATTTGTGAGGGAATGGGGGAGAGAGAGAGTGGGAGAGCAACGTAACGAGAGAGAGAGACAGAGATGAGGAGAAAGAGAAGAGAGAAAAAAGACAGAGAGAGGGTCGGTGAAAGAGAGAAAAGGAAATGTAATGGAGAGAGAGAGAGGGTGTGAGAGAGAGCGAGAGAGAGAGAGAGAGAGAGAGAGAGAGAGAGAGAGAGAGAGAGAGAGAGAGAGAAAGAGCACATCAAAATTAGTTTTTCACCATCTACTCCTGCTGCTGGAGTAGATACCAATCTCCCCTAAAAATTGAACATTAGAGCGAAATGTCATCTCCATAGTAGTAATTTACGCTCCCTTCTAGAAATGCTTTCTCGTAAATGGCAAAGTCCCGGAAAGCATGGGGAAGGACAGGGAGATGGACAGGCAGGGAGGTAGGGTGTGGGTCTTGGTGATAGGAGAGGGAAGGACGGGGAGATGGACAGGCAGGGAGGTAGGGAGTGTGTCCTGGGTATAGGAGAGGGAAGGACGGGGAGATGGACAGGCAGGGAGGTAGGGAGTGTGTCCTGGGTATAGGAGAGGGAAGGACGGGGAGATGGACAGGCAGGGAGGTAGGGAGTGTGTCCTGGGTATAGGAGAGGGAAGGACAGGGAGATGGACAGGCAGGGAGGTAGGATGTGGGTCCTGGTGATAGGAGAGGGAAGGACAGGGAGATGGACAGGCAGGGAGGTAGGATGTGGGTCCTGGTGATAGGAGAGGGAAGGACAGGGAGATGGACAGGCAGGGAGGTAGGGTGTGGATCCTGGGTATAGGAGAGGGAAGGACGGGGAAATGGACAGGCAGGGAGGTAGGGTGTGGATCCTGGGTATAGGAGAGGGAAGGATGGGGAAATGGACAGGCAGGGAGGTAGGATGTGGGTCCTGGTGATAGGAGAGGGAAGGACGGGGAGATGGACAGGCAGGGAGGTAGGATGTGGGTCCTGGTGATAGGAGAGGGAAGGACGGGGAGATGGACAGGCAGGGAGGTAGGGAGTGGGTCCTGGTGATAGGAGAGGGAAGGACAGGGAGATGGACAGGCAGGGAGGTAGGGAGTGGGTCCTGGGTATAGGAGAGGGAAGGACGGGGAGATGGACAGGCAGGGAGGTAGGATGTGGGTCCTGGTGATAGGAGAGGGAAGGACGGGGAGATGGACAGGCAGGGAGGTAGGATGTGGGTCCTGGTGATAGGAGAGGGAAGGACGGGGAGATGGACAGGCAGGGAGGTAGGATGTGGGTCCTGGTGATAGGAGAGGGAAGGACGGGGAGATGGACAGGCAGGGAGGTAGGATGTGGGTCCTGGTGATAGGAGAGGGAAGGACGGGGAGATGGACAGGCAGGGAGGTAGGATGTGGGTCCTGGTGATAGGAGAGGGAAGGGACAAGCTGCATTATTGTATTGAAACTCTGAGTGAATGAAATGCCGCAATAACATCAACACTTCTAAACCACTTCCAGAAAAGCCGATGATGAGTGGTAAAAAAAGAAATAAAAAATCCATAAAAAACACCGATGGAAACCGTGATTGAGATTTATATCGTGGAAGGGGTGCTTAGGGGAATCTCAATCAGCGATGAAACATATACAAATGTGTTAAAAAAACCCTTTGAGTATGTTTTCTCCCTTCTTTTTGTCTTTCTTCCTGGAAGAAAAATTCCCGTCCGGCAAGCTGGCTGGCTCAGATAAGAAAAGTGCACTGTCAACTCAGCACCTTCCCTCAGTGGTAGAGCACAATCAATACATAATTAATCATCGGTTTAATGTGGCCGAAGTCTGATGTGGACAAGCAGGGAAATGGAGGGATTAGAGAGAGGAGGAGAAACGATGCACATGTGAGAGGAGAGAAAAGACTCATAAATGAGTGTGTGTGTGTGTGCATGTGTATGTGTGTGTGTGCGTGTGTGTGTGCATTTGTGTGCGTGTTTGTGTGTGTGTGTGTGTGCGTGCGTGTGCATGTGTGCGTGCGTGTGTGTCCATTTGAATTAAAAGATGGGGATATCATTAATAACCACATGTTCAAAAACATTGAGAAACAATGGAAATGCCGTTTTCTAGAACACAACCTATTATTCGTCAGTTGAAAGACTGTCATTTATACATAACAATACAATTACACATGAGGTAAACAATGAGTGTATCTGTCCTCTCTGTGTTAGCCCTGTTCTCACACTCTCTGTGGGGCATGTGGCTGAGTGACTCATGCCTAAACACCAAGTTTACCCACTCTGGCACTTTCCCCCCCCCCCCCACTAACAATCTCAGACCACATCTGTCAAAGCCATTCTAATAAATAACACTGTCGTTTGCTACGGCGGAGGCCTGTGCTCAGGCTAAGAGATGATTTATAGTGCCTGTTACCAAACTGGCACTGACAGTAAGCAACATCAGCTACAAAGTACAGGGAAACGTATAGTTTGGGGAGGCGAAGTCACTGAGAATGATTCTGCTTAAAGTACTGGATTTCAGCAGTGTCATCAGTCAGCAAAGCTAGTGTGAGGCTAAGACACATCCTCATATTTCAACTGAAATGCTGAAAATGATTTGGGAAGATTTCTCAATGTGGTTGAAAATGTTGTCAGACCATCTAGGATCTAGCCGAGAGGAAACAGAACGACTTCAATGTTAGTTTGCTTTGACTGTGAACTGTGAATTCCATAACTTCGATAAAGAGATACCGAAGTCCATTAAAAAAAGCTTTAGCTTTCATCTTTCAAAGTGCATGCGTAAACTAAGACAACCAGAGCACTGCATGTTCCTGACCAAAAATGAATTAGGCTTTCTGTGATATATCACAACAGGCCCATTTGAAATGTGTAATTCTATGGATGGGAATTAGGTTCCCTTATTCGCTCACCCATTGGGTCAATGTCAAGTGTTGTGTTAAGCTGTAATCACGAAACGATTCTAGATTGAGTCGTTACATCTGTCCTTATCAGGCCTCAGAACGGAAGCCAAAGCTTTGTCTCTTATGTTTCTATGTCCATCCCCAGACTTAGGAGGTGTGAGGGTCAACCCTGTCATCCTTTCATTTAGGCTCAGTGTTATCCTCAAATCCTACCACCGAGTGAAAAGCCCCTGTTAGCAACTGCCAGCAGGCAGACAAGAATCAGACGTGAAGGCATTTAGTGGCCTTGTCCAACGGGGGCGTGTTGGATTAGGTCCCACACCTTGGGGTGACCCTCCCAGAGCCTCACCCTGTGATCCATGTCTGGGGAAATGTGTGGTGGTACTCTCAGTGAACCCCCCCGAAAATCTCCCCCTCCTCCCTCCTCTCACCCCACAGCCCCGCCTGATCCGCCGCCACCATCACACCTCATCCTCCTGTCCATCCTCCCTCCATCCTCCCTCCATCCTCCCTCGTTCATCCCTCTTTCCCTGACAATGTGAAAGATGATGAAAGGGGTCGATTATGGGCGGTTCATGACATACAGGGGATTTTCTCCCAGCTGTAATGCCAAAGGGGCCTTTTCATCCCCGAGAGTAGACAAAGACCTGACTATTTCCCTGATTCCCTATTTATTGTGACTCCCTGTAATGACCCATGAAGAATAGAGATCATCAGCGGAGACGGTTGGAGAGGAGGATGAGGTCTGGATCGGAGGAGGAGAGGGACATTGATTTCTCTTCACTCCTGTTACATTCATGCTGCTCAGGCACAATGGGTTTCCCGTTGATAGGGAGAGTTTGGCTTAACTTCTGATCCTCCTTCTGTTTCGATGTCGCCATTCTATAAACGGAGGGTTTTCAATACCTCCTACTTGTTAGGTAAGGATATGACATTGTTGTTACTAGGGCAGTGTGACCTGAAAGGTAGATTGATTGGTTTGGGAATAGACGTTGAAAATTGCTTTAGAATGAATGACGGTTGACTCATGGAGCTTCTACACACGCAACACAAAGACCGTGAACCATTTTTTGCAAAAACGGTCCCTCAAAACCATTAGATGACATGACTCATACATCTCTGAAGTTTCTCAGTTAATGACCAAGAAACTATTTCACTCTTGAATTGAAGTCACAGCCAAGTCAGGGAGCTTGACTTCAGTGGAGGCCCTGCTAACTTATTCAAATTTTTGGCAGAACATCCCAATCGACCCGGCCATAATTTTTCAGTATTTTGGCAAGGCCCTTCAGTACACAGGGGCTGTTATCAACAACTCATTAATGTATAATAAATGAGCTTCTCAAATGCGGAGCGGGATAATGAATGAATGCTAATAAATCATCCTAGCGATTGTAAACACGTGGAGCTGGTGCCCTTATGTACATGGCGCCCTTATGAATGACCTGTCAGTGGGGCTCAGTCTCGCTGTCGCGACTAAATCGCTAACTGCTAACCCGCGTACTGGGGTGACGTTTCTCGTGTATTCCTGAGAGAAGGAACAGGAAAGAATGGAACTGAGAGGGAGAGGGAGAGAGAGAGAGAGAGAGAGAGAGAGAGAGGGAGAGAGAGAGAGAGAGAGAGAGAAGGAGAGAGAGAGAGAGAGAGAGAGAAGGAGAGAGAGAGAGGAGAGAGGGAGAGAGAGAGAGAGAGAGAGAAGGAGAGAGAGAGAGAGAGAGAGAGAGAGAGAGACCTCTCCTCAACTGCCTTTCCTTCCGTGAGGATGTAGTAATTGAGACAGACGTTTGCAGTGGTTCGAAACGCACCACTTCTTCGTGATCTGGGAGGGGAAATGAGAAACAAATGTTGATGAAGCAGACCCCTGTGACACACACACACACATGCACGCACGCACACACACACGCACACACGCACGCACGCACGCACACACACACACACACACACACACACACACACACATACACACACACAAACACACTTGGCTGTGGAGAGCAGCAATAGACTGGTTTATTTATCACTTCAGCCTCTCTCACCAATTAATGGGCTAATGTTTATTGAAAAGGATGTGACCGATTCAATTACAGAGCAGTCAAACAGCCCCGCCATTAATCGCCCCGCTTTATACACAGTCTATTCATTTCATCCAAATGAAAATTCATCGCCATCTGGTGTGACTTAAACCAGACCCTCTCCGCCCCAAGAACTGCCACCATCAACCCACTCCGACCCCAGCCACCTCCCACCGCCGCCCGACCGGGTGAAAAACAACGGTTCTGCTCTGGCACGCCAAGGAGAACGATGAATCACATTCTCTTCCTTTCTCATCAGCTCCTATTGGTCCAGCATGGGTCCTGATGATCGTACGATCTCTCCCCCCCTCTCTCTCTCTCTCTCTCTCTTTCCTCACCTCTCTCTCTGTCTCTCTCTCTCCGTCTCTCTCTCTATCTCTCCCCCTCTCTCTCTCCCCCTGCTCACCTCTCTCTCTCTCTCTCCTCACCTCTCTCTCTATCTCTCCCCCTCCCTCTCTCCTCCCCTCTCTCTCTCCCTCTCCCCCGCTCTCTATCTTTCTGTCTCTTTCTCTTCGTCTCTCTCTCCATCCCCCCCCTCTCTCTTCTTCTCGCTCTCTCCCCCTTCTCCCCCCTCATCTCTCTCTCTCCCCTCTCTCTCTCTCTCTCTCTCTTGCTCTCTTTCAGTAGGTCTCATCAGTGGGGCTCTATACCGCTAATACAGGAGAGGAGCTGTGTTAACCCACTCTGTGTTCTGTCACTTTTATTACACGTGCACACACACACATGCACACACACACACATGTACAAACAGACACACACGCACAC
>NC_139666.1:7178140-7183140 GCF_951799395.1 Argentina silus
CTGATTCATCGGGGTTGTGGATTGAGTCTGTCTCTTACTTTCCCCAGTTTAGCGAATTCAGCGTCATATATGTAACAGTAGCCAATGAACAAGAATACATTCAAATGATCGCTAACATTATGAAGGTGCTAATGATTTGTTAATTCCGACCTTTTCCTAACCCCCTATGCCTCCAGCCGGTGCCACAGCGCCGCCTAGGGGTGAGCAAAACAATTCGATCGTGTACAGCAAGGTGATTTGAATTAATTTGATTAAAACCGATTCATTTTTTTTTTTAAATGAGCTGTCAACTAAAGCATGAGTGGATTAATCAAATTCAGTGAATCTAATATACTTTACAGCCCTCTTCTAAATCCACACTAGCATACTGCTCTAGAATGAGGACATTGGAACACAGCCCAGGTCTACCCTGCAATGACCCATGGTCCTGGTCTTTCCTTCCACGCTCCTTCCGTGTCATCGAAGCTTGTTATGGTGTCATGCACCGCTACATGGCTACGCATCGACGTGGCTACATGGCTAAAGGCTACATGGCTACCTATCTATGTGGCTACATGCCTACATGGCTAAAGGCTACATGGCTACCTATCTACGCGGCTACATGGCTACATGGCTAAAGGCTATATGGCTAAAGGCTACATGGCTACCTCTCTACGCGGCTACATGTCTACATGGCGACATGGCTAAAGGCTATATGGCTAAAGGCTACATGGCTACCTCTCTACGCGGCTACATGTCTACATGGCGACATGGCTAAAGGCTACATGGCTACACGGCTCTGCTCCCGCGGTGGTGACATCACCGGGAACACAACAGAGAGCCGTGGAAGTGCGACTTAACAGGCGAGGAGAGGTATTTGTTATTGTGCTTGAGAGGTGGCGTCCATTAGGGGGACGTCTCTGTGTAACGGGAGAGAGACGCACATATCCTTGACATGTCCCCCTCGCTGGTAAATCTGTTTATCTCCGGCCATGACAGCTCGTAAACAAAGCGTGACGCAGACAGAGGATGTTATTGGGGAGCAACTTTATACATTACAGGGCAATACCATCGCCATGACAATTGCCTTTGGTCACGGCAGTTTCTCTTCCTCCCTCTCCGTCCTTCTATTCTCTGTTTCCCACCATGTCGTTCCCACTCTTCCATTTGTATCCATCCCTATCAGGTTGAGGCAGAAACCGGTGGACGGGCTCATTGTAATGCGTGGAATGGCGTGGCGCGTTTGATACCATTCGTCATTCAGTGCCTCACAATGAGCCTGTCCCTTGATTTCTACCTCCACCGGCCTCCACTGAATGCTATTATTCTCTCCATAGCCCTCATATGTCACCATGACAGTGCCGAAGTTGGAACCCTTCCCTCCTGGGTACTAACTGTGCGTCTTGGCCAGGGCTCCCTTGGAAAAAGGATTCATAACTCCATGGGTCTCACCTCAATGAATACATATCATTTTGATAACTCGTTTGGATACCACCTCACATTCTTTTAAGTATGTGTGTGTGTGTGTGTGTGTGTGTGTGTGTGTGTGTGTGTGTGAGTGACTGCTATTCAACCTCATGTGTTTACCCCCCAAATGGACTCTTTGTTGTAGCAGTGTGACAAGTCTTCCTCTGCCAGTGGAGGGTAGTGATTAATCCATGCTATTGATTAACACACACACACACATACACAAGCAATCACAAATGTACACAAGTGCGCATGCACGCACGCACGCACGCACACACACACACACACACACACACACACACACACACACACACACACACACACACACACACACACACACACACAGAAACTGGTTCACCAGCAGCTAGGGTTGCCCAGCATAAATCAATGTGTATTAGCATTGCCAATGAGCATTACAGACAATAAAAAACAAGAACAGATATATATGTTAGTCATATACATACAAGAAACCCATTTACTGTAACCAGTGGAGGCTGGTGGGGGTAGAAATCAGAGAACGGGCTCATTGTAATGCATTAGGAATGGTTTATTTCATTTATTATTCCATCCATGTATTATGAAGAGTCTGACCTCTGATCTCTACCCCCATCAGCCTCCCCTGACAGGCAGACATAGTGTAAGTCCATAGACACATAGATTGACATACAACCAAGCCATTTAACACACATCAAGAGTGACTCTCAATCACACCAAACCTCTTTGAGGTACTCACAGTATACTCAGACACTCACGTGTGTGTATATGTTTGCAATGCAATATATCTATTATCATATAATAATAATAATAATAATAATAATAATAATAATAATATCTATGCAAAACTGGTTCAGCCATATCATAGGTATTCTATAAGGTGTTCCCATTGGGGAGGGAAATGGGAAAATGCATCTCATTTAATAGCCAGGAGAGATGAGAGAGGCTAAATATGATTTGGTGTCTGCAGTCTTCTTTCTGTACGGCATCGAACAGTGCTGCACCATGAATTAAACATTAGATATGGTGGATGTATGTTGGCCTCAGTGCAATACCATAAATGTCAGAGCAACGGTCTCATTATAGGACTATTAAATAGAGAAGGTCATCCACTAGACCTTTAATCTCTTCAATGAACCTCTGTGTGACGAATTATGGGAAAAATTCAAAATGAGCTTTCAAAATAAAAGCTTAGTCGCTCATATTGAAGAGCCCAAACAAACAGGCTGGTTATTCCTTTTGTTTGGCCCACCGCCATCCTCCCACTACGGAGGACAATGTTATTATATGACGCCCGAAACGAAAAGAAAACAGCCTATTTCCCCGACCAAAGCCCCTGTCCATGAGTCCAGAGGTTCCCTCCCTGGCTACTCCTTTACCCTGAGCTATTCAAGCTTGTGTTCCCTGATCCTCTATATTTACCTCAGCAGCAGCACCACAGCTAATGCTAACTATTGGGAGACCTGGGGTTTGGGATTCTTAAAGACACACTTACTAGTCAAACAGAGACAGATCAGTCATGTCAGACAAGTCATGTTTCCCCAGGGATGCATGCACACAGGAGTTTATTTGTTTGGTTCTCATAATGATAAAATGGAGAGGTTTACCCTCTAAGGCGACTCATTGGACGTTAAAACATAACTCAAATCAAAATAATAATATATGCCCATGTCAAATACATTAACAACCCCCAGGGACTTTCATATGTTCACTGATTTGTTATGGTGGTACAATGTGTGTGTGTGTGTGTGTGTGTGTGTGTGTGTGTGTGTGTGTGTGTGTGTGTGTTTGCATGTTTTCATTTGTATACTTACATCCATGGACAGCAAATGTTTGCGACATTGAGCATATACATTGATATGTATCTAGGAGTCTTTCTACATGCTCTGACAAATGTACTTCTGTTTGTAAATCTGACCAACATTCACCATTATGACAATTCACAATTGATAATGCAATCAAATGTAAATGGGACCCACTTGAATGGCTTTTGAGTGAGAATAGGTTAAACGTCATTCCCTTCACTCCCCTGCCACAGGTTAGGAATGAGCCTCAGTATACATGACTAATGAAAGAGGAAACTGAAGATGGATGCAATCAATAATGCAGGGAGTCTGTGTTGGTATGAGTTGTCCATCATGCAAACTAGCCTGACACAGGGATTTCAGACACTGATACACACACACACACACACACGCACACATACACAGACACGTGCACATGCACACACGCGCACACGCACACACACACGTGCATGCGCGCACGCACACACACACACACACACACACACACACACACACACACACACACACACACACACACCCCACCCACTATTTTAACCATCCACCATATTTCAACCATTCCCCTATAAAACATAATTACCCTGACACTCTACCCTGAATTAAACTGAAATTAGGCTGCACGTGCACTGACACATACTTCAATCCTTTGTTGCTCTGAAATCCCAGGCAATACATTTGTTTGTGCTTTTCTCAAAATTACTAAATGATCCACTGCCCTTGCTTGGGATAATTGCGAGGGGCTAAATTACACCCTTTCAGTAATAACGGACCCGAATCATTTATCAACAAACAGGATTTGGAGCACAACATGCCCCTGTCTTTGTCTGAGGGAGAGGTGAGGGTTGATCCATTTTGTAGCTGTCATTGTGTTCTCCTCTCCTCACCTATCTCTCAGAGAATCCTCTGGGGTTACAAACAACCTTGAGCCACTTTGGGGAGTCGTACGGTATTTTGGACACCTTCAAACACACCTCCACTTCCCCTCACACTCTCTCACTGTAGATTGATGTGGCTATGCTGTATCCTCTCTTTCTCCCAGCCCTCCTTACTGTATAAACCCCTAGGGAGATAATCTAATAAGTAATTAGAATGAGACTTGTTAGCACGCGGCGGGCTAATGTATTTGTGATCACTCTGAGACTGCGTACGGGCCACTATCATAGTCTATCATAGTCACAGTAACACACACACACGCACACACACGCACGCGCGCGCACGCACACGCACGCACACGCATGCACACACACATATGCCCACACGTCCCCACAGACAAGCACACATTAATATTGATGTAGACCCACAGCAACAGTGTGCTCACGGTCATGTAAACATGTACACATGTATGTATTCACCCCATGCCAACACGTACAACTGTGTTGGGAGGCACGTTCACTTTCAGTCATCAACACTCGAACACACCGCCAGCTAACGCTAAAAGCTACCGCTAACGGCTACCGCTAACGGCTGCCACTCAGGGCTACCGCTAACAGCTACAACTACTATTATCACTGGCAGTAGGGAAGTGTTACAAAAGGTTTCATCTCATCAAACGTCTTGTATTCTATATTCTGAGCACTAAGTGATAATGGTAATTATCACAAGGTCGTATGTTAGCATGTGTTCTGTTCGTTCAGTCCTTTCTGGGATGGCTGTTGGTGTGTGTTCTAAAGGCCTTCTCAGTCCCTATTCCTGTGCTGTTAGTGATTTGGTGGCTTGCTTGGTAGGTTGGGTGGTCTTTAGGGGAGGCTGCTGGAGGTA
>NC_139666.1:7185640-7195640 GCF_951799395.1 Argentina silus
TGCCTGGCAGAGAGGAAACAAAAAGAAGGGATGAAGGGCGCTGACAGAGAGAGAGAGAGAGAGAAAGAGAGAGAGAGAGAGTTGAGTGGCTCAGTTGGTAGTTATTGGTATTATTATATAACACTCACCAAACACTGTATTAGAAACACTATACCAATACTGGGTAGGCCTCCCTTTGCTCTCAAAACAGCCTCAATTCTTCATGACATTGATTCCACAAGATGTTGGAAACATTCCTTTCAGATTCTGGTCCATGATGACATGATTGCATCGCGCAATTCCTGCAGATTGTTCAGGTGCACTTTCAAGCTGTGAATCTCCCGTTCTACCACATCCCAAAGGTGTTCTATTGGATTCAGATCCAGTGACTGGGAAGGCTGTTCATGAAACCACTTTGAGACGACTTTTGCTTTGTGACATGGTGCATTATCATGCTGGAAGTAGCCATTACAAGATGGTTAAATTGTGGCCATGAAGGGATGCACATGGTCAGCAACAACACTCAAATAGGCTGTGGCATTCAAACGATGATTGAACGGTATTAACGAGCCCGAAGTGTGCCAAGAAAACATTCCCCACACCATTACACCACCTCCACCATGAGAGGCTGTACAGGTGTTCCTAATAAAGTGTTCAGCGAGTGGAAATTATTATATTATATAGAGAGAGCAACAAAAAGTCGCTCCCGTGACAGATTAGGTTTCCAACGACTTCATTTTCCCTCTCTATGATCTGAGCTGGGCTAGAGATGAGGATGTGGTGGTCAGGGGCCTCAGCTGGGATGACAGGCCAGACGTCAGGCCTGCAGCTGGACACCTCCCCCCCCCTCCCTGAGCTGTCAGAAACAATGCTGCCCAGTTCGCAGCTTGCTTGGCCTTGTAAACTCTCTTATCCAATTCCCATAGTTAAATATACAGTTGTTGTTTTTTTTATCATGATGCTTATCAGGCTGGACAGGGGGGCTGGAGGGAGAGTGTGTGTGTGTGTGTGGGGGGGGGGGGGGGGGGTGGGAAGCTTCCTGGACTGGTATTGAGCTAGGAAGCTATAGTGCACCGGGGGGGGGGGGGGGGGTGTCCAGTAAAAGCCCCTGCTGCTCTTGGTCCAGGCCGGCCAGTCAGTCAGACTGGCGTTTATAGCCGCTAAAAGGGCCCTCCTCTCCAGAGCTGTGGAGGCTGGGGGAGAGATGGGGGAGTAGATGGGGGAGAGATGGGGGAGGCTGGGGCGGGCAGCTCTATCTGCTTTTATGATGCTGGGGCCTGTCAGATATGGCAGTCCTGCCTGATGCACCGGAGAGGGGCAGAGGGAGGGAGGGAGGGAGGGAGGAAGGGAAGGAGGGAGGGAGGGAGAGAAGGAAGAAGGAGGAAGGGAGGGAGGGAGGGAGATCTCTGCTCTCCAAATGACTCAATCTAAAGGATACTCAGACCCTCATAAGGCCCACAGATACACAGACAATTGTCAAATGAAGGTATTTGTTTCGGAATAGTAATTGTTGGGCAAAACCAGTGTGTGTGTGCAATGTCAGGCCCAGATGCTGGACTACATACATGCTTAGTGGACAAGGCATAGTCCCATTCCACTTCCACCACACACCACCAGCATGTCAGCTAGGCAACGCACGATGTAAGCAAAGACACACCGTTCCTACACACTGCTCTCTCACCCAACACTCCCCCACACACGGAGCCCTCTTTGTCCATCACCGCACGAAAGAACGTTCTGTACAACAGTGACTGTCCATCAGAGTGCAACATAATGACCCTTAGTCTACTACACCTACTCCCACTCTCAGCCGGCTTGAAGCACACGCGCGACTGTGTTGATCCTGCCCTCAGAAGGCCACGACCTTCACACCGCCCTCAACAGCTAGACCAGACAGTGAGACAGACCAAAGCACAGGGTCCAACACCAACAACAAAGAGACAGATGGGAGAAAAAATAGCCAATGACATTTCTCTCTAATGAAGGGCTTAGCGCAGCTGAATCGCCATTGTGTGTGTGTGTGTGTGTGCGTGTGCGTGTGGTGTGTGCATGTGGTGTGTGCGTGCAGTGTGTGTGTGTGTGTGTTTCTGTGCATGTGTGTGTGTGTGTGTGTGTGTGTGTGTGCGTATAGGTGTGTGTGCATATAGGCGTGTGTGCACGTGTGTGTGTGCGTGCGTATAGGTGTATGTGTGTGCGCGCGTGCGTATAGGTGTGTGTGTGTGTGTGTGTGTGCGTATAGGTATGTGTGTGTGTGTGTGTGTGCATATAGGTGTGTGTGTGTGTGTGCGTGCGTGCGTGCGTATAGGTGTGTGTGTGTGTGTGTGTGTGTGTGTGAAGTGGCCAGTGTCGTCGTCAGAGTCCTACAGTGATAGACTGGGGCAGAGGAGGCATCACAAATGGCACCACAAGTTAATTAGGCAAATGTCATGTGTTTCTCCCCGGCTTCTCTACCGCCACCGGTACAGCCGGTGCAGCCAGTACCGGCAGACAAGCAACAGCCGGGCCCACCTACGGGGAAATATATTGTTAACCGATCAGAGCGGTGACCTCATTAATTCCTCCAGACGTCTCCCGTTGGTCGGCACAGCCTCCCCAGGTCGGCGGTTGGCCTCACCGTCACCGTCTTTCTCGTTTTTTTTAGGGTTTTTTTCCCCTTCACTTGTTTTTCCTCTTTTCTCCCAAGGTCCGAGGAAGTTCAGTTTAGTTTGGGAGAGTTGCTGTGTGTCTTTGGCAGTAGAGCCCATGGTGTCACAGTCAACGCGCCCTTGTTTCCCCCAACTGTGCTTTCACCTTCATGACTCACTGTCTCCCAATGTGAACCGCTGCTTTTCTTCGCCGTAAATAAACCTGGTACTTTCTGGAAGGGGGTGGAAAACATTGTGACACCGTGATGTCTTTCGTGAAGGACTTTCTTTGTACTGACCTTAAACAACAACCCATATCGGGGCATACGACGGATGTAGTCTTAAGCAACGACTGGATGTAGGACCTTCGAGACGGAAAGTACTGAAACCGGAACATAACAGCAGGAAGGGAAAGGGAATCTGTCACGGGGCTCTTCAAATACAGCACAAAGGTGCAGTTATATTCATAATCTCCACAAGACGAATGTAACCTCTGCAATATTCAATTTAGAAAAGAACGAATGTAACCTAATCTGCCATTAGGTCTCTCCTTAACCTAGGTGGGCTGTAATAATAGGACAAGCTGTTGTGACACCTGTTAGAGCCTCCGAGTCCTGACTGGATGGTGGAAGAAGGTACAGACGGGGATTTGAAAGGAGGGAATGTGAGCAGTTTGCTCAGTGATAGAGGGGCTTAAAGAGGCATTGAGGTGTGTAAGTCACCTAGCATCTGCTGTCCGTGTAGAGCAGAGAGCTCATAAAGTGTCTCTATTGTGTACTACCCCCCCCCACCCCAACTCACCCACCCACCCACCCACCCCTTTATGAAAAGAGCTGCGATCTGTGCAAATGAGTAATGTAATTCAATATGGGCCCTGCCTTGCGCCTCTCTTTTCCTCTCATCTTTTCGAGCCTTGCGCCTTTCTTCCCCTCGCCTCCTCTCTTCCCCTCCCCCCTCCCCTCCCCTCCCGTCCTCTCTTCCCCTCCCCTCCTCTCCTCTCTCCCCCCCCCCGCCCCCCCGTCTTCTGGAAAGGGACAGTGAACACATCTGTAGGGGCCATTCCCCATAGCAGGGCCTTATTTGTTTGTCATTATTGGTTTGGCTGTCATCTGCTGGTTTGGAGGATTTTTCTGGCAGCTGTGGAGTCATGGCTAATGGGCTGTGTGTCCCCTGATGATACAGACCCGTCCCCCATCCCCCCCCCCCCGTCTTGCATGCTACTGTCCACTGTTGTGTCACACCAGGAGAATTATCAGGGAGGAATTGATAACTAAACGTAACATTCTCTGAATCCCAATTCCCCAAAGTGATGGATATCTGAGAGCTTGTATTAGGAGAGAGAGAGAGAGAGAGAGAGAGAGAAAGAGAGAGAGAGAGCAGAGAGAGAGAGAGATGAGTGTGTGTGTGTGTGTGTGTGTGTGTGTGTGTGTGCGCGTGCGTGTGTGTGTGTGTGTGTGTGTGTGTGCACGCGTGCGTGTTTTTGTTTGTGTGTGTGTGTGTGGGTGGGTGCGTGTGGGTGTGTGTGAGTGGGGCAGAGACAGGAAAGCACTCTGGCGTGATGGATCTGAGATGGGGTGAGATAGGTTGAGGGGACATCGTGTCAACAGCAAAACAGCTTCCACTATGAATACATTTCCATATGTTAGAAAGAAGAGATAAGAAGAGCTGGAGTGTCATTTAGAGGAAATAGGCCATCGTACTTCTGTTCCACGTTTGCTTAGCAGGGTAGGCCTATGATTACGACTGAAGCTCCACTTAGGAAATACATTCCCAAAGCTTTAGAAATCAATTGTAATTCTCCCTGCGGGACCATAACCACTTTTCCAAATCCCCATCAGAGGCAATACAGACTTGCTGTTATAGTCGCTTTTGCAACGCCGGTAAAGTGGAATTGATTCAGACTGTTGCGAAACATAATAAGACTGACTTGATTGAAAAAAGAAAATATGCAATTATTGCATTGATGTCAGATAATAACCAACAATTAAACAAATGCCTGACTGTCTCAGCCGGAGGGGTGTGTGTGTGTGGGTGAGGAAACCACAGCAGGGAAAGGCCCGATGAAAGACAAAGGTCCACCCCTCGTCCCTGACTGTTGTTTCATACAACACCAAACCCAAGAGCGGCTCCCATCCCTCTGTCAAAGACAGATATACCAAACGCTGCTGAAACATGATGAATGGTTACAAAGTAAATCATGATCTTCACAAGCAGCCATTTGTATATCCATAGGCTGAATGAGACATCATAGAGGGATTGTATGAGTGGAGAATTGCTGAAATGAGCTGACTAATGTGGGTGAGTGCAAATTAGATCATTTAGATTTCGATAATAACTAGCCTAGCTACTGGTCAAAGTGGCCACAACTGACACCCTGTCATACGGGGCTCTGTACCTCAAACGTCACCTAGGTCTGGTCCGTGACAGTGGCCTCTGCCCTCGGCCTAGCTACAATATGTTTGTTGCTGTACATACAGTATGACCCCAGGTACCATACGGTTTACCTCACCGTTGGTGATTTACTCTATGATTCCAGAGATGTGACATACAGCTCGTTTGCACGTCTGAAGGGGCACATGGTTTGAACAAATGACTATTTTGAGAACCACTTAGAAAGAAAGCCATTCTACAGTGCTTTCCATATTATCAAGGATTATTGTTTCAAACCTGACGAACATCTCTTTAAACGCTTTTCCAGTATGAGCGCATATGTTCCCAACAAAACCATTATGGAAATAAATATGGTAAATAGCGGAGATCGTGCTTTACGCTAAATTTCCCAGCCAAGCGAGAAGCCAGGAGCGATAGCTGTGTGTGTATGTGTGTGTGTGTGTGTGTGTGTGTGTGTGTGTGTGTGTGTGTGTGTGTGCCATGGGAGGTGAGATATAGAAGAACCCAGGGGGCTCATCTACCACTATCATGCTGCACCTGTTCCTCCTCATTGCCAATCCAGGACCGGCTCATTTCATTATGAGCTCATTTGAGCACAACCAACCATGGACAGAGGCCATTAAGGGTCAATTGTCTGTCTGTGTGTGTGTGTGTGTATGTGTGTGTATGCATGCATGCGTGCGTGCGTGTGTGTGTGCGTGCGTGCGTGGGTGCGTGCGTGCGTGCGTGCGTGAGTGTGTGTTTGTGTGTGTCTGTATGTGTGTATGGAGTCATCACAGACATTTTGTGTTCGTTGATGTACAGCAAATGCATTCATCTGAGTAATCTTTGAAACTGAATGCATATGTGCATTCCTCTAACATATGTGTATGAAAGGGTTTGTTAGAGAGCATGAACACTAGTCTGTGGGCTGATTTAGCACCACTTATCCCATCTGATGTAGTCAGGCCTAGGGTTAAGGTTAGGGTTACCCACCTGGAGACAGTGAGAGGACGGTCAGCAGCACCATCAGCTCACTACAGAGACAATCTGGTCCCAGTCTGTTCAACCGGTTTAACCACTG
Source organism: Argentina silus (assembly GCF_951799395.1). Classification (NCBI taxonomy): domain Eukaryota; kingdom Metazoa; phylum Chordata; class Actinopteri; order Argentiniformes; family Argentinidae; genus Argentina; species Argentina silus. The sequence continues at coordinate 7,191,698 of NC_139666.1, forward strand.
AACCCTGGGTTCATGGTCATGTCAGTCTGGGAGAGCAGAGAGGACATGTGGCACTCTCTCTGGGAAAATACCTGAAAAGCAGATATATACGTATATATATATGCAATTTAGCTGACGCTTTTATCCAAAGCGACTTACATTGCAGTGAGTGCATACATTTCAGTATATATGGTCCCAGCGGGAAACAGACCCACAACCTAAGCATTGTTAGCGCCCTGCTCTACCAACTGAGCCACAGAGGACCAGATCTGGATGCAGCTGGACCTTTGAGTTTTTTTGTTGCTTTTTTCAGTCGAAACCAGTAACCCGGGCGTCCAGTTACACCAGTGTTAATGAAATGTTCTGTCCTGGCGAGGCATAATGATTTTCCTCTCTGCGAAAGGCGTGGTATTGAACAGCACGAATCATCTGACTGCATGGTACATACCGTATTGTCGAGGACCTGTGCTGTCGTTCTCAAATGACCTGAAACTTGGTCTCTAGTTTCCTGCTATCGAGAAGAACGAGATGAGACGTGGTATTTGCCTGGCGGGGACAGTACAGGAGAGGGGACAGGGCAAGGGAAAGGTCCCCCCCCCCCCTCTCCCCCTCTCTCTCACTGTCTCTCTCTCTGTCTCTCTGTGTTTATTCACTACCTCCTGCTAATGAAGGGCTGGGTCACCAGGGAGACCAGGAACACCATGTCCATATAGGCTGGACTGTCATCTCGTAAGCATCAGGTCCTCATCTCCATAGCAACCACCTGGTGGACCTGATGGCATACCATAATACACAACAAATGAGACCCTTAGTCGATTATTATAGCCATGCGATAGCCACTTCTCACCAGGTTCATTATAATCCACATGTTATTTACAGCTACGTGGTAGCTTCATCCAGAGACGTCTTCTTGTTTTTCTTGATTCGTGAACGTGTTTATTTTGTATTTTAATGCGTTGCGTTCAAGCGGGTCGTTGTATTGTAAACAGAGCACACCTGCTAAAGAGACCCAGGTTTCAGTGGGTCTCCCTGGTTAAATAAAGGTACGAACAAAGAAACAAATGAACAAGCAGAGAGAGGAAAACCGGTTCACTGAGAGCTTTTCACCTTTGTTTCAAATCTCCCTATTCTGCTGCACCTGTATCTCTGGTAGCACACGTATGGTTGGAAGAGAACAGATTGTGTATGGAATGAGAGGTTAATCAGACCCCCCGCCCCCCCCCCCCCTCTCTCTCTCTCTCCCTCTCTCTCTCTCTCGCTCCTCTCTCTCTCCCCCTCTTCCACTCACACACACACACACACACACACGCGCACACACGCACGCACACACACACACACACACACACACACACACACACGCACACACCCGCACACACACACACACACACACACACACACACACTCTCCATCTCTCTTTCACTCTCACACATTCTGTCTCTCTTGCCCCAGCGCACAGCAAACCAACCCTTTCCCAGCTAAATGAGAGCATAATTAGATCTATCAAGTATTGTTCCAAATAACATACTGGAGGAAGGTAATTCCATCAGCACAGACCAAACCCACTGAAGAGTATCATTCCCAGACACATCCTGAAGTTATCTTCCTCTCCCAGGTCGGATGCCCTCTCTCTGCAGATAGAATGGAATAAATGCAGGAGGAGAGGGAGAGGGAGGGGAGGGGGTGAGGAGAGGGAGGGGAGGGGGTGAGGAGAGAGACGGGAGGGGATGAAGAGAGGGAGGAGAGGGGAGGGGATGAGGAGAGGGAGGGGAGAGGATGAGGAGAGGGAGGAGAGGGGGTGAGGAGAGAGACGGGAGAGGATGAGGAGAGGGAGGAGAGGGGAGGGGATGAGGAGAGGGAGGGGAGGGGATGAGGAGAGGGAGGAGAGGGGAGGGGATGAGGAGAGGGAGGGGAGAGGATGAGGAGAGGGAGGAGAGGTGAGGGGATGAGGAGAGGGAGGATAGGGGAGGGGATGAGGAGAGTGAGGGGAGGAGAGGGGAGGGGATGAGGAGAGTGAGGGGAGGAGAGGGGAGGGGATGAGGAGAGGGAAGGGAGGGGAGGGGATGAGGAGAGGGAAGGGAAGGGAGGGGAGGGGAGGGGATGAGGAGAGGGAGGGGAGGGGAGGGGATGAGGAGAGGGGAGAGGATGAGGAGAGGGAGGGGAGGAGAGGGGAGGGGAAGAGGAGATGGAGGGGAGAGGATGAGGAGAGGGAAGGGAGGGGAGGGCGGGAAAGAGGAAAAATATGGTTTGAGGGATAGAGAGATTGAGGCTTGGTAAAAGCCCTATCGCCCAGCAAATGAGTCTTTCAGTCAGGATTTGAAAGTGGCATTAGGGATGAGAGGGGAGGGTTAGTGTGAGGGTGGTGATGATGATGATGATGATGGTGATGACGATGGTAGTGATGGTGATGATGATGATGATGATAGAGAGGACAGTAGAGATGATGAAAATCCCTTGACATTGCTCCTTTAGCCGGAAGCATGCGTCATAGTTGATGTCTTTGATAACACAAAATCAGAAGTGGGGTTTATGGTGGGCCAACTTCTCTAGATTCTCTAACATGCTTTCTCTGCTACTACTACTACTACAACAACTATGACTGTTACTACTACTACAACAACTACCACTGCTACTACTACTACTACTACAACTACTATTACTGTTACTACTACTACTACAACTACCACTACTATTACTACTACTACTACTACTACAACAACTACCACTGCTACTACTACTACTACTACAACTACTATTACTGTTACTACTACTACTACAACTACCACTACTATTACTACTACTACTACTACTACTACTATTACTACTATACTACTACTACTACTACTATTACTACTACTACTACTACTACTACTATTACTACTACTACTACTACCACTCCTACTACTACTACTACTACTATTTCTACTACTACTACTATTTCTACTATTACTACTACTACTATTACTACTACTACTACTACTACTACTACTACTACTACTACTACTTTTGTGATTCATACCATGCAATCTATAATCATTGCATAATTCATAGTCTCACATATCACTAAGCAATTGTGTCATGAGAGGGTTAAAACGTGTCATCATCTATTCAGCGATTATGCTTATCTCTCTCCCCTCTTTCGACAGGGCCAAAGCCTCACTGTATCCTCTCTTCTCAACGCTGTTGATATGACAACAACCCAGGCTTAAATCAATTCAAACAGTATTAATAAAGGTTAGGGGCCCCACTGTCCCCCTGCCTTCTAGATAAACACACAAATAAAAAGACAGCAATAAAGATCAACATTGGAATAATTTGCCGAGCGCAGTTAGCGGTTAGCCTAGCTTTGCCTCCAGTTAAATCAAAGCAATTTCTTCTTCCTTTGTCTTCTCTTCCCTTCCCTGCGAGCGGTAATGACCCTGCCGAAGCTATCTCCTTTTGATCGTTCCCGACGCAACACAATACAACAGCCCAAATTTAAGGGCCTTTTTAGAGAGAGGAGGGAAGGTGGGGGGGGGGGGGGGGGGGAGCCGACTCCCTATCCAAAACAATCTGGGCTGTGATCTGATCTTATAGCGAAACATCAGTCTGCAGAGACATTTGCTGTTTGGATTTAAACAGTTTCTAAGAGTGAGGCCTGCTGGAAGGAAATGTTTGTCTGTTTGTTCGTTTGTGTGTGTGTAAGTGTGTGTGTGTGTGTGTATAAGTGTGTGTGTGTGTGTGCGCGTGTGTGTGTGTATGTGTGTGTGTGTGCGCGTGTGTGTGTGCGTGTGTGTGTGTTTGCGCGCGCGTCCGCATGTGTGTGTGTGTGTGTGTCTGTGTGTGTGTGTTTGCACGCGTGTCCGCATGTGTGTGTGTGTGAGTGTTTGCGCGCGTGTCCGCATGTGTGTTTGTGTGTGTGTGTGTGTGTGTGTCTTTGAATGTGTATGCATGTGTGTGTGTGTGTGTGTGTGTGTGTGTGTGTGTG
>NC_139666.1:7205640-7223140 GCF_951799395.1 Argentina silus
TAACTGCACTTTCCGGAAGTGCATATTCCCACTAGGCTCACCCCCCCCCCACCCCCAACCCCCCACACCCTGCTCTCGCGCCTCCTCCGCCCTGTCAGCCCCAGTCAGGCAGGACCCCCTCTTCCCCCCTGTCCTGCGACATGGCATTTGCACCGCTGAGGAGAATGTGAGCTAATGAAAGTGTAAAGCCTGTGTTCACTAGAGTATAAAATTCACATTTGGCCAGGCCAGGCTGTGCAATCTGATATTATGAGCCAGCCGCAGTGAGGGAGAGAGAAGGCTGGAAATAGCACTCAAAAAGAGACACAGCGAGACACAGAGCGAAAGGGAGAGCGTGAGAGACAGAGAATATACTGTACGCGAGGCATAAGGAGCCTGCTGCCCGATAGCTTAGCACAGTTCTTCATACAAAACATAGACTTTCGAGATTTAGATGGCTCGATGACGCTACGGTTGTAATAGCAACTAAAGGACTTACCGTAAGCGTCTAAAAACCTGAGGTCTGGGGAGCTTGTTGTTTTGTCTGGTGGACGAATGGACTGAATGTAGAAAAATGGCGGCTGTAGTTTCTGACAGAAACCTCAGCGAGATACAGTCACTACCTAACAGGAAGGAAACCGTGGTGGAGAGACACAAGGTACAGTAAGCCGCCATCTTGTTTCTTGTGTGTATAAGAGCAGGCGCTCGCCCATGTCAAATGGAGGCTTGCTGTGGACAGGAATCAGGTCAGAACGGGCGTAAAGACATGACGCAAGTTCTCACTCAAAAAAAAAAAAGGAAACGACTCCCAAGTCTGGAGATTTCCAACTTCTCTGTTACAGTCGATTGTAGAGGCAACGAATGGGAACAAACAGCATCTACTCAATAAAACATCCACTGCCGTGAACTTTTAAAATGTGTATCAGAAGAAGTAGCAGGTGCTACAGCATTGCAATGTATAACACGTATACAGTTGCAATGGATAACACATACTGTATACAGTATGTAGTATTTACGGTCTCATATCCTGCTTATTAAAGTTAAAAAGTTCTATAAATGTGCTTGAATGATACTGGACGATACTTATGTTTTAAAATCCCTCAAACCTGCACCGACTTACCAGTAGCCTAGTTTGCCTGGCATATTTTCCAAATGATTTCCTAATGTCCATAAAGCATAAAGGCGTAAGATGAAATGAAAAGAAAGTGTCCTCACCCCCAAGACGATAGTCTAGAATAAACTTAAAAAATAAAAATAAAAAATAAAAAATTCCTAGGAAAGGAGGGGTGTCCCCAGCCCTGTGATGGAACAATAGACCCACTTTTAACCCGGTTCAAAAGTTCACTCCCATTATGACTGGCTGACCTATTTTCTGTGCTGAAAGTTGGGCAGCCATCTTACTTTGCCCTGCGCAGTTTCTCCTGTGGCCACTTCATAATCACTGAGTCACCATTAAAGCAGTCTCCTCATGGCTGTTTAGTTGAATTTAAATAATTCAATAATACAATATATACTGCAGCAGCATTACTATTATTATTATTATTATTATTATTATTAGGTGATACACATACAATGAAAATGATATTATTATTATTAGTATTATTATTATTAGTAGTAGTAGTAGTAGTAGTAGTAGTATTATTATTATAGTTCATATATATGATTACAATGACAACACATCCAGAAATTCCTCAATCCAAAATATAATATACAATATATTTTCTGCTCTCATATTGGGCCCTAAACCTTGGCCTTAATATGCACACAGTACAGCAGAGTCCACAATGACAACATGGAATTGATCATAGTAAATATATGAGTAAATGATGGATTTAATTATTTTCTTGACCCATCATTGTAATTCATCCCCCGTCATCAGTCTGGACTCTGGGATTCTCCCTCAACGCAAATTACATACGGGATGAAACTGATAAAACAGGAGGTCAAAGGTCAAAACCTTAGCAGCCAATCGTCTCAGTTACAACAGGGTTTTCAAAATTGAATACCATCGTAGGTGAACTGGTGGGGCGCTCTGAAGAGTCAAGGCAGCAATTATCATCAGGGACGAACATAAATTACAGCCATACCTATATGATTGCTGCCTATCACGTTTCAGCCATGGCGGCTTCATACAACTGGAAAATAGGAACACCACTGTTCGTATCAGGTCGCCACTACTACTACTACTACTACTACTATTACTACACCACACACACACACACACACACACACACACACACACACACACACACACACACACACACACACACACACACGCACACACATATATACAAATACACACTTTTTCATCAAGTTCAATCAGGCTTTATGTAGGTCAGCATGTGCCTGAGTTAGTAAAATGGCCGTTCAGCTGTGGGCAATAATTACAAGGGTACGGGATGCCTCTCTCTCTCTCTCTCTGTCTCTCTCTCTGTCTCTCTCTCTCTCTCTCTCTCTCTCTGGGCAGTCACATTGTCTCATGTCTGTCCGCCTCCCCAGAGAGCCACACAGGCCTTTACGTAAGAGGGTGAAGCTGGGGTAGAGTCTGTGCCTCAGGTGGGGATGGTTGCTGGGCCAGGGAGTCTGTTCCGCCCCATGTCAGACAAAGTGCTAGACTACTGCTGAGGCGTGGTCTACATCACTACATTGTTGTATTGTTTTCTCAATAAGGAAATGTAGAAGGTGAATTTAGGGTGTGGCACTGTGAGATTATTAAGAATGCAGAAAAATTTAAAATAATAATAATAATAATAATGCCATGCAGTGCCGTAGATCGAGAGCACCACGTCAAGTGTTATTTTATATTATCTTATTTTACTCCTTCAGATCATTTCCAACGTTTTTGGTAACACTAAGAAATACTTGATTATTTAAGTATATTATTTTCATGAATCCAGCACAAATGCTATGTTTTACTAACCCTAACCCTGTTTATGAACTATCCAGTGTCTTTAGAATATATGAAGCAGATACATATATTGGTAAATATATTTTAATAACAGTAAATCAGAGGTTAGAATGTTTCCTGTTGACATGTCTGTCATTTTCTAATTTATTAATATACATAAATGTTTTAAACTATCAATATACATTATGCAGAACATAACAAATAATGTAAACTCATAAAGATATAATTGCAGTTTATAACAGCACTGTAAATTAGATTTTATTGTTGCTGTATTTTACCCTCTTATATATATCTGAATATACCAAATTGTCATGTTTCATTTGAAAATGTATACATGTCAGATTGATAAATAATGACAATGATAATTCTGAAAAAAACGTAATAAGGCAGGAAATTATAAATGGAATAACAGCGTTTGAGAATTTTTCTGCATTCTTAATAATGTATTTTAGCAATAGCATGACTATGGACAATTATAACAATATTACTCATCCACCTTTCTCCAGGGAATAGTGAATTCATTTTTAATTCATCACCATTGTAATGTTGAAATGCACACCCATACGGCTTGAAAAAAAAATACTCCGTAAAATACAAAGGGGAGAAACATTTGAATTTATATAAGGCTGTACAACTTGATACTTTATATCAGTGACATGATTATTCAGAGCAGCTGCGTGTTTATTGATAAAACACAACCATACTTTGATATGCCTTAAATTGACAAACTATTATATTGTGTAAAAACAAAAATGTTTAAAAATACTACATATACTGTAAGTAATATTTGAAAAAATGTGAAATGTGTGAGAACAAAAATATGAATAAGATCGATTAATTAGTTACTTTGTGCCACCCTATCACATTTGGTTCATTATACTGAACATGTTTTATTAATTGGTATGAGTTATTGAATACCAATTGCTGAAATTAGCTATTCGCTAAATCTGGTACAATGCAACTTTTCTCAAGTGTTCTGAGACTTATGTAGTATTGTGCATTGTCTCTGTTCAAATAATAATAATAATAATAATAATAATAATAATAATAATAATAATAATATATTGCATTTCTTGATCAAAGGATTTTTTTCTGAAAGTTAACTAATCCAGCAAATGGAGATCAATGCATGATTTATACGATTTATAGGAAATACACGTTTAAGTGCTTAATCTAAAGTTAAGAATTGGCCCATGCTATGCCAGGCACTTACATTTCATATATTTGGTGTGCATAAAGCATCTGAATATGCAGTAGCCAAGTCCAATCAAAGTTCACATTCATATCTCATATCTTGCTAAATGTAACAATATAAGACAATGTCATTGCAAAAATTACAGGCCTTGGGTCTATTTATCGAAACACATAAATAGATAAATATATGCGCTGTATTGCACTTTTTCTGATCTAAGATTCCTCCTAAGGACCAAAGAAAAACTACTGCTGAAATATGTGCTGTCTCTAATCATTTTTGTGGTCTTCAGAATGTAAACACAATATATACTGTTTATATCCACGATGACTTATTACCTCCTTTTTCTTCTGGAATGTATGTAATGACAGAAAATGACTAGCTATACATTACGCAGTACTAGATTCACGGCGGTCTTAATTTCAATGCAAAACATATAACATTTCTATAGTTTTCATCTTTAGGCTCTGTTTAAGTTGTGCTATTTCAATCCAACAATTACATCATAACTGAATGCAAACGCTTGGGAAACGGACCTGCTGTAAAGACCAATGTACTCTCATAAATCTTAGAAACATGTTAAGACTTGCCTTGGCTTCCACCACTCCTGACCTGATGAACTCTGGCAGTTGCATAAAGCGACTTTAGAGACCAAGAAATCAAATCCAAAATGCTTTTGTGGATAAATGCTTTGCACTTTCAACTACCTGCATGAAACTTTTATCCCCAAGTTCATTGACAAGGTGAGGGCAAACATTTTGAAATGAAAAAAGCACAGACACGTCCCCTATTTCTGCTTTTTCCACTTTTAATGGCCGTGTTCTCTACGTGTATCCCTGTCGGCGAGTGAGTGGGTGAGAGTGGTTGCTCTCCTGGAGGTCACAGTCTATCTAAGCCATCCACAGAGACGGTGTACTACATGGCCACTGAGAAATAGGAAATGGAGGGACGCTCACACACACTCAGATGCACATACAAATCAAATACACCTTGAAATGTCTTTTTGTACTATTGATGAATGCAGTAGTGGGATATGAATACTGTATGTTAGAGTGGACCGCTGATCTGTGGATAGAGTGATGCACTTGCCAGGTTACTACGCTAGCCTTGGTGTTGTGCGCTACAACGTTTCAGTCAACATTCCTGTTAAAAGTCACTTTGCCCTTTCCCGTCATGTCCACAGAAACACACTTCAGTCTCTGTGGTAAGAGTTGTATTTTTTCTGACATATTGCCCCTGGTGCTGTTCTATGGCTGACCGTGTTTTGGAGGGAAAAGTTCACACTTTTGACCAATGACAGCCCTAGGCTCACACCTTAGTGAGGGGAAAAGGATCAACAGGTGTGAAGTGCCACCTTCTTTGCCTTTCAATGTCTCTCACTGGTCTCATTCATTCCCTCTACAGGGGAGGCTGGCGACGGTAGACATCAGAGGACGGGCTAATTGTACGTTTAGATTTACATTTATGGCATTTAGCAGACGCCTTTATCCAAAGCGACTTACAACAAATACATTTGTTTAAGTAAGTGAATAATCTATCCATCAGTCATCATAAGATAAAGTAATCAATGCTCGGACCAGGGGCCATAGGCAGTCACGATGCTAGAAGAAGGATTTTTTGTTTGTTTGTTTTTAACAGGAGAGAAACTTGTACAGGGGGGTAGTGGGGGTGAAGAGGTCTTTAGGAGGGACCGTTAAGATGAAGCCTGAAGAGATGGGTCTTCAAACTACGGCGGAATTGTAAAGCATGGAATGGAATGAGGAATAGTATCAAACACACAATGAGCCCACCCTCCGACTTCTACCTCCACTAGCCTCCATCTGACCCCCTAGTACTGTAGTAGCAGTTGTAAATTGTAGGTAGCCAAAAATGGTGGAATAGTCACATTGTGTATGATCTTTGGTCATGAGAAATCAAGATATGATTGTGCAGTTTATTGCAAACGCGATGTTGTCATGTGTTATCATGGCACATTTAACATTTACATTATTTATAACATAAAATGCTTTTGAGTTAAATCCCTTTATCTATTTTGGTCCAATGGAGATAATAATCGTTCAATATATATTTGTCTAATTGTATCTTTTTCTCGTGTGGAAGAGTTTAATATTTATCTGTCTCATTGTGTGTTTTTTCTAGAGAGTTGAAAAGTTGAATAGGTCATCAATGGCGCGTAGTCGTTGAATCAAACATCAGCGTGTTATGACTGAAATGTTCGATGTTCAAAGCACGTATGTCACACAACCCGAGGGAACACCAAGTAGCCTACCATAAATAAACGACATGAAATGCAGATACAACGGCATGAATAATTGCGAAATATTGTTTTAGCGATGTACAGGAATCATCTGCGGCGTCGTTCGGCGATGTGTACTGCTCGTACAATGGCTTCAGTTCAGCTAGCTGTGTTTTTAGGCACCGAATCTATACGGTTGACGGCACACTCTGCCCGTATTAGATCAGTAACGGACTAATGACTGCTCTCAAGATGTGACACAACTGTGGCACTGAATGGGGACGTGCAGACTAGCTGACCGAACACTCACCTCTCTCCAAACACTTTATTTATTTATTTCCCCCTTTCAGCTTAAAGCGCTTTTGTGGAGCTAACCTACATAACAGCTTGGTGCTCCGTCAAACTCTGTGCTCAGGACTCCTGATACAGATATGATGAGGGCTCTTAGGATGAAAACAATGGTCGTTCAATCAATCCCGGCGGCCTAGATCATTATTGAAATATCACGCAGTCCCCTTGATTGAGCTGTATTTAGTTTAACCACTGAAGCACGCTACTCCATATTGAACGACTGGGCGGCCTAATCAAAACCAGATTATTTCCATATCATAAGCACGGCCTCCCAGAGACAATTGAAGCTGTAATTTCCTTTGGATGTTTGTATAAATTCCGTAATTTATGTTGAAAGGGATTTATTTTTTATTGTTTTTGTCATTAATCAATATGTCAGCTTTGGCATTTTGGTAAAGATCGTAGATGTATTTATAGTGTTATAAAAGCGCCTGCACTACAGTGACACCAAATCCATCCATCCAAATCCATCCAAGTTTCTATTTGCACACACAGACTCAGCCACATTACCGATATCCATACAACCAATACTTCCACACAAAACAAACGCTCACACACACACACACACACACACACACACACACACACACACACACACACACACACACACACACACACACACACACGATCAATTATACATGCTGATTCAATTGTCACGAACACAAGGTCATGGATAGATTATGACACACACATTCAACCAATACCTCTACAGTACATTCCATAGCATGAGTCTGACCTAAATGTGGGTCCCACAAAATAAAAACAACTCCACAACCTGGCCTAGCCTATTTATTTCCCGGCAATCCCTGCTTTCGCAACAACATCAACAGGTGAAAGGTTCACGATGGGCCTGGAGAGATGGAGGGAGAGAGAGAGAGAGAGAGAGAGAGAGAGAGACATGGAGGGGTTTAGAAGCGAGGCCGTGGCCTCTGAGGTATTAGCACTGTAATGCTCTCAGAGGAGATGGAGAGAATGAGGAAGAGGACACAGGAGGAGGACAACGACACAGTTCTCCCACAGTACACACACCGCTGCACAGTCATATATATATATATATATATATATATATATATATATATATATATATATATATATATATATATATATATATACGTAATCTCACACCAGCACAGAATACGTGGTCACTATGTGTTCTAATATGTACGTTAGGTTGAGAGGTCACGTGACACAAACAGTACCCGAGTACAGGGATATCCCAGGGGGAATGGTGCTGGCATGCACATTAAAGACCATATGGATTTCGAATAAGATTGTACAGACTGCAACTCTGTAGGACTGTACAGCCTGTGAAAGCAGGATTCATTCGTAAAGGGTACAGGACTGTGCTACAGGACACTCTTGATGCCCTGGTGATGGCAGTAGTGCCCCAGTCAAGTGGCACATATGCAAAAACAGGGCAGATGCAGATTAATCTATTTGGATTTTCAATAACTAGGTTGGTGTGAATGGCCCGCTGTGGTCCGGGACACGTTTACGTGGAGTTGACGGATCAGAGGGGGAAAACATACGTTATATTAAATACGACATACAAATGGCAGTGCGTACAGCTCTCTAATAGAGGATGAGTCGAAATAATCCCCACGCCAAATCGAAAAAAACATTAAAAAAACACATCCAATTCATTTAACAAATCATCGCTAAAACTAACAAATGCCAAGTAGAAACTAGGCAAACAAAATCTGTTGGATTAACTCCCTCATCAGCGCCAGTCAGCTGTATTGGGTGCTTTAAGGCTGCGGTGACCGCGTTCCGGGTTCAAACTGAAAGTAGAGCATCACCCTCAGAAAACGTCACCGTCACCATCGCAATCACCATCGCCATAACCACCATGATGAACTCTAGATGAACTCGCCTGTATCTGTGGGAGCCAGGCAGATCGAGCCACCCCATTGGCTGGAGCTGGAGTTCCAAATTCCCGAGCTTAGCGTTCCCAAATTCTAGCTGACCCACTCTGTAATTCCTGCCACCGCTGCCCCCCCATGTGTGAGAATCACCTAATCGCTCTTTGGTATTGTCTCATTTCATCTAATCTCCCTCTCATTTCATTTTTCTGGTATTTGTATTTGCCAACATTTGGAGACTAGATAAAAGAGATAGACTAGAGAGATAGAGAGAGAGAGAGAGAGAGAGAGAGAGAGAGAGAGAGAGAGTCAGAGAGAGATAGATAGAGTTCAGAGTATGTTTGTTTACCTCAAAAGTGTTGACTATGTGCAAACTGTGAAAGTGATGTAAATTGTGTGGAATTATGCCGTTGAGGTCATGCGATGAGGTCTGGGACTGTAACCAAGGAGATGGAGAAGTGAGATATGGAATACATTAAGAATATATGTCGTGCCTTGTACCCCTCGGTTCAGCCATCAACCCTGAGACGGTTCTAACTGACACTATTTAGTACAAACATGTTCTCCCTTATTCTGATCTAAATCCTCTCCATTTTATGTTGAACATATTTAAGTGCACTCGATAGCTTGCTCTGCTCAGATGTCTACTTTTCTACTTCAAATGAGATACTTCTAATTATATTCAAATCATTTTCAACATAGATACAAAATCACCCGTAATTGCATTATTATTGGGCCAAACAGTGAGATTTATTTAAGTGTATTATATTGTTTCCAGTTTCATAGTTCATCATTTTAGTAACAAACACAATTAAGGTACAGGGATGATACAATAACAAATAATAATCAAATAATTTCCAGGCCCAAGACAAGACAGTAGTTTTATTTAATTCATACACATAAAGCTAACAAATAAATCTATTCATATTAACCATAAGGCCAAGATGTGCAGCATATTTTACAAACACTATTTTTATTTAGGTATGCAGGAGATGTGCTGGGAATAAAATGTCCTACTATTTATTTCAACATTAATGTTGTGGTCTAATACTACTATAAATATGTTCTGTATAAAGAGAGGCAGTAAGCCTTGCACCAAATTAGTTAAGAAAATTGTTTTCTTAGCACTGAGCAATTTGAAAATATATTACAATTGTTATATATCAACATGCTATAAAATGATTCCATACCAATAATAATAACAATAACAATAATAATAATAATAATAATTATTATTATAATTGTTCTAATTGTTCTAATAATAATAATAACAATAACAATAATAACAATAATAACTGAATGTTATAACGGGCAACAGTTATGCAGTTACTCATAACAATGCCCTGCTGTCTAGCGATTCTGCACGTCCACATCAGAATGACTCGAAGCTTTTTCAGGTCAGCCTGGCCCCAGATTCACCTCTCTTGTTTTGATTCCTTCACCAGCAATCTATCCTAAAAAATGCATCATTTGGGTTCACAGAGAGTTGAATGATGAGGATTCTGATGACGAAGATGATGATGAGGAGGAGGAGGATTATTCCGAGATAGGCAGAACGGTAGGACAGTCCCCTCCTCCTGCCACACTGCCCCTCTCCTGAACTCCCAACGTGTCTATCCTGCGGCCCTCCTACCCCCAAACTGTCACACGCTTTTTCCCATCATGCCATGCATTCACCCCACGTGCCCTCCAGTCCTCATTCAACAATGTTGTTGCATCTGCAAATTACTACTGTACCCTTTTTCACGTCTACATCACCCCTACACCTCTCTTTTCTCTCCCCTTCCCCCCTCTTTTCTGTGTCCCTCCAGCCAAACCTTGACCTCGGCCCCCCCACATCCAACTCAAAAGGAGTCTGTGGGTGTTTTATCATTCGGAAAGTTGTCTTTTGTGTAACAGAGCGGGTAAAGTGGTGGGTTGTCTGTTGGGTTAGCCCTTTTGTGTCTCAAAACCGGGGATTTCTGTGGACCCTGTTAGTCCGCTAGGACGATGTTCCCTGCCACGGCCGCGCTCGATGGTGGCGCAATAACCTCACAGTCAGATCCCCTGATTGGGCCTTTTAGATCCATTTCTCCAGAGCGGGGTTTAGTACAGGGTAACAGCTGGTAGGAGTTTATGGATGGGGACATGAGCAGGGGGGCCAGGGAAGCTGTCAGGGGAAGGGAGGGAGCGGGGGGGGGGGGGGGGTTAAGAGGGGGGGTTTGCCCCCTCTTTTTTTGGAGAATTAATCCTGACACCCTGACCCCTTGTGTTAAAGTCCTTGGGCAATGTTGTGGTCTAAATCGGGGATTGGGCACATGAAATTACAGGAGAAGAGCGGGATAATGCATCCTCTGCTCTGCAAATCATTCCCTCTCTGTCAATCTGGATTATCCCAAAGTTGTTGTTTTTGAAGGGGGGAAAGGTTCAGCGCGTCACCTTCTGAAAACTAGGCCGACCCTGGAAAATGTAATTGCGGCGAATGTCTCTGAATTGGTTTTAACATGCAATTGGATAGACAATTCCATGAATCATATCATATAAACATACTGTATGACAAAGAGGATATTCTCTAATGTGAATAATACGCATAATATGTTTTATTGGGGAGGGTACAGTTGGCAAGATAAACTGAGAATGTCTTCTGTACATTGCCTACAGTGTAGTATACTGTATACTGTAACACAGCTTCACTCATTACTAGTTTACACCTATTTTCAAAATGCTTAAAAGTAAAAAGCTGAGATATGTTAAATTCCATTATCATTTGTGTGCAATATTTTTTAAACGTATGCTACTGTACATGATACAAGGAACACAAATGGAAGGCTTGTAATGTACTATTATACAAGGTAATGGATTTGATTGACTATTTGTCATTTGTCATTTGTGACTGTCTAATTGCCCCACATATGCATTAGTTAAATAATGACAATTGTACATCTATGAAGACACCTAATGTGTTGACAAAACATATTTGCTACACATATGAGTAACTAGCATGAGTGTATGGCCTAGCCATTTAGCTCATCGCTTGACTCATTGCACAATAGACTAGCGAGCGTTGTTGTTATTGTGCTAAAGTGGCTAAAACAGACCAAAATGTTTTTGTAGATTTTTAGAGGCTCAAGGAGTTTCCGTTGTTGTAATTCGTTAATGACATCTAATCCAGGCTAATCGTTGCCGATAGTAACCATGGAGCTGCTGTGGCGCTGGTCAATTTAGAAATGAAAGGTGACGACAGGGGGTCCTTGAGTAGTTCAGTACTGACCTCCTGATCAGAACAGAGCCAGGAGTATACAGAATCTTACACAATGTGAAGAAATCGATGTAGATACTTATAATAGTTGCAAACCATTACATACCACTGGGTGACAACATATAGGAATGAATACCATTCAAATAAGTCATGAACGTGTAAGAGAGTTAAAACAGTAAGTTATGACTCTTTATTATTTATTATTTCTACATGTAAAAATCCTCATGTATCCACTGGTCTCTTCTTATTTTAGCAGCTATTGTGCAAACTCTGGGAAGTTTGACCAAAAAACAAAACAAACTGTATTTGTTTTTCTTGTATCTACTTCAAGGCCTCTATGCCCTTGCCTAGAGTGTATAATATGACATTTTCTATCGCTGCCAGAGGGAGAGGTTGACTTATTCATAACTTTTAGAGAAAGAAATAATACGATGTATCTTGAAACCTAACTGGTATTCCAGTATGTTCTGCAATAGTTCCAGTGTGGAGAGTGGATTGGAACTCTTCTGACCTAATGTATCCAGCATAGAGCACATCCTCCATGAGTTTATCTAGAAACTATCTTTTCCAATATCAATAATACAGCACTAAAATGGGATGGCTGTTTTATTTATTTCTACAATTGTATTTTTAGTAAGCTTTTATTTCTACATATTGTTTACTCCATGGCAAAGAGCTGTTAGCAGCTTTTAAGAGGTTTTTTTTGGTGCACCACAGTGAAGCACTGAGATCAAATGCATCTGCTTACATTTTCAAACATGCTTTCTCCACAACAGCTAAATGGGTTCTCTGACAAACAAAATGTCCATGTATTTCTATTTCTGTTTCTTTCATTTTCTTTTCATCTGTAACTTTTATTCCAGTTCTTTGATTCCTGCCAGCAGATCCAGGCACCACAACATCTCAACAGACCAGCCATTAATACTGCATACGAAGAGACCTCTGGCTCCTGCATCCATTTTTACAGTTCAAAGAACACTTACATGGGGTGATGGTTCTATATTTCGAACCAAGTTTAACCCATGAATAGAAACACCCAGAATGCTTGTGTACTGTACATAAATGCAGTTCAACATGAGCAGTTTTAAACCCCAAAATAAAACTCTGAGAGAGACTCTACAACGACCCTGTGTTCCTTTCCTTTCTCATCCTGTAATTTTCCCCAAGAAATCCCCCAAAATAACGTAGCAAGTCAAAAGAAATGTGGTGTCCTAACAACTGCCTGTCTGATGTGAAATCCTACAAATCCCATGATGTTCTCTGAGCCTTATCTGGAGCAGGCCTCTCTGGCCTGTATGACAGCTGAGAGGCTAACTGGGGTAATTGGTTTACTTCACACATCACTCCTCCATGTCAGTGTTAACATGGTAATAGTGACATGGTGAAAACATTATGGCTATCAGTGGAGTGATCTATCTTAGTGAGAGGCAGTACTGCTTCTGATCAGTAGGGGGAGTGTGGCTGGGGAGGACAGAGCATTGATTACAGTTTCAGGACTGTTGATGAAAGATGAGGTCTCTAAATGAGCCTATTGCTGAATTAGTCGATGAGTCATAGGGCTACACACATGTACGCACACACACAAATGCACAGAATTGCACGCGCACACACACACACATACACACACACACACACACACACACACACACACACACTTATGGACACTCTCTCTCTCTCTCTCTCTTTCTCCGTCTTTCTCTCTCTTTTAGTATCACTCTTGTGCACACACACACACACACACACACACACACACACACACACACACACACACACACACACACACATACAGACAATTGTCTCACTTGTGTAATTGTTTGTTTGTTTTATTAGGATCTCTTTTAGTCCTTATTCAGGATAATCTACCAACAATCCTTAGAAACATTTAAAATACAATTTTATCACATAACAGACTTAGACAACACACAAATATCAATATTCTACATGAGGCAACATCCAGTTTATAGAAAGTGAAAGCAGAAAAAACAACAGACAACCATAAGGTAATAATAATAATAGTAATAATAATAATAATACTAATACTAATACTAATACTACTTCTACTACTACTACTACTACTACTACTACTACTACTACTACTACTACTACTAATAATAATAATAATAATAATAACAACAATAACAACAGCAATAATAATACTACTACTACTACTACTACTACTACTACTACTACTACTACTAATAATAATAATAATAATAATAATAATAATACCAATTATTATATATTGTCTTATATTTTAGGGGTCCTAAAATATTGCTTGAATTTACTTATAGATCGATTTCTGGTTTGTAATGTTAAATAATTCCATTTTGTATTGCTCTGAATAGAAAGGTTATTTTATCCTTCACCATAATGAAAGCATCCATTTTACACCATGTCTACATCACTAATCTCCTTTCTCAACAGGTTGCTCCCTTTGATCCATTCTTTTGAGGTGTGAGGATCCAGGAGACCATCACTTAGCCTTAACTGTGTGTGTGTGTGTGTGTGTGTGTGTGTGTGTGCGTGCGTATGTGTGTGTGCGTATGTGTGTGTGCGTATGTGTGTGTGCGTGTGCGCGTGCATGTGTGTGTGCGTGCATGCATGTGTTTGTCTGTGTGTGTGCATGCGCGTGTGTGTGTGTGTTTGTTTGTCTGTGTGTGTGTGCGTGCGTGTGTGTGCGTGCATGCATACGTGTGGACTCCCATGGACTCCTGTGAACTCTAGTTCTCTGAGAACCATTTTCCCTCCCTGTCCCTGTCTCTGCCTGACTAGCTAGGCCTGTAATGCCACATCAATACCCCAGTGGGGAAGTGGCACCACCCTAAAGTAAACACCTAGGTCACCCTCACTGCACTCCCCACGGGTGTCGCCTCTGTTCAGCTTCTTAACCGCTTTTCTGTTTTTCTTTTCTTATTTCTTTCCTTTTCTTCTTGTCCACGACACAACTAAAGAGAATTTCACACAGGGGGCAGGATGAAAAAGGTGAGACATGTCATCGCATCCAGACTTAATGAAAGAGAAAAAAAACGAAGATCTGGGTGAGAAGAGAAAAGAGAGAGAGAGACAGAGAGAGAGAGAGAGAGAGACAGAGAGACAGAGAGACAGAGAGAGAGAGGGGAGTGTAAGCGGATTCCAGGATGCCTAGCGAGCAGATGTCACCAAAATGGCATTGTGGCCATAAGTCAGGCGTTTGGACTGGCCGCCTATGAATGGGTCCTGTGTGCGCGGGCCTGTGAGAGTGGGCTCCGGCACTGCGGGGCCAGCGGGTCGCCCTGGGCACCTCCTGCGCTCTAATCCTCGACACTTCAGAGGAGAAAGGGCCGGAGGAATCGCATTTTTCACAGTTGTTTCTAAGGCGGTGGGATCCCGCTGCTCTCTTTCTCCGAGACTTAAGTGGTATTCTCTCCCCATGTTTATTTATATATTTTTATTATTTTATTTTATTTATTTTTTTATTTTTTTTAACTCAGTTTGACATTTAATTTTGTCTCTTCCCTTCCTCTGTCTTGTTTAGGTTGTGGAGTGAGTTCATGTCGCCTGCTGCTTTTTTTTTTGAAGATGTTGCTGTACTCGGAATATCCTTCTGATTGTGTGCTGACAGCTCTCCTTGTTTCCTGAATAATGTTGCATTGTTAACGTTCATGCTGGATGAAGCATTTCAGCCGTCATTTAACCAGACGAGTCAATTGAAAACCTTCTCTCATTTACAATAGCAGCCTGACAGAAACGCTACGCTGAGATTGATATGGAACACAATATGACATATCTGCTTCATTCAAACAGACATCGGCAGACATATAGAATTCACTGTGTTTCATTTGTCTTCGTTTGATGTACATCACATGTTGTTGTTGTTATCGTTTTTATTGTTTGACATATGACACATAGAGGCAACAAACCCCTACAGTCGCTCTTGAACGATATTACATTGTGAGCAAATATGGATTGAGTCTAGGAACAGATGCTTCCCCATGTTTGAGTACAACTGTAGGGTTTAGCACTGACAAACAAACACCATCATCAACACATCAACACGCTCATAGATGTCGGATGGAGAGAATCCTTGTGAATGTCAACACCGTATGTGCCTCTGTGTTGGGGTCATCGATAGGTCATCGAAGGTCATCGGTAATAACGTCTCTTTTTATGAAACACTGGAAGCAATTATGAAGACGGACCACCAGTCTATACAAAATGACACTTATTAAAAGAAGAACGTCCTGCATTACCAAATCCATTTATTCAAGCATTTTATTCAGAAGCCATAATGCTATTAGTCTTACCCATAATGCCTATTACCAGTCATTATCTGAAATCATGGTAATGTATGAAATAATAGGTTCATTACAGCAGGACTGTCTGTTTGGTTGTTGGTTATTTATTTTGATGTTGTCTCAGGCCAGTGGGTTCACATCCATTCATTATTTTATTTATTTTTATCCCAAATGGCCACTAATGGTCTTTTGGAAGAAGACTTTGATGGTTGTGTGTGTGTGTGTGTGTGTGTGTGTGTGTGTGTGTGCGTGCGTGTGTGTGTGTGTGCAGTGTGTGTGTGTGTGTGCAGTGTGTGTGTGTGTGCGCAGTGTGTGTGTGTGTGCAGTGTGTGTGTGTGTGTGCGCAGTGTGTGTGTGTGTGTGTGTGTGTGTGTGTGTGTATGGTAGACGGAGCTCTCTGTCTCTCTGTAGCCTGTCCCTCAGGGCAGCGAGGCCCAGACATCCAGAGACGTCCAGGGAGAGCAACAAAGAGGCGAGGAGACCTCCCGCTGCCTGTGGGGGTCCCGCCAGGAGGTTGGGGGTGAGAAAGATCAAACGGATTTGAACCCTAACGAATACGGATCAAAGAGGTACCAGCTGATAATACACACACAGAGGAAGGTGGAATTAATTGAAGAGTTGATATGAACAGAGGGCACTTATAGGTACTTTATTCACCTCCAAGATAATAAAGATGGTTATGAACACGATGAAGGTGAAGCTGATGATTAATGTACAGAATGTATTGTTGTCTCTCTATAATGGTGATTTAGGTGTGAATGTGAAATAATTGATGTGCTACTAAAAACGAATAAATGCACTGCTGTAAGCCACGGTGTGAGCCTCCTGTGTTGCTGTGTGTTAATCATGCCTCTGGTGTGTGTGTGTGTGTGTTTGTGTGTGTGTGTGTGTGTGTGCGTACGTGTGTGTGTGTGCGTGTGTGGTGAGTGTGTATGTGTGTGTGTGTGAGTGTGTGTGTGAGAGAGGGTGTGTGTCTGTGTTTGATGGAGCCTTTAGATGCCAATCAGCAGCTCCATTCAATCAAAACCCCTAATCGACCTTGCTGACGTTATTGCAATCAATGGGAGAAGCCTAGCCTTTGATCTGAGAGGAATAATACTCAATCAAATATAAACCTGGTAACAGTGTGTGTGTGTGTGTGTGTGTGTGTGCGTGTGTGTGTGTGTGTGCGTGCGTGCGTGTGAGAGTGTGTGTGTGTATGTGTGTGTACGTGTGCAGGTGTGTGTATGTGTGCCTATGAGTGTGCATGTGTGTGTGTGTGTGTGTGTGTGTGTGTGTAATTTTCCATGCCTATTTAGGTGTTTGGGAGGGAGTATGTGCATGATTATATGTTAACCTGATCCCTCATTGAACTTCTCTGGTTTAGGAGCTTGATGAAATACATTTAGGCAAACACGCTAGCCAGTGGCCATGTAATGCCTATTAATGAGTTCCCACTTCTCATTAAACGTGACATCCGC
>NC_139666.1:7225640-7230640 GCF_951799395.1 Argentina silus
AGTTGCTCCTTGCTTTGAAGGCTACGGGCCCATCTCCATGTCAGATAGGGACACATTGATTGAGGATGCGGGTTTCTTTTTGGTTTCCATCAACGTGGCATTGAGGAACACTACAGTGGAGAGCAGCTGTGAGCGCTGGCCATGTCATTCACTCTGTGTGCTGAGTGCACTGTTGTTTGATATGTGTTTTTTTGGGGGGATAATAGCCTTGAAGAGAACAGGCCGTGGTTTTACATCAAATGTTGTGCAGTTTTCCTGAAGTGGCAATAATGTGTGTGTGTGTGTGCGTGTGTGTGTGCGCGTGTGTGTGTGTGTGTGTGCATGTGTGTATATGCATGCGTGCGTATGCGTATGTGTGTGATGCGTGCATGCGTGTGTGTGTGTGTGTGTGTGTGTGCGTATGCGTGCATATGTGTGTGTGCGTGCGTGTGTGTATATGCGTGTGTGCGTATGTGTGCGGTGCATGCATGCGTGTGTGTGTGTGTGTCCGCATGTGTGTGTGTCTCTAATTATACTCTGGGATTCAGTTTCTCATCTATCACACTGACTTATGCCAAAGCAATGATCTCAGCCTCCAACAATGGTCTCGGTCTGGCCTTAACGGTCCAAACCACACTGCTAATATTGTCATAGCAGTAAGTGGGACCTCTCTCTTCTAGCCTTTACCGGTTCCAACCAACAACCATCACGGCCCTCAGAGACAGGCAGGAATCTCCTGATGCGGCTGTTTGTTTGAAGTGACAGCGAGGGTGATTTAAAACCTACAGCAGCAGTTGGCGGTCCACCTAATAAGCCCACTGAGGAGCCCAGAGCCCTGTCCTACTGTGCCTGTTCTGACCAGTGTATGGCTGGTTACGCATGATGAGCGAATGATAGGGCTAGGGCTGTGCGTGTGTGTGTGTGTGTGTGTGTGTGTGTGTGTGTGTGTGTGTGTGTGTGTGTGTGTGTGTGTGTGCATGAAACATGTGTCTGAAACAAACCATAATAAAACAAACCATAACAAACAACAAAACAAACCATAATAAAAATACACCAGGACACACACAGACACAGACACAGACACAGACAGAGACACACACACACACACACACACACACACACACACACACACACACACACACACACACACATATTAGTGCAGACCAGTACCAAAACTTCCAGACAGATGAGTCCAGCCTGGCTTACAAGCTGTGTGCTGTAGCTGGGAGACTCAGTGGAGGGCTGATGGCTGATCTGGGTACAGCCATGCTCCCAGTCCCACCTAGCCAGCTCTCCTCCTGACCCATGGAGCGGGGAAGGGGGGGGGGGGGGGGGAGCGGGGGAGCGGGGGGGTATCTGACTCCCATCCCCTCCCCTTCATTATCTTTGGCATCTCTCACAAACCAACCATCTCTTCAGGTCCCAGCTCTGCTCTTCTCTGTTCTGCTCTGCTCTTCTCTGTTCTGCTCTGCTCTATAAGCCTGTGTAGCTTCTGCCACAGTTGTTCTCGTTGCCACGGTTTCCCTGTTTGATACGATGCTAGCGCCTGTCTCTTCATCTCTCCATCTCACTCCATCTCACTCCATCTCACCTCTCTCTCTCACTGAAAGTGTTCCAGGTAGCAAATTAACCGAAGCCAGCCAGACCAAAGGAACATGAGGAAAAACAAGTTGTCCTGTGATAGGCTGACAGACTCCCTTGTTTCAATCGGACATCTTTTTATCTCTCTTTTAATCATTCTCTCACTGTCTCTCTCTCCCTCCCTCCCTCCCTCCCATCTTTTTCGTTTTCATTATCCTCCCGGCGAAAGCCTTCTCATCTCATTCTCATTCATGAAGTAAAAATGAAATAAAAAAAATAAGCCTTGGCCGATGTCCAGTAAGAAAACATGTCTGCGTCTTCCGATAGTTACTGTTGCCAACCGACGATTACCCCCAGGGCTGTCTCTGATGAGCGCATATGCATTGTGTGCTCTGCAGACAAGCATAAACATCCATAAACATTAATCCATTAGCATGCATACGGTAGCCCTTAAACAACTACTTATCCCTTTAGAATGGATAGCATTAGCATGGAGATTCCTACAGAGGCTTGACCCAGGTAATGTAGCTTCGCTTCTGATGTATTCATAACAAAATGAGGCCTTGGTGTCTGGACAACAGCACAGGCATGAGAGAGCATGGTATAGGGGGGAGGAAGGAGGGAGAGAGGGAGGAGGAATTGGAGGGAGAGAGGGAGGATAGAGAGGAGGAATGGAGGGAGAAGGAGAGAGAGAGGGAGGAGAGAAGGGAAGGGAAGAAGGGAGGTGAGTAGGTAAGGTGGAGGAGGAAGGAGGAAGGAGGAAGGAGGGGAGGGGGCACACATGGACATAAACACAGTCGGCAGAGAGGGAGGAAAGAAGAGAGGAAGGGAGAGAGAGAGGGGGATGGAGGATATCGAGGAGGGAGGGCGGTAGGTAAAGGGGGAGCAGGAGGAGGAAATGGGGAGGGATAAGGAGCACCAGTGGAGGCTGGTGGAGGTAGAAATCGGAGGATGGGCTGATTGGGATGCATGAAATGGAATGAGGAATGATATCAAGCACGTGAATGAAGCCCGTCCTCCAATTTCTACCTCCACCAACCTCCCCTGGGGGCAGAAAAACAGAACTCTTTCATGTGGAACAATATCCCATTAGCATTAAAAGCTTGCCATTTGCCAGTGCTAATTAAGACTACGGTCTCATTTACTCATCTGTGTGGGCTTGGCATCTAATGATTTTTGAAGATGTTTACTCTCCTATGTCCTATAATGACTCGATGGACGTGAGAAAATCATCTTCCCGAGTGTTTGCTGACATCATCACTGTCAGTCTGATTTCCCTAAGTGAACTTACATGCAGAGTTGAAGTCAATTTCCATCAAAGAGACATAAAGAACATACATGGCTAGAAATAACCATTTGTAGGCTTTCTCTTTGTCTCTCTCTCTCTCTCTCTCTCTCTCTCTGTCTCTCACACATATACACACACACACACACACGTACACACATGCACACACACACGCACACGCACACGCACATACACACACACACACACACACACACACACACACACACACACATACAAACAAACTCTCAAAAAGTCGCTGGCCATTCAACAGTCGATGTCGGTGCTCCTACTGACCAAAAATGCTTTAAGGCAATTTCAGTAAATGTCAAAAACAGACTCTTGGCATGCTGTATCTCAGCAGCACTCAGACGGAGGGAGGGAGGGAGGTAGGGAGAGAGGTAGGGAGGGAGGAAAGGAGGGAGGGAGGTAGGGAGGGAGGAAAGGAGGGAGGGAGGGAGCAGTGTAGGGGGAAAATTACTTGAGAGAGTGCAGATCCTGTTAAAATGGACAAGCACTTGGCACCTTTCCCCCCGGAGAGGCTGCAGCAGCCCCAGCCCAATCTCTGCCTCCCAAAGCGGTGGAGACGTTTGGTGGTCGAGACTGTGTGTGTGTGCGCGCGCGCGTGCGTGTGTGTGTGTGTGTATGTGTGTGTGTGTGTGTGTGTGTGTATGTGTGTGAGAGAGAGTTTGATTGCTGGCTGGGAAAGAGGAATAGTGTGAGTCTGTGAGTGCCTATACTGTACGTGTGTGTGTGTGTGTGTGTGTGTGTGTGTGTGTGTGTGTGTGTGTGTGTGTGTGTGTGTGTGTGTGTGTGTGTCTACAGTATGTCTGTGTGTTGATGTGTTTCCAGCATGCTGCTTTACAGGGCAGCTGCTGCGACCACACAACACCCCTGGACTCTCGCTCCCCGCAACCCTAAAAAGAACCCACAATCCCCCCTGCCTGCCCACCCTAAAGCCCCCCCCCCCCCCCCCCCCCCCACCCTCAGCCAAGCTCAACACACTCTGATGAAAAACAAATACGACTCTGTCAGTCCGACTACCTCATAGCCAGTTAATGATTTAAGGGGAATTACAGGCCTATAGCTCGTCTGCCTTGAAGTCCTCTCCTGGACATCTCTAGTTGTCAAAGCAGTGGCCCGAATATATGTTCACTATATAAATCCTGGACATAACACAACACCCCCGGGAACACTCCCGTTAAGCTGTTCTACACACGTCAGCTGGCTTGTTTGTGTAGCAATTAGCATTACGCTAGCTTGCCAACGCTAGCCCCGCTAACTGCCAGGTGCCGAACAGCCTCAGCGACCTGCATTGAAACGTTTTTTTTCTTTTTTTTTTCGGTTTGTTTTCGCTATGCCGTTTGTTGGGTTAGCATTGTCTTTTATGCTAACCCATGCTGCGCCGGTGGATCCTGCTTGGTGGCTCCTTCTGAGGGGCAGGATCAATGGTAAGGGCCAGTGGAGGATGCATTAGAAGGAACACACCAACTGTGTCCTCGCCTGGCTCTGTTCATGCAGAATCAAAGCCATCTAATTAGGCTTGGCCAGCGAGAGAGAGAAGAACAATAGAGGAGTGGGCCAGTCTCTCTCTCTCTCTCTCTCTCTCTCTCTCTCTCTCATCTCTCTCTCTCTCTCTGGAGGAGAGCGAATGAAGCTGCTTATTTCCTCCCCGCAGGAGGTGAATGACGAGAAGTAGACGGGCCACTACAGGGAAAGAAGAGAAGAAGAAGAAGAAGAAGAAGAAGAAGAAGAAGAAGAAGAAGAAGAAGAAGAAGAAGAAGAAGAAGAAGAAGAAGAATGTTTCTTTCTCTATGTCCTGTCATAGAACTGGCGTTGAGAGGTTGAGAGGTGCTGGTTATGACTGGAAATGACTCACAGTAAAAAGTAAAGACAGGACATCACAGCACCGCACGTCTACGGTATGAGTTCATAGAATTTACTGCTGTGAGCTCTGTGTAAATTACCCCTTTCGAGATGTAAACAGTAATGAGGCCTAAACAGCAAGCCAAAACATATACTACCCCATATACATATACTCAGCCGATCAAGGGGTCTGGGTGTCAATACATTTGTGTTTGTGCTTTTATAAACACACACGTGGATCGGTGGAGTGTTGATGTCTTCATTACTTTGACGAGAACACAAAAACCCTGTG
>NC_139666.1:7235640-7243140 GCF_951799395.1 Argentina silus
AGATTTTCCACATCTTCTCAGATGCCCCATTCCACTGCGCGGCGGGCAGTGCGTTGGCGGACCCTCGGTTTCACCATCCAATCAGTGCGTCCCGTGTCCCGCATCTGTCTCTGTCACAGCACTGGCCTTATCGGTTGTGTTCTGTTAAAGCCCATGAGAACCTTCATCTATTGACCTGCATGTGCTCTCCACACACACGGTCCACTTAGGGAGAATGGACAGGTATCACCTACAGTACATGTGATTAGGGGGAAATGAGAGCTTTACAACGTGACATTTCCTGCTGAGAATTCATTTGGATGTGTATCTTATAAACCTGGTCACATCTCTCCACTCTTTACATGCTAGCTCAGAGCACCAGACTATACCGTACCGTATGGCTGTAGAGACGGTCCTGTAGACGGATTCAATGTCAATTTCAATGTGTATAACGATTTACAGTTGAATCCTGAAGAAGTTGCCCCTCACCGTTTGTCAATTCCTTTGCGGTTGTAATGTGTCTGAAGAAATCGCACCCTCGCCATTCCTTTGGGATTGTAATGTATCTCACACTGTGTCGTTTCTCGGGAATGATATTTAAGGAGAGGGACAGCGAGATATTCTTTGAGTTTTGGGTTAGGCCCGTCACGGGCACCATTCTCCTGTGTTGTCCTTGACGCACGTTAACGTATGGTTAAAACTTACAGTCAATGTTGCTTTGAAACTGTTAAATCGGTTATTTTGTTGATATTCTATTCTCATTTTCTGTTAAAACAGCAAAACATAATCATGACCAGGTTATCACAGAGTGTACCATTAATGTGTAATGTGTAATGTCACATGCATAGTTAGCAAAGACTTGAGTCATCACATCAGGTATTTGACCATGTGTAAACTCCTCGCGATTTCTTGTAATTTATAAGCATGGTCATAGCATATTGGATATTCTTAATGGAATCTAGGATCCGATATTTGTCACACAGGGATGAGCAAATCATTATCAATCATTATTAATCATGAAATATCTTTTGGAGTCAGATATAACGTAATGTTAACATTCCTGCTTCACAGGGACAGGGACAGAGACAGGATCAGGGTCAGGGTCAGGGGCAGGGACAGGGTCAGGGACAGGGTCAGGGACAGGGACAGGGACAGGGACAGGGACAGGGACAGGGACAAGGTCAGGGACAGGGTCAGGTACAGGGATATGGACATGGAAAGGGACAGGGGATAGAGACAGGGACAGAGAGAGATACACAGACAAAGACAGAAACAAGAACATGGAAAGGGACAGGGGACAGAGACAGGGACAGAGACAAGTACACAGACAAAGACAGGGACAGGGACATGGACTGCTACAATGCTACATTACTGTTCTAAGAACAGTCTGGCACAGCTCGATGGCCAAATAGCACAGGATAATGACAACAGGCAGCTGTTCCAGGGATTTAATGAACGCAATATCCAGGAAGCCAAGAACCACTATGGACCCCTGGTGTTTCGAACTGCACTGCCCCAAGAGAAGAGATGGCCCGGTGGGGAGGTGGATGGTGGGGTGGGGGTGGATGGAGTAGGCCAATGAAAATATATATTCATTTTTCCATGTTTACGTAATCTGCCAGCACCGTCATCTTCGAAGGAGAACAGAGAACAGACCCCCTGTAAAATGTGCAAATTGTATGTAGTGTTAATTAGCGTTTTTACAGTACCAAGGCTGTGTGTTAGTATGCTGCTTGGGTACAGGCTGCTGCCTTAGTTAACTGCTGATTACCACTTCTGTTCGTCCCAATCTGATTTAAATTACTCTCTCTCTCTCTCTCTCTCTCTCACTCATTTTCTCTGTTCTTACTCCTTAACAAAGGTGCAAGGGCTGTTGTAAAAGACACATCAGCACTAAGCGAATCCAGTGAATCCAAGTGTGGTGAATACTGTTTGAATACTGTTTGCTCTCTAGAGCTTCGGTACGTTTGTTGACACACTTTTTACTCGTCTTCAATTACACCCCATGACTGACCTTCCTTCATCTGTGATGGATGTTTGTGGCGGATGAATATCACTCCTCTCATCAAAGACACATAATCAAAGATAGACAATTTCCTATGACAACTGTTGCCAACAAATACAGAAATACTATGGAAATGACATGTTCATGGAACCAACCACAGTAAAGGGCCTGAAGAAATCTCTGTAGGTATTAGCGTTCTAAACGGACTCTCAAGTGGAGACAGGCAGGGAGACAGGCAGGGAGACAGGCAGGGAGCGGCAGGGAGACAGGCAGGGAGCGGCAGGGAGACAGGCAGGGAGACAGGCAGGGAGCGGCAGGGAGCGGCAGGGAGAGGGTCTATGAACAGGGTCAGGGTCAGATAGGCTGGAGGGAGAGCCTGCTGCTGGGAGATGCCCTGCCTGGGCTAAGTGTCTGACATGTGGGGTGAAAACACAGCCATGTGGCTGGACATACTGTGCCCCCACACACACACACACACACATACACACGCGCACATGCACACACGCATGCATGCACGCGTGCACACACAGACACACACACACACACACACACACACACACACACACACACACACACACACACACACACACACACACTATCCTCTCACTGGTTAATACAGCCATCTACAATGCCTTCGGAAAGTTTTCAGACCCCTTCACTGTTTCCTAATCTACACAGTGTGTTTCCTATGCAAATCAGAGACCCTATAAAAACAAAGATATTAATTCGAAAATTACATGAACTATCATCCTTGCATTAAGATGAACTCAATTCAACTTACTGAGTGATTTGTTGATGACATATTTGCATTTTAGCTCATTTTAAGAGTGTCATAGCAAAGGGTCTGAATACTTATGCACATGAGGTATTCCTGTATTTCAATTTGAATACATTTACTGACATTTCTAAAAACGTGTTTTCGCTTTGTCATTCTGGGGCATTGTGTGTGGATTGATGGCAAATTCTTTTAATTTAATCCATTTTAAATTGAGTCTATAACACAACAACATGTGGAAAAAGTGAAGGGATCTAAAGACTTTCCGAAAGCACTCCACATCACTGCTGCTTTACCACTGCTGCTTTACAACTGCTGCTTTACCACTGCTGCTTTACCACTGCCTCAATGGTCTTATTAGCAGAACATAGCGGCTGGCTGGAATATGAGGAAAAGAAAAAGTCAATTAGGGACAGTAATAAGATGTTCAAACATTTAATAGAGATAGTGCATTGTGTATGCCTTATGAATGGCAAATGAGCGAGATGTCTTGTGTTGTGAATCAAGAATTAAGAAGCAGGGCTTCTAACTCCATGCGTAAATCATTGATGATGTTCGTGATGGTGATGATGATGATGATGATGATGACCACATCAATGCTAATGTAGAAGGCCATGAAGGTCTTATTAACAGTAACAGTTTTAACCGTGAGGGTAATACTCAAGTCAAACTTCCATGAGCCTGTCGATGAGATGAATAATCCACCTCTACTTGAGTAAACATCTGCATGTCTTCATTTAACCCAGGAATCCAATACGCCCTCGGGAACTAACCAGGAGTGTGTGTGTGTGTGTGTGTGTGTGTGTGTGTGTGTGTGTGTGTGTGTGTGTGTGTGTGTGTGAGTCTGTGTGTCTGTGTGTGTCTTGTCAATATTTGCTATTGTTTTTTATGTCCCATGTACCAACCTCACCAAGTCAATTTCTTGTATATGCAAATATACTTGGCCAAATGAAAGAATTCTGATTCTGAGTATGTGTGTGTGTGTGTGTGTGTGTGAGTGTGCGTATGTGTGTGTGTGTGTGTGCGTATGTGTGTGCATGTGTGTCTGTCTGCGTGTGTGTGTATGCATACTCCTGCGTGTGTATGTGTGTGTGTGAGTGCGTGAGAGTATGCGTGTGTGTGTGTGTGTGTGTGTGTATGTGTGTGTGTGTCTGTGTGTTTATGTGTGTGTTTGTGTATGTGTGTGTGTGTGTGTGTGTGTGTGTGTGTGTGCGTGGGCATGTATGCGTTTGTCATTGTCTCCACGTCCGTACGTTACATTATTCGTGTTAAAACAGACATTCACCCTGTTTCACCTTCCGGCATGTTCTCTATCCCTTCCAATTACCTTCCTGCCAAAGCGGCGGAGGAGAGGAGAAGAGGGGGATGAGGTGAATTGAAGTGATTGATGGATGGATGGTGAAAAGGAGGCGTCGGAGGAGCAGATAACGGTGTTGTTTCAGAGTGTTGGCCCTGTTTTGTGCGGTGCCCTCTCTGCTTAGCTGTCAGCTCTGTGTGTGATGGTGCTAATGAAACAATGAGAGAATGAACGGGGGGGGGGGGTGGATGGGGTGGATGGGGGGGGGGGGGGGGGGGTCACACCTGCCCAGCCAGCCTGCCATGTACAGTATACTTTATCATTGCTAATGCAGCGATAATTAAAAATGAGGCATGCGAAGCAGAGGAATTAATGGAGTTTTTTTTTTTTTTTTTTTTTTTCTTCTTCACAGAGTCGTTGGGATCGGCGGAGGCACTGATGCAAAAGGAATGATTAATTCATTTCATTCTCATCTCCGCTGACTGCTGATGGGGTGTGGGGGGTGGGGTGGGGTGTGTTTGTGTGTGTGTGTGTGGGGGGGGGGGATACAAAGGTCCCTGCCAAATTAGCTTGGGTTTGTTATTAAAAACAGTTCCATGTGAGTATGATTCAATGAGCATATTTTCCGGAAAGTTCTTGTAAGAGAAGAACCTTCTTTATTACAACATGATGACACTGAAAGTGTCAATTCTGACTATCAATCTCTCAGACCGTCGTTCCAACACATTAAAGTCACATTAGCCTCCGCTATGTGGAGGGTGAAAGATACAGGTGAAGTTAAAATGACAGTGTTTTGACACACCATATTTCCAGAAGACACTTCTTTGGGACCCTGGAGGTCTGAGATTGATGCTGGCAGTGACTTTGAGAGGACAATGATGGCTGCCTGGGTGTTGTTTATGACTTTGAGCCCCTACATGTCCCACACCTCTTTATGTTCAATATGTCACTGCTCTAACCCCGAAAACATCTCCATTTCACAGTGTCTCACTGCTTCCAATTATCACTCTCACAGCCACTATGCATGCACAGACATGAACACACACACACACACACACGCACGCACACACGCACGCACGCACCCACACACACACACACGCACAAAGAAAAACACAAACACACGCACACGCACACGCACACACCTTCATCACACTCAATACACTAAGGGGTGGAGAAACAGATAAAGCGAAAGAAAACTCTGAAAAACAAACTGATTGCCAGATACCCAATTCATGCCTCTCCCTATGTGATCTGTTTGAGGTAATTTGTACATGCAGATCTAGTTTTCTCATTAGGTTTGATTGTGCCACCTCAAAAACAAGAAAGATGAATAGTTCCATCTGTTGTGTGGTAAAAATGAATTTAATTGCAGCTTTCCTTATGCTTTGCTACTGGCATAAAACAACGCTTTGTAAATTCACAGCTTCCGACTGGAGATGTGGACTCACACAGCAGCCTTCCTTATAGAGGTGCAGAGCTCCCCCCAAAGAACAACAGCCTTCCTAATAGAGGTTCAGAGCTCCCCCAAAGAACAACAGCCTTCCTAATAGAGGTTCAGAGCTCCCCGAAAGAACAACAGCCTTCCTAACAGAGGTTCAGAGCTCCCCCCAAAGAACAACAGCCTTCCTAATAGAGGTTCAGAGCTCCCCCCAAAGAACAACAGCCTTCCTAATAGAGGTTCAGAGCTTCCCCAAAGAACAACAGCCTTCCTAACAGAGGTTCAGAGCTCCCCCCAAAGAACAACAGCCTTCCTAATAGAGGTTCAGAGCTCCCCCCAAAGAACAACAGCCTTCCTAATAGAGGTTCAGAGCTCTCCCCAAAGAACAACAGCCTTCCTAATAGAGGTTCAGAGCTCTCCCCAAAGAACAACAGCCTTCCTAATAGAGGTTCAGAGCTCTCCCCAAAGAACAACAGCCTTCCTAATAGAGGTTCAGAGCTCTCCCCAAAGAACAACAGCCTTCCTAATAGAGGTGCAGGGCTCCCCCCAAAGAACATAGAGGCTGCTTGGAGGTTCAGAGCTCACCCCAAAGAACAACAGCCTTCCTAACAGAGGTTCAGAGCTCCCCCCAAAGAACATAGAGGCTGCTTGTCGACACCACTATGTAAACATTTCAAGGCAAATGAAACTATAGATTTAGTAACGATAGAGGAACTATCTTTGATCGCCAATGACATGACGTTGTTAAAAATTAAAAGCGAAGGTGAAAGCTTTACGATGTTCCTCAGCGAATTCGGCGTTTTAGCGTTTCAGCATCATGAATAAACGCTAGTCGGGTTTTGATCATGCAATCCAGCGCCACGCTGTTCTAACATCCTGGGGAGAACAATGAGAGGTGGAATGTTATCCACTTCTCATTGTTCTCCCCAGGATGTTAGAACAGCGAGGTTTTTTTTTGTTCGTTTTGTGAGGGTTTTTTTTTGTTCGTTTTGCTTTAAGACTGTAATGCTCAAGAGGTTAAACAAATTCCCGTAAATTAAAAAAAAATCCCATTACTAATTGTGACTTAGTGGAGAAGCCGTGAAGGGTCACGTGTGGAACGTCTTGTCCTGTTCCTTAGTTTCGTTTGTCTTTGTTTCATGTTATTTCATTTATTGTTCCCTGTTTATTTTTGTGTCCGTCACCTTGTCTCTCATTTCAGACACTTCACCACCTGCCCTTGTGTGTTTCCCACCTGTGTGATCGTCGACCCCATCCTGATTGGACTCACCGGTTCATCATCCTTCCCTGTGTATGTAGTCTGTGTGTTTCCCCTGTCTCGTTGCCAGTTCGTCTTTGTCCCTTGTGTCAAGCCTACCAGCGATTACTCCTAGTGTTTTTGTATTCCCGTTATTTTTGATCTGCGTTGTTTTTCTTGTTTTTCTGACGTTCCCGGTTGCTATCTCCCTGACGGATGGTATGCCTACTATTCTGATTGATTACCTGTGTACCGAACCCTGCCTTGCCTACCCCTTACTGGATCATCTGTTTTACCTATTGACTGCCTATCCGTGTATCAAACCTTTTCTGGAAGTAAAGTTTTTTAAGTTTTGGTCTCTGAGTCGTGCATTTGAGTCCTCTGCCTGCGTGCTGTATTCATGACAACATTTTAATACATACCTGACAAGCTGTGTTTTTCCAACTCCCATCATAGGAACCGTGATATCCACAGTGTGTGTGTGTGTGTGTGTGTGTGTGTATGTGTGTGTGTGTGTGTGTGTGTGTGTCTGTCTGCGTGTATGTGTGTATGTGTGTGTGTGTTGGTGCGTGCGCGCGTGTGTGCGTGTGTCCGCGTGTATGTCCCCGTGTATGTGTGTGTGTGTGTTGGTGCGCGCATGTCAGTGTGTGTGTGTGTGCGTGCTTGCCTGTGTGTCTGTCTCTAGGCGCAGTGCTCTCCTCAGCTCACGCCACGAGGAGCTGTTATTCTGCAGCTGACGAGCCGCGACGACAGGAAGCGTGAAACGCAC
>NC_139666.1:7258140-7270640 GCF_951799395.1 Argentina silus
CAGACTACGTTTCACCTCCATTGTGACAAGAGAGGACATCCATTCCGAATGCAACATTTATGGGGAGAATAATGCGTTACCACGCTTTAGAGAGGATTTATTCCGGAAAGATTTAAATAGATCTGAAATGAGATTTTTAATGGAGGTTTTTCCCGAGGCTTGCTTCCCTGTTCGGTCTGGGAAACTGTCAAGGGTTGCCTTCCCGAGGAACGAGCGAGAGTGAATAACATGTTAGCTGTCTCTGTTGTCGGCTCATAATCTCCCATACTTATCGGAAATATCCTGGCTCTTGCAATTCCCCCATAGTGTGTGGATAAACCCTATAACTGTGCCAACTATCTCCACGAGAACACCCTCTCTGAGTTCAATATCCCATATAATGGGAGCTTTAAGCCTCTTCCTGCTTTTCCTGCCCCAGTCCCAACCGCTAAACTGTTGGAAGGCAGTTTCCCCATACGTCTCTTCTCTGCAGATGAAGCTGTCAACTGAACGCCCTCCACCCAGGGTGTGTGTTGGGAGAGGGATTTAAAGGGTCTGGACCTCTGCCACTGGCCGTGCTGCTCTGCTACTTGGGCTAACAGAATGAGTGGGCGGGCCTGCGCTGTAGCCAGAAGCACAGTGTGAGAAAACGCATCCCATCGGTTTAGTGTCAAGCTGAAATCTGAACTATAAGCTGATTTTCCAATCTTTCCGAATCAACATGTCTACTCGGAACAATCCGGAAAAAAAGAAAAATTTTCCGGAAGGCAGTTTTTTGACCAGTAAGAAGCCGCCTTTGTGTCATCCCTAGCAGCTAACGGGGAGACAACCCGTCTGGGTTGAGAGACTAAGTGACGCGTTGTAGACATACGGACTGGGAGGAGAAAAACTGAAAGTCTGATGCGCTTTTTAGGACTGTCAACTCCCATTTCTGTCATGTGAACATACTGTTCTATTTTGAGGGTGTCATGAGAGAAGATAAGTGGTGTGGGGAGACCTCACAGAATACAGGCAGGTGGCTGGCTCCCGTCTGGGACTGGTGTATGTCATACCACCGCATTGGAGAGAAGCTCCTCTTTTGTCAACATTTACCTCACAGTCGTCATAGTAACCACACATGACCTCCAGCGTGTGCCAACGTCCTGCTTCCTGGTGTGTCGGGTCGTCATGTGTAAAGAAGGAAGAACAAGAGTCACTTTTACCCAGGCTCCCCTGCTCTGAGAAAGCTTCCTGTCCTGCCCCTGCCCGCCCCCGTGACACACGCACACACACACACACACACGGAGGCATGCACGCACGCACGCACGCACACACGTATACACATACACACACACACACACACACATGCACGCACGAACACACACACACACACACACACACACGCACACACGCACACACACACACCCTGACACATGCAGAGGAATGACCGCTTTCCAGTTTGGAGTGGGTCGCGGCCAAAACCACACTGTCATTTAAAGCTGCACCGCTTGTGTCATTTTTCCATTGGGTTTCCGTGGTTTATTTTGACAGGCGATTCCAGCTGAGCTTCGGTAAATGGAGGAAGATTATTTTTTCTTTCCTTTCTTCCTTCCCGGGGCATTGAAGTGAAGATTCATGATGTTGTTTTATGCAGCCTGCTAAGTCCCTGTATCACAGAGCTGGTCAAGCTGCTCTAATGAAGTTGTTTTTAATTATAATTCCCTAATGGCTGACAGAACTAAGCCTTGTCGTGGCAGGGAATTACCGCTGTCAACAAGCGCGTTTGACATCCTAGACATGGCTAATTATGTGTATTTGAATACCATAAGTATACCTTATATACAGTATACGCTATACTATTCTGTATGGTGCATTGACAGTTTTACGAATACAACATTCAATCTCACGTTGTCCATCTCTTTTTTAACCGGCCTAAAGGACGTGTAATGGAGGGATAAATACCGTCATGTTTCAAGGGCAAATCACCGATCCCAAAGGAACCGCGCTACACCTTAAACTGTTTCTTTAGACGCGCTTTCAGCTCGATAAAACCTCGTTCAATATCCTCCGCTCCGTGCCCTGGTGACACCGACTGACGTGCAATCTCTCCCCGTATTCTCTTGTAACGTTATGTGAAAAAACACTAAGTAAAAAGGAGCAGTGAGACTGGTCCACGACACGGTTCCTTTCCTTGTTCCCTGTCAATGAATCTACCTCAGTTAGCGGTGCGCGGCGAAGCACGCGGGAGAACACAGGGAGCCCCATCTTCGATGCGAAACATTTATTGTTACACGACATAATGACCATTCTCACGGTGACCAGGGCTAATGGCACTGCAGATAAACTCCTTTGGGAAAGTTCCAAACTATTCCGAAGCTATTGATTCTGGAGGCCGGCTGTGAAATTGAACTGTCAGGTGTTCCGTCGGGCCTGATATGATATTGATTCCCCCTCCCCCCCACCCCCCCCTGGGCTAGCGGGGGTGGGGAGGGGGGGATAGCTAGTGACCAACAAAGATTGAGGCTAGCTATACCTGCAACTAAAAACAGCACAGACTGCGGGTTAAAACACACACAGGTTAAAACACACGTTAGAAAAGGCCCAGCTCCATTACTCTTCTTTCTCAAGAGCTGCCCTTTGTAGAACAGAAGGCGGAGGTGGCTTCAGTCAGAGTGGAATCACTGGTGTCTGTGTGTGTGTGTGTGTGCGTGTGCGTGTGTGTGTGTGGGTGTGTAGGTGTGTGGGTGTGTGTGTCTGCGTGTGTGTGTGTGCGTGTGTGTGTGTGTGTGCGTGTGTGTGTGCCCACGCGCACGTGTGTGTGTGTGTGTGTGTGTGTGTGTGTGTGTGTGTGTATTCAACGTGCGTGTGGGAGCGGTGAGAGAGAGAGACTCTCCTCTCTCCCTATTTTAATTAGGGCGTCCTGAGCCAAGCTGAGCGGTGTCAGGGAGTGCATGGGAGTAATCAACGCCCAGCGTGGCTGGAGTCTCATGCCTTTGATCAGGCCCTGGAGACTGATCCTCGGGGACAGGGAGAGGTGTGGGTGAACTCAGCCCCTACACATGCCACCGCAGGCAGACGCCACTACCACAGGCAACCAGCGGCCTCGACCCCTCCTCGAGACAGTCCCCTGTGGGAGAATGTCCATGATGGAGGATTGACCTTCCTCCGCCATTGTCACCCAATCGCTATTGGATTTGCGGCTCTCGACAGCGACTGTTTTGTTCAGGCCCGGAATGGGATTTCTCTTGGCTGAAAGATCCATGCGAAAAAAGGGCTTGGATGAACGGTCGCTGTCGTGTTTGGCTTTTCGTTAAGAGGGTGAAACGACGCATCCAACGAGAGATGGGAAACAAGAGGGTACTGTTCATAACGGTGGTCTCCCTCTGTTGCAGTGTCTCATGGTTCACTAATGGAGCGGTCGAAATGAAAACCAGCGGGTGAGGAGACAATCGCACATTGCAGCTGTCTGCATATGAGATAAACTTGATTACGTTTGTTTGTTTGTTGCGCAAAGGGAGCGCAGTGACGGGTGATGTCTGATATTTTCAATAACTGCTTATATATTCAAATAGATAACTGCGTTAAAGCTGTGGTCCCGGGCCTTGTTCCCTTGCTCTCGGTCTAACCTCCTAAATGTATGCAAAGCTACCATTGGTATTTATTTCTGTTTGACGTCACCTGGGGGGGACATAGAAGCTAATCCCTAATGGAATATTGTCTGGAACTGCTGGTGTGTGTGTGCGTGTGTGTGTGTGTGTGTGTGTGTGTGTGTGTGTATGTGTGTTCGTGTGTGTTCGTCCTTCATTTCTCTTCGCATAATATTATGACATTCCACCTGTGTGTAATCCGATACGTTATCAAAGTTGGACGTGATTCTGTGTGTGTTCCCATTTCTAATCACTTGAACCAATCCGACTTTTCTCCCACACGAGTAATACAAAGATAGTCAACAGGGTTCCTGGTCCCTATCATCCTGAATTAGCATAACGCTATTTTCTTTTTCGTCTGTATTGTTTTCCCCCCTCTCCTTCTCTCTCTAATCTCCCCTTTCTTTACCCTTGTGACTCTGTGGCGTGCTGTGTGTTGGAGACAGGATGTGTGCAGCAATGTGCCCCCCCAACGGGTTCACACACACACACACACACACACACACACACACACACACACACACACAAGCGCACGCACGCACTCACGCGCACGCACGCGCAGACACACACACACACACACACACACACACACACACACACACACACACACACACACACACACACACATAGACCCACCCACACAGTAATAATATCTGTCTCCCCCTCAAGCCCTCTGTTTCTCTCGAGTACCCATGTCTTTGTCTGTATTCAGTTAGGAAGAAACAATTTAGGAAATAAATGTATCTTGTTTTTTATTGTTTATATCCAAGTCTCTACGTTATCTTGGTACACAGGGGCGGGTTTTAGCTAAGGGAGATCAAATGACATAAATACGTTAAACCCTTTGCAGCAGAAGGAAAAAGACAATTAGATTGAAACCAGATGTTCTATGATTGCATTATTGATCCCTAGCTGTCTTCCTTTGGTTATCCTCGAAACATCTAATGTGCATCTTTATTTCCTATGGTTGCTCATGTTGCAGCACTGACATTGCACAAATTTTGAGATGTGCTTATTGGAGGGAAACTGGTAGGCTGCTGTTACGTTGCATCTTGGTCTACGGTATGCGATTCTCTGCGGTCGTTTTCCCTGTTTTCCGTAAAATGATCCAACATCGGGATCATTATGTCTCAATGCCGCATCAGCATTAGATAGGGGTGACTGTAGCTGAGTAGATCGCCGTGAACCCCGACACTGAGAGTTGCAATTTGAAAAAGGTCAAATGAAGCGTCACAGGACGCTTTGTTTGGGACGTTTAGGTCATATGTCCTTGTAAATCTGTACATTTATTATTGCTATTTCGTTAATATTTTGCTATTTTGTACATTTCTTGTCAATATTTGCTATTGTTTTCTACGTCCCATGCACCAACTTCACCAAGTCAATTTCCTGTATGTGCAAATATACTTGGCCAAATAAAAGAAATTCTGATTCTGATTCTGATTCTTGAGGTCCAGGAGAGGCTGCTGGAGGTAGAAATCATTGTAATCCATCCATAGCCATGCACTACAATGAGCCTGTCCTCCCTTTTCTGCCTCCACTAGCCTCGTCTGTTGAGGTCACCGTCCATAATTGCACGCTATGACATAAATATTCCCCAATTGAAGACAGGCAGTGTAATGTACGCAGGCATGAATCAAAAACCAAATGTGGGAAGAGACTCAGAGAGAGAGAGGGGGGGGGGGGGGAGAGAGAGAGAGAGAGAGGGGGAAGGAGAGAGAGAGAGAGTGAGAGAGGAGAGAGAGAAGGAGAGAGAGAGACAGAGAGAGAGAGTGAGAGAGAGAGAGAGAGTGTGAGGATATATGGGATTGTGGTGAGGCCTTCGCTTACGCGTCCTAGCCCAAACCACACCTCGCCTTCTGCCAAGCCTCTTGCTTCCCCTCCAGTTGAAATCTGTCCATTCAGGGAGAATTTGTGCTCTCTGAACTCTTCATCTTGACATGATGAATGGGTACGCAGGGACAGGGGGGCTACTCAGGGATGGGGGGGCTACATAGGGATTGGGGGGCTACGCAGGTATAAGGAGGCTACTCAGGGATAGGGGGCTACGCATGGATTGGGGGGCTACTCAGGGATAGGGGGGCTACTCAGGGTTAGGGGGGCTATGCAGGGATAGGGGGGCTACGCACGGATAGGGGGGCTACTCAGGGGTAGGGGGCTACACAGGGATTGGGGGGCGCAGGGACTAAACAAGTGTTGAGTGGGACAGCTTCGTCCATATGTGGCATGATGTCATCCACCATAAAGACAGATGAATGTTGACCCATTATTTGTGTGGTGACTGTAGGCTATTCCCTGCCAAGTGTAACACCACTGTTTTCACTTATGAAATATTACGTACGTGTGAAGATGTCACACACACTTACACAGAAACAAACGTGCCTTCAAAACTCTGCTGATATTACTCGGTGGATTTAGAGAATGATAAATCTGTATGAATCATTTTCGTCATTTTATCCACACGGTGATTTTCACCAGAGTGAAATTTGAGTTTTCCGGAGGAGGATAAATAAAGGCTTTACAGGAAGCCAAGCTCCTTTAAGGAGTGAAAAGAGCCAGAACCACAAACTCCCCTTTAACACGTTTAATCAGTGAATGCCAACCCAACTGCCAAACTGATCAGGCAGCCTTCAAAATAACACACAATGAGGGGGGGACGAGGAGGAGGAGGGGGAAGAGGAGGAGGAGAACAGTACGATGTTAAGGCAAAACATTTTTAATAAAACAAATCAAATTAATTTGAAATGTTTTCCCGAATGAAGTATAGACTAAAGAAAGAACAGAGCATAAACAGTCTCAGGGACATCAGTTGTACACAGTTGTACACTGTGACAACAACAATGATTTTTTAATGCATGTTTGCGGTAATATTAATCAAGGTCATTACCGTCAATCCTATCCATCCTCTCCTAAATCCACATGGACTTGTCAAGCCTAATGAACAAATAAAGAGCTACACTAGGCCACTAGACTTCAGTAGACATTTTAATGTCCAGAGAGAGAGAGAGAGAGAGAGAGAGAGAGAGAGACAGAGAGAGAGAGACTGAGAAAGAGAGAGAGAGACAGAGAGAGAGAAAGAGAGAGAGAGAGAGAGACCGAGAGAAAGAGAGAGAGAGAGAGAGAGAGAGAGAGAGAGAGAGAGAGAGAGACCGAGAGAGAGACAGAGAGAGAAAGATAGAGAGAGAGAGAGAGAACGAGAGAAAACATGTTGTTATTACAATGCCTTCCTGAGCCCTCCTCACTGACTGAGCCAAAGAGACCAAATTGCGCGTGTCCAGAACTGGAGCGACTACAATGCGAGCGCTCTCGTGTGAAAGATGAATCGGGTGTGGGAGCCAGCCGGTTTATTTGTGTTGCTGAACTTTATAAAGGGGAACACACTGTTCATTGATGCTGAGGGGAGGGGAGAGTAGCTGAAGAGAAGAGGGGCGCCCCGCCAGTCCTGGTTGGATGGATACGCCCTCCCCATCCAGGGGGAGGCTGGTGGAGGCGGACACCCGAGGACAGGCTCATTGTATGGCGTGGAGCGGAATAGGGAACGCTATTGTTGGAATAGTAAACACACTCATTCCATTCCACGCATTACAATGAGACCGTCCTCCGATTTCTACCTCCACCAGCATCTATTTCTACCTCCACCTTACCCCTGCTCCCATAACGGTGCTCTCTTTTCATTACCTCAGCTGGAGGCTGACAATAACATCATAATCACAGAACAGGAAAATCTCCGTTCTGTGAAGATCTCATACCTGTAACCCATAGAGAGTTTACCTCACGTTGTATGACACCCACTGGAGAGCAGTGTTTCTCTGACAGCCAGATCAGGGCATGTCTTACAGTAAACATTACTTATTGCATTAGTCACACCATCGAACCTGTATAACATCACAATGTAGTACACTCGTCCTGTGGAATGTAGATAATACGTTTGACCAAAATATTGAGAATCATACCTTGTTCTATTTCAAATGCGCTGTGGGACAATTCCAGCATCTACATTGGAAACACAAGGTACTGTGTGTATTTACGGACAGGTTCAAATAACAGTGGGTGACCTCATGCTTCCAAGCTACACACCCTACCATCTCTAATACTGGACCTAGCAGGCACCCATAGCCTTACAGTGCAGATACACACATCTTGCTGCCAGTGATGGGGTTCCTGTAGGTCAGAGGTCAGCCTCACCTGGACACGCGTGTGCTGCTGCGTCATGACATGGACTGACCGCTCCCTCCCGAGAGGCCGTGCTCTGTGACGGACATGCAGGACATTAGAGTCCCAGGTCCATCTCAGCAGGGTCTTCAGGTCACTCAGTCCCAGGATGTGTCTCGTCTGGTTGTCTTGTCTCCTGCCTGTCTGTCTGTGACCTCTCTACAGCCTTGTCTCTAAGCCCATGCTGCCCACGTCCTAATTCCCTCTATGGATGGATGTCATTGTAGAGAACCGTAATGATACTCCCATCGAACCCCCTAGCAAGGGGACTGTCACTAACACACACTACACAATGTCCCCATAGTTGCCCATTACCTTCAATTTCTCTGCCTTTCATATAGTGTGTGTGTGTGTGTGTGTGTGTGTGTGAGTGTGCGTGCGTGTGCATGTGTGCGTGTGTGAGTGTGCATGTGTGCATGCGTGTGTGTGCGTCTGTGTGTGTGTGCGTCTATGTATGTGCGTATGTGTGTGTGTGTGTGTGTGTGTGTGTGTGTGTGTGTGTGTGTGTTTATGTGTGTGTGTCTTGGACTGGAAAGTTAGTTTCCGCGGAGACCAGCAATAAGGAAAAGGCTGTTGGACTATTAGACCCATGCATTGCCTCGGACCACCAAACCATGGCGTCATCCTATCAGACCGTGCAAACCTGAGGCCTGGCCAGATAGATCCTGGATGCTTCCAGAAAGATCTCAGCTTACTCTGCTCAAATACACGATTTTATGAATGAGGTACTTTCAAACCATATTTCATACTGTATTCTCCTGGGTATGACTGATTAATTGCCATGGAAATCCAAACTTCCTTTTACAATTTGTATTCTTCTCTGATCTAAGTATAGATAGATGTGTGTGTGAGCGCGCATTCAATAGCGTCCAGGAATCACAAGAAAAGTAGCTTTGCATCGGACGCTCAGAAAGCGGTCGTTTGTCTGCTCTTT
The DNA here is from genome assembly GCF_951799395.1 of Argentina silus. NCBI lineage: Eukaryota > Metazoa > Chordata > Actinopteri > Argentiniformes > Argentinidae > Argentina > Argentina silus. Next base: position 7,266,892 of record NC_139666.1, read on the forward strand.
CACCTCTCCATCAGTAGTAATTAGTGAAGTTCAACTTTTCAGTTGATACAGTAGTGCTGTAGCATATGGTCCTGGCTGTGGGAGAGGAGGCTCTGTTTAAGCTCCCTGACAGCCAGATGGGGTGTATATCCCAGCAAGTCAAGGGGAACCAAGAAAATATGGAGGGCAAAGACATTCCTCGTATGCAATGAGGTGAGTTCCTCCTCCCAGCCGAGGCTTGGAAAAACCTCAACAAAATCTTCGAGCGCTCCTTCGTGTTTTGATTATAAGCTGTTTACCCAATAAGAGACCGCATTCGGTAATTCCGAATCGCTCGCCATCACTTGAGAATAACAGTGCCCTTCGTTGTTTAATCAGTTTAGGCTTCAACGTAAAGACACAATTTGAGAAATAAATTGAACGTCGGCTGTGGTAAAACTTAATTTAAAAAAAAAAAAAAAATCCCCCGCTTTCTTTACAAATAGGAGACATCAAAAACATATACTTACTTAATTCGAAAACCTTTTTTTCTTGTTGTATTTCTCATGTTCTTTCCACTGGGAAATGACAAATCCTATCGACCTCCCCGGCAGTTTATTTTGCCTAGCTGATTAGCCTGCGAGGTCGAGACGCTGGCATAAAGGGGGAAAAACCCAGACGGAGAGTTGACAGACAGACCTCGTAGCGTTGTGATAGAAAAGCGTGTGAGGGGTAATGGGGATTACGTGGGATTAATGTAGCGCTAGCTCAAACAGCGCTACACACACAAGATTAGCGCCCCGCGCTGACTTCACTCCCAGACTACTGCAGGGAGTTAATGGCTAACCCCGGGCCGGGCTGAGAATCAGGTTACCTGCCTCAGCCTCCCCACCCTGCCCCATAAGTCACCCACAGTGCCGTGCTATGGGTAAGTGTGTGTGTGTACAGTGTGTGTGTGTGTGTGTGTGTGCACGTGCGCATGTGTGTGTGTACGCGTGCGCATGTGTGTGCGTGCGTGTGTGTGCGCGTGCGTGTGTGTGCGCGTGCGCATGTGTGTGCATGCGTGTGTGTGTGTGTGCGCATGTGTGCGCGTGCGTGTGGGTGCTCGTGCGTGTGTGTGTGTGTGTGTGTGCGGACCCTGTGCTGTGTGTGTGTGTGCGGACCCTATATCGTGCCAGCCAAGGGCGCTGAGATCACGAACTCTCGGTATTATAAATGGCAAAGACAGACAGACCGGCAGGGCCCTCTGTTTGGTCTAAGTAACCGCCGCGCAGGGTGGGAGACCACAGTCATTACCACTCTCTTTCTCACATGCTTAGACCCAGAGGTTTCAGAAACCACCCAAAATAGGAGCAGGCACAGTGACATGGCTCAGCGAGATTGAAGGGCATGGCGGGTTTCTTTGCTGTGGGCTAAGTCTGTGGGATAGGGGTGGGGTGTGAGGCGGGCAGGGTGGTGTAGGGTATGGATTGTGTGTGTGTGTGTGTGTGTGTGTGTGTGTGTGTGTGTGTGTGTGTGTGTGCGTATGTGCGCGCATGTGTGTGCGTATGTGCTTGCGTATGTCTGTGTATGTGTGCGTGCGTGTGCACGCGTGTGTGCGTGCGTGCACGTGCGTGCTCAAATGTGTGTGTGTGACTGTGTGTGTGTGTGGTGATAATGCAGAACGTATGCCCGTCTGCAGGCTGCCTGGCGGGGCTGTTTGCTCTCCCCAGGCCTGTTGATGAGGCCCAGATGGACCGGCAGCTGGTTCTGGTTCGGGCCAATGGGAGACGGGCGTCACTGGAAAAGTTGTGTGTATGTTTTGGGGAGGGGGGTATGAAAGGCGGGAGGGGCAACGGTGCGTTAAGGTGTGGACCAGAGGCGATAACTCCAAATCTGTACACCCATTTGCTACGCTACGGGTAGTCCGTTCGCTATGCTAGCGCTAGCCCAGAAGGCTGCTCTATTGTTAGGCCTGAGGGCCCTCCAGGTCTTCGCTACGCAACAGCTGGTCCGTTTGCTATGCTAGCACTAGCCCAGAAGGCTGCTCTATTGTTAGGCCTAAGGGCCCTCCAGGTCTTCGCTACGCTACGGCTAGTCCGTCCGCTATGCTAGCGCTAGCCCAGAAGGCTGCTCTATTGTTAGGCCTGAGGGCCCTCCAGGTCTTCGCTACGCTACAGCTGGTCCGTTCGCTACGCTAGCGCTAGCCCAGAAGGCTACCTTAGCGTTAGCTTCGAGGGCCCTCCAGTTCTTCTGGCGCAGCAGACCTTGTTAAGTGAGTCAACACCTCCATCTGTCATCTAAGACCCTCCGAGCTCCTACTGGAGGGGTAATTAAAATACCACCTGATACGTTGTCTGTCCCTGGCATTCAACCTACAGCTACAACCCCTAGACCCTCAGACGCTGTGGTGGATCTCCCTAATACAGATCTTACTGCACTGTATGCACTTTTGCCCTCTTTCTGGCTAAATTGTAAAATAAAGAAATTATATCTCCAGCCTCATTATCGGATTGATCCTATTCAACAGTCTGTGGGTCTCTTTTCATCAAGATACACAGGCCAGTCCCATCATAAGGCACCCACTGTGTGTCAACATCGAGATGGGGAATGAGATGAAGTATGGAATGAGATCTCCAGGTGAGATTCAGCCAAACTTCCATTACGTCAATAATGAAAATGCATTCAAAACCTATTTTTCCAGGCAGCTTGGTCACTGATGAGATGATATTTCAGAGAGAGAGAGAGACAGAGAGACAGAGAGAGAGAGACAGACAGACAGACAGACCGACAGACAGACAGACAGACAGACAGACAGACAGACAGACAGACAGACAGCTACTGCCATCAACCAGCAAATCATTCACTCGGATGATCGCCCTTGATTGGCCAGGAGCGCGTACGTATTAGCTCTCCTGCGGATCCTCTTACCAGTCCATTCCCATCAAGCCAACGTTCTTCTGTAAACAGTTATGGCTGTTCATTATGTGTCTTGCGTGGAACCGCAGTCCACAGCTGTGTACACTGTGGGTTCTCTGCCCGACCATGAGAGGAAAGCAAAAACAAACCAGCTAAAATAAAGGAAATGTGACTTATCACAGAAAGGCGGGGTAAACATCGCACATGTGTAATATTCAATTCCACACAAGCATCCTCTCCTCTCCCAGTCCTCAGCTTGCCATTGCATCCTAATCAGGCAAGGATGGGGGGGTATAAATAGCCAGACGTCACACAGGAGAACTTTCTATGCAGCGGATCATACTGGATACTAATGAATCAAACAGAAGCATGACGGAAATCAACATGAATGGCGTATCTTCTTACGGACACACGTGGACACACACACGCACACACAGCCACGTGCAGACGCACACAAATGCACGCACGCACGCACGTAAACACGCACACACACAAAAACAAACACACACATGCAGACGCACACACACACACACACACACACACACACACACACACACACACACACACACCCCACACACACACCCCACACACACACACACAGACCTAAACCCACACACTTATTATTCATGCTTTTTATTTATTTGACATGAGTCCCCTCCGTCTGGTATACTACAGTATGACCTGTGCTGGAGGTTTTTTGGAATGGCGAGATGCAAATGTGAGACTATATTTGTGAATATCAATAACATCTGGCTCTGTTACCCCGAGGCCACGCCAATCAGAGCTAAGCCTGCATGAATAAAGATATCTCCTCTCCTCCTCTCCTCCTCTCCTCCTTTTCTCCTCTCCTCCTTACACTCAGTACTAATTGAGATGGAGCTGAGCTCTCTCCT
>NC_139666.1:7275640-7293140 GCF_951799395.1 Argentina silus
TAACGACTCAGCACCTTCAGAGAGTACAGTGTATCTACCATCATTCCCAATTCAGCTCCACACCACTGTACACCACAGCAGCTCCCTCCTCCTCTGGTTTCTCCCGCTCCTCAGTGAATGCACTGAGGTCAGCAAATAGAGGAGAGAGTGAAGACACACAAACAGAGTGAATGTTGATTTTATCCTGGTTTTATCAGTGAGAATAAGGTGTTACTGCTGACCTAACAGGTTGATCAGAACATGCATTCTGATTGGCCGAGAGTTGTGTTAAAAAGCTCTGGCGTAGCACACTAAGGCGCATACCATATCGTCGCAAGGTCCCTGGTTCGATTCCGGCCATCGACATATCCTGCATGTCATCCCTCCTCTCTCTCACCCATCCTTCCTGTCAATCTCTACTGTCTCTATCCCAATAAAGCAGAAATGCCCTAAAAATATATATAAAAAAAAAACGCTGTGACGCGTTTGACCTGTTTACCGTACGTCGCAGTAATATCCCTGCGCAAACGCTCGAGTTACGAAGATTACAAGTTTGATCACGTTACCTTGACAACAGTGGCCGTTTTGAGTTATATTTCTGAGCGCATGGCAAGAAACCACCATCTATCCCGAAATGAATACTTCAGGCATCGTTTTGTTGGGACAATTCTCCATTTTGTTTTGTAGCTGCCGTAACAAATACACACCCAGTATGTTTAAACGATATGGCGCTCGATACCCTGTGCTTTATCGTTAATAAAGTCACAGCTGAGCTTGCCTAAGGTTGTCTCTTTCCTGCTTCAACACACTGGGTAAATGTATTTGTTTATGTTTTGTTTAAGTAGATCACATTGATTTTATATTTGAGGTAAATGAGACAGATCACATTCACCGCAGGCGTTCTATTGACAAATTGTTTACTCATCATTTGGATGAAAGAGAAGCACCACATATTCTCACACTCAAAGCGTCCATGATGAAAGCTCCGTAAATGTTATGGTTGGGTGGTAGATCTGATTCTGCAGCCATCTCTACTTGGACTGCCCAGGGCAGGTAAACATGCTGTATCTGAACCCAGAGAGACAAACAGGAGCACATATTCACTTCAGGATTCAGCAGATACTGAAATAATAATGATCGGGACATAAAAGATCACCAGAGAACAGTTCAACCATGCCCGAAATCAAAGTGTTCAGCATCTACTGATCTGAGGACATAGAAGGAGGATCTCAACCCTGCCTGAACATGGACCTCTGGTGAATATGTTCAAGCTGTGCTGATCTGAGAACACCTCAACAGCCTCAGATGACAGGCTATTCAGATGCCTTGAGAAGGCTTGGTGTATGGCAGACTGCCACTGCTCCGTTTGTGTAAGGAGAGACAGAGACTTGCTGGAGAGAGAGAGAGAGAGAGAGAGAGAGAGAGAGAGAGAGAGAGAGAGAGAGAGAGAGAGAGAGAGAGAGAGAGAGAGAGGGAGAGAGAGAGAGAGAGAGAGAGAGAGAGAGAGAGAGAGAGAGAGAGAGAGAGAGGGAGAGAGAGAGAGAGAGGGAGAACCAGAGGAACTGGCAGGTGTGTTTAAAAAAACAAATAGTGATTTCATCACATCTGAATGCAGGCTTGTCAGTTACTCTGCCTTTACATTCAAGCATAGAGAGATTTAGATTGAATACTGCCTTTAAGTGCAGCGGCAGCAGATCAGAAAGACCAGAGGCAGTGCCTGTGACTGCCTGTTGGAGAAAAGGAGAGAAGATGTGAACTGTAAAATGAAGAGGTAAGATGATGTGTTTTACTCTGGTAGATATTCATGGAGATAAGGAAGTGCATTAAGGGATTAACCATGGAACATTTCCCCATGGTTCCCGCCTCATCCGACCCCCCCCCCCCCCCCCCTACCCCAGCCTGGTAAAGTAATACATCTCAACCATTACCTATTCTTGTGCCTGTGTGCTATTCATTGCTTTCATTTTATTATTTATTATTTTATTCACACACATGCTTTTAAATTTCACTCCCTCATTCCGGTCGATTAATTAAACATCCCGCATGTAATAACTTATCCCTCTGTGATGTGTGATCTCTCCTTTCTCCGAAGCTGCCATGTCTTTTTTTCTTCTGTACTCAACATTTCGTGTTATGAAATGCAGAGAGGGAGCGAGAGAGAGAGAAAGAGAGAGAGAGAAAGAGAGAGAAAGAGAGAGAGAGGGAGCGAGAGAGAGAGAAAGAGAGAGAAAGAGAGAGAAAGAGAGTGAGAGAGAGAGAGAAAGAGAGAGAGAGAAAGACTCTGCAGGGAATGATACCACTTTGTAGTTAGCAACGGCCGTCTGTCCCCCCAAAATCTCCCCTCCCCTTCCTAGTAAGACTAAGTATTCCTCTTTCTCATAGCCTCGCAGATTGCAACCCCCCCCCCCCCCCACACACACACACACACACACACACACACACTTCGCCCCCTTCTTGCAGAGTGCATCTCCATTTTTCAGCCGACAATAATAGGCCTGAACAGGAACCCAGGGAGACGGGGGCCTAGCCTTCACTCAGACAGAAGTTTTAATCGTCTGAGAAAGTCTGCCCCCTCATTCCTAACGGCTATCCCTCACCTGAAACAAAGCTATAGGCCGACATTACGTCAAAGGAAAAAGGCCAAATGCTTCAGAAGAACAGTATTGAAAGTGATCCAGAAGCACTAAAACCACTGCGAGTGTAATGTCTTTGTGACACAAGATGAAGAAAAAAAAACGACTTTGATGCTTTTTGAAGATTCCGCTGTGCTGTTTCTGTGAAAGACGTCCTTTGTTGTCTTGCCTTTAAGTTTGTACTTTTTCAAATTGGTATTAGTCATGAATAAAGTACAGCACTCTGATCCTCTGATCCAAGCCCAGGGTCCAGGAGAAATACACTTACCCACTGGGCGCTGTTGCCATGGTTTTTACCTCAAGAAATCCCTTTGTTTACCTTAATAATACCTCTCTGCTATTTTCCACCCTCTATGGAAAGTTAAATTTCCCCCTTCTTTTTTTCTTCAAAGCTGAAAGACTTAGGTGTTCATGACCTAGAAGGACCAGGTCTTATTCCTAGCATGGTGCCTTTGGAACATACATCACCCTGACATGTTGTGGGGCAATTTGACCATTTTGCAACAACTCCAACTAACCAACTGTTATTTGGACCATGCTTTCGATTCCCTACAGCCCCGGGCAGGCTGGTGGAGGTAGAAATGGATAGAATGGAATTGCAATGCATGGAGTGGAATGAGGAATGGTATCCAACACGCCATATCAAACACACGTTCGTATCCATCGCACCACCAACGTACAGTCCATAGCACTGGAGGCCGGTGGCGGTAGACATCGGAGGACAGACTAATTGTAATGCACACGTCGTGTTTGATACCGTTCCTCATTCCATCCCATGCATTACAATGAGCCCGTCCTCCGATATCTCCCTCCACCAGCCTCCACAGATACGACCACAGATACTACAAAGAAAAACAAACGACACCGCTTTATTCATTGTGCCGGCTCCCGCACTGTACGGTATTAATCCGGCTGAGTCTAATAAGTAGCCCCATCACCATATCCAGCACCATGCTGTAGTGTGGATTAAGACGTGGTGTTGTGAACTAATCTGTCTTGGTCCAGTGGAACATGATGCAGGACATAATTCACTTCAACAGCCTGGTGTCTCCCGGGGACTGAGTAATGGCTGTTTCCTTCAATGCTGAATCAAAGGAAATGAATGGGAGTGAAGGCGGAGCGATGTGTCCACAACCGTATTTTCTACAGCGACAGCTCTTTGCCACCCCCCCCCCCCACCCCTCACCCTGTCAGTCCCTTTCTCTTTCAGTCACTCCCACCTGTTCCCCTAACCCCTGCAACCCCCCCCCCCCCCCCCCCCCACACACACACACACACACCTGTTACGTAACATACACACATGCACACGCACACGCACACATAAACATACACACACACACACACACACACACACACAATACACATTCACACACACACACACATACACACACACACATACACCTGTCACACACACACACACACACACACACACACACACACACACACCGTCTCACCCTCCCTAAGCCTCAGATCATTCAACCACAAAGAACCCAGACGCTCCTGTTTCTGAAGAAAAAAGGTTTCTCTTTCTCATCGCTAAGTTTGTTTCTCGCCAGAGTCGGTGTTGCCGTCATCCCGGTAAACGATGCAAGGAGAAAGACAAAGCCCCTCCAGAAACTCTGATGAACACCAGATGTCGACTGGAGTCAATTCAGGATGTCAAGTCATGTTCATCCAAAGAGAAGCAATTATCCCCCTCAAGTATCTGTGGGCCATTATCATAATTGTACTTGCAGATCGTTCCCTTTGTGATGACTTAGCACAGGTGTCACTGTCATTAGCAAGCTGGAGGTTTACACTGCGAGGAACGCAGAAGTTACCAAGAGTCACACCGGCTCCATTTTGTAAAAACAACGGGTGCAGTTGGGTGATATCATGTCGCCGGTGTGCGTCTATATTTGTCTGTTCAGCTCGTTCTGTGGAGCGGTGAACTGCCCTGCCATGACACCACATATTATTGACAGACATGAGTAAGCGAACACCCATGAGTCAAGAGAGGGCTATTACTCATTTACTGGTGTTATGACCACACCCAGACACACACACACATACACACACGCACACGCACACGCACACACACACACACACACACACACACACACACTCCCACCCGCCTCCCCTTCCCCCACCACACACAATCTGATACACAACAAAAAAAAAAATCCTGCTGTTTGTGTGAAAAGGAGACTTTTCCAGTCAGAGAACTAAGCCCAGAGTCCCCTGCTCCTGTTCCCACCACTGGCCTGCTACAGGCCTAATCCCAGCTCTCTAGCCTCTCCCTCTCCTCCTCCCCAATGTAATTCCCAGGGGAGACTAACAGGGGTATTTCTTTCTTTTTTTCCCCCCAGAGGTTTAATAATAACCGCAGGCCACCGTCCAGCCAGCTCTGGCCCTGTTTCTTGGCTACCATATTGTGGGATGGCAATATATTTGATAGGATTTGGTAACTGATCTAATAGTCCTTCGCAGTGAATGCCAGGTCATGAAGAGATTACCGTCCAGCCCTCCCTCCCCCTTGACTCGCTCTGTTTTAGGACCAATGACAGAACTCTGTCCAGTCCCTCCCTTCTCCCTCGATTCCCCCCCCCACCCACCCCCCCCCAGGGACCAATGATGACAGAGCTCTGCCCAGACTCCTCTGTACTGTCCTATTTCATCTCAGTGTGGAATTACACAATGACCCCAACATAGGATCCATCTGCTCATCGCTGTGTGCGTGTGTGTGTGTGTGTGTGCGTGCGTGGCTGCATGCGTGCGTGGCTGCATGCGTGCGTCTGTGTGCGTGTGTTTCGTTAGCGTGTGTACCACACATGCATGCACGCTTGTCCGAAAACGGCGTCAGTGAATTCGAAAGTGTCTGCCACCAAGACTGCATCTGTTTCCTGCTGCTTCAGCCTCTGAATTCATTTAGCAAGTGAAATCCCAGACAGGCCAGAAGCCAAAAGCACCCCCTACCTGGCCCTCTCAACACACTGATCTGATTAGAGCAGGTTCAAGGCTTAAATCAGATGGGAATCAGGGAAGGAACAAAACGACTTATCCCTCTGAAATTAAGAACGAGATTTGATACTGACCACATACTGACTCCGGTTACATAAAAGTTTTTGATTTCTTTTGTGTTCTTCTGTTCTTTTGTCCCTAAAATCTGTCCTAACACTTAACGGTTAGAGTGTGGAATAGAGAGGAAAGGCTGCTATCTTGAGATTCAATTGAAGGAGATTTAGGCTTGTATCCTTTGAAAAGCAGGTCTTAGCCAGAGGAAGATTGGTGAGATAGTATTGACTTTCGCGATCAGAGCCAAGGGCAGCTTATTACTGGTGGGCCATTTCTTAAAACACATCTCTTTCACTATTACTACCCATTACATTGCTCTATTTTATTGCTCTCTTTCTCATGATAGAGATTTCTCACTTTCCCTCTCTCTCTCTCTCTCTCTCTCTCTCTCTCTCTCTCTCTCTCTTTCTCTCTCTTTCTCTCTCTCTCCGTCCTCCTCCCCTAAAAATCCATGCCCATAATCATAATGGCTCAGGTAGATCCATCTATGTTCAGACAGGGTTAGGTGTGCTACTGCAGTATAGGTGTGCAGTTTAACTACTACTACTATTCTGCTCTTTCTATTTCCTACAGGGACTTGACCCTTTCTTATCTCCCCATCCTGCTCCCCTGTCCATTCTCAAGCCCCTGAATCTGGCTCCAGGGCCCACTAGCTACCTCCCATAACGAGTTATGGAGTTCACGCAAGAAGGGTACAGGTGAGGAATATAAGGGCCATCCACATAGTGGTCCTCGATAGGGAGTTATCCAGACACCCTGACCGGAGTAGCACTCACTGCCCCAGTCTGCCCTTTAGTTCTCTGCCAGGTAGAGATTACTCCCGCAGGGGAACCAGCAGGGGCCGTGGACATCAGGCTCTTACCCACACTAGGGCAACTCTCTCTGGGGAGAGGAGGAAGAGGGGCTGGCCTGGGTGTGGAGGGGCTGGAGATTGTGCCAGATCCAGGCTGCCAATGCACACACACACACACACACACACACACACACACACACACACACACACACTCCACAGGTAAAAAAAACATGGCACGCCAGCTCCCAGCAAGACAGGGGCCAACAGGGGAAGTTTCTCTGCGGGGGACAGGCTACTGCTGGTCAAGGAGCGGGACTTCTCAGGGGAGTACACATGCTCTGGGAGGGAGGGTGTGTGTGTGTGTGTGGGGGGGTGGGGGGTGGGGGGGGATAAAGCTGGTGGGAACATTGTGATCTTCTTCCATGTCATTAGTTGTTCTCAATCACACACACAAATTTGAATGTTCTCCAATGTGATTGCAGGCACGTACAAAACACAGTCTGTCTGTCATAATAGTTTTGTTTTTACATCGCTCAATCCCGATATGAATATTGATACGGCTGCATAATTGAACAAACCCAGTTATATTCCCCACAAATGACAGCTTGTGACCTATGAATTTCCGCGTATTTATGACACAATGGAATATAAACTCGAACCTAAACCACTTGTGCTGTTCCCATTGCCTGAGGCTGGGGATCATCAGATCATTGCCAGATCATTTCATGATGGAGGTGAAAACGCTGAAAGAGATATTAATCCCTGTTGCCTGCCACATGAGTGTGTAGCGTCTCGTCCTGTTCCTTAGTTTTGTTTGTCTTTGTTTCATGTTCATTGTTGTTCATTTATTGTTTCCTGTTTATTTTTGTGTCCGTCACCTTGTCTCTCGTCCCTGACACTTCACCACCTGCCGTTGTGTGTTTCCCACCTGTGTGATCGTTGACCCCGCTCTGTTTGGATTCACCGATTCATCATCCTTCCCTGTGTATGTAGTCTGTGTGTTTCCCCTGTCTCGTTGCCAGTTCGTCTTTGTCCCTTGTGTCAAGCCTACCAGCGATTACTCCTAGTGTTTTTGTATTCCTGTTTTTTTGATCCGCGCTTGTTTTTCGGACGTTCCCGGTTGCTATCTCCCTGACGGATGGTATGCCTACTATTCTGATTGATTACCTGTGTACCAAACCCTGCCTTGCCTACCCCTTACTGGATTATCTGTTTTACCTGTTGACTGCCTACTGGTGTATTGAACCTTTTCCGGAAGTAAAGACTATTCTTTTGGATTTGAGTCTCTGAGTCGTGCATTTGAGTCCTCTGCCCGTGTACTGTATTCATTACAGAGTGGAGTTTACTGTGAACAAAGACAGGTAATGATGCTGTGACTTGTCACGTTATCCTCCTGGGAGAAACAGTTAGACATTTCCCCCTCCGGGGCCACTATTTAGGTAGCATGAAGTAGTGCTTGTGTTAAGAATATGGCTCTTCCTCAAGTGTTCTTCTTCGGTGGTGCTATAAAGAATCTCTGTAGCATTTATTAAGACATCTCAGAGGTAGAAATCCCAGAGAAAAGTGTAGCAAAGGTCAAGCGCCTTGGAGGGACAGAAAAAAAGAGGGGAGACAATTTTTCATCCATGATTGATGATGATCCTTCTGCAGAGCTGCACGGCTCAGTGTGTAGAACAGACACGGAGAGGTCACACACACACACGCACGCACACACACACACACGCACGCACGCACGCACGCACGCACGCACGCACGCACGCACACACACACACACACACACACAGCAATGACTTTTACAGTGTGGAGAATTCTGAAAGATCACACTGTAGGCTAACCTTTACTGAGGTTCACTTCTAAAGCTGAGTGGCAGAGTTTTTTTTTGCAATCAAAACATACAGTGTCTGTTCAGAATAATAATCTATCCCCACAAATATCTTTCTGGATATATGTTCATACAATTACTGCCACTTGACAAATGACTCCACACACCACAACTGTATTGACAACCTAACGTTTAACAGCCCCCTGCCCCACCCCCACCGATGACAGATGCAGTAATAAATGGCTGTTGTTTAAAATTGAAGCAGCATAAATCGCTACTCTAACAAGACAAGCTGTAAACAGCTTGTTTGCCACTGAGTGCTCATTTACATTGAGTTGACAAGGACTTAAAGTGGGCCCTAAAAGTCACCCCCGTGTCACGCCAAATGATAGCATCGAGACCAGAGGGACGTTGACCAAGGGTGTCATTTCTCTCTGTCCTTTCCAAGGTGACCTTCTATGACTGCTATGGTTGCAGGTACAATAATAAGAGGTTCCATGTCTACTCTACCTGTCTGGACCGGGGGGGGGGGGGGGGGGGGGTTGATGGAAACGTTCACAAGCTTAGCGGTGGGGTAAATATTCATGAGAGCCTGTGTGTGTGTGTGTGTGTGTGTGTGTGTGTGTGTGTGTGTGAGTGTGTGTGTGTGTGTGTGTGTGTGTGTGTGTGTGTGTGTGTGTGTGTGTGTGTGTGTGTGTGTGTGTGTGTGTACTAGCGGGTGTGTAGGATGAGTAATGAGGTTGTCTCTGTGGTGAAGACGTCAGCTTGATCATCGATAAACCTGACATACATGTTGAGATGAGACTCGCACGGCAGGGAGAGGGTGTCACTGAACATGTCCAGAGACACCGTATATCATCCGCATTCTCTGTCATAGTTTACGACACCTATCATATCCTCCGTGAACATCTTCCAATCTATATAATCAATATTTTAAAAACCAGGAGAGGAAGATCCGACGATCTGAACTGGCTAATCAATCATGCATTGTATACAAGAGAGCCCCTTCCAAGCAATCTAATGAATTGCATTATTCAGTCTTGCCGCAAATCACGTAGGCCAAACACAGAGGGGCCGTGGATTGACAAAGGATGGAGAAAATAGGAAAGGAAAATACAGCTGTGGCTGGTTTGAGGGGGTTGGTCAGGTGGGGGGAACGGCTAATGCGTGGAAACATCGGTCTAAAAGCATTCCTGTCTGTCAGCGTACTGTCCGATGATTTACACAGTACAATTCTGCTTCCTTCCTTCACATGCTGAATAAGCTAGCCACGCTATGACGACAACAGATACCAAATACAACAGACACCAGGCCACTCATACACAGGTGTGTGTGTGTGTGTGTGTGTGTGTGTGTGTGTGTGTGTGTGTGTGTGTGTGTGTGTGTGTGTGTGTGAGAGAATGAGAGAAGGAGAAACAAAAGACCTATGATGAATTTTCCAAATGCAGGAGATCAACAGGTAGCACTCGAGTTAAAGAGCCCCTGTGTGAATACACAATGCACTCTCACGGATAACATGCACTCCCAACAGGAAATGCGAAATGCTAAGAGCTGCTTATGTTGGCCAACCTCACAGACAGGTGGGGCCTGATGTGAAAGCTAACGGAGCAGCCATTGTGCCACTTCCTGACGTGAACTCCCAAAGGGCCGAGCGTGGGTGCTGTTATCTGGATGGGCTGGGGGCAGAGGCAGGAAGTGATCTCACTCCCAAAACTCTGGCCCGATAACATACTTCCACTCAGAATGCAGGCAAACAACCACAGACACACACACAAACACGTTTGCACAGTCCTCATACAGGAGATATGCCAACCCAGGAAAATCAGCGTTTCATTTGCTAAGTATAGAACATGAGGTAATCTCTAAATTTGGCATGGCGACCGGGGTGTCTTGATGAAATATCACTCATGCAATTATCGTGTGCGGTATTGTACGCCTGTGTTGGAAAAGCCCAGTGGGAATTGCACAGGTGAATCTTCTTTCTCTCCTCTTTCATAACTGAGCACATACACAAGAGGAAGTTCAATGTCTGACACGCTCAGCTGCTATTTGACGGATTTGTGATGATGAGAATATGATTTCTCGTCAGGCGCGTCGCATAGTGTGAAATGCCATTCACTCCGTGAGCCGGTGAGGATGACTGGAGGTGTTACCCTCTGGGTGCACTGCCCTCTCTCTGCAAAGGTAGCTTTTCTCTGAGGTGAACAATGCGTTGGTTGACTGGCTTAGTCTGAATGGGGCTCTTCAGGGATCTATTATGTGGCCTGCTGGAGATGCCCGTGTCACAAGGGGGTGTAATAAAGCAAGGTGACAGATCGGCCATGAGCTGAAGAAGAGCTTCTCATTGAAAAGATAAACCTCTAACACACACACATACACACACACACACACACACACACACATAGGAAATAATCTCCTCTCCTCTACGCTGTAAAGGTGATAAACCCTGGGCTAGGATATGACTTTCACTCTCAATGACAGCTTGTATCATCCTGTCAACTGTGAGAATGAGAGAGGGAGAGAGAGAGGGGGGGGGGGGGGGTGAGAACCAGAGGAAAATATGATAAAAAATTAATACTGTTTGCATGCCTCTACACCCCATCAGCTGTATGCTGACTCTATGATACCATGTCATATTGCTGCTGAGTAGATTGGCTTTAGTGTAATAGCACACGTGTAATGCAGTGAAATAGAATAATGTTCATTCATGCACGCTTTTGAAACCCATCCAAATGTATTAAACCATGACATTGAGGTCTAAGGGCCTACGGGCAAACCTGGATGGTACCTGTTGTTGCAGTACAGTACTGTACCTACACTGATGAAGCCAACTGTTTAAAAACCGACACATACTGTTAATGACAAAGGCAGAAACACATTCAAGCGAATGCGTGGTTCAGCTGTGGGGCACGGCAAGGATTAGTTCTGGATGACGAGTGTGAGGATGGGTTCTGTCTGCGACGGGGGAACGGAAGGCAACAACACCCTGAGATGCTGCCAGATGTATTTTGGAGAGGTGACAGCGAGAATTGATCTCCGTAATAAAAAAGGTAAACACAAATGGCGTCCTCTCTCTCCCATCACAGCGGAAGGGACAGGCGTCAAATCAGGACCTCGGTTCGAAATGTGTTTGAGCACGGGGGAACCGCAGCGGTAACCTTTGCCTTCACCCAGCGAGTGAATGAGGTTTCCATGGCAACGCGAATCTGAATAGCGAGCGTCTATATTGGAAGTGACATATTAATAAACTGTAACCCCCTGAGGGACCATAATCAGCCTTCAATTAGTTTCCCCTCCTTCATTATTTTTTTTTCCTTCTTCATTTCTTCCTTTCCTTCTCTCTTTCTCCTGTTCCTTGCCATGGATTTAATAACGCAATGTAGACAGAAGTCCTCCGATACTTCTTGCCGTTAATAGAGAATTCCCGACTGTTGTATTGACGTGGTGGAGATGAAGTGTTAGAGTGTCGATCACTCATACTAATCTCCAGTAATGTCACCAAGTGGAAATGAAAGATTGTTAGTGGCCAATGAGGCAGATAAAGCCACAATCCGAAAGGTTCCTTTTAAAGTGATTGATTATTTAGTGTCTGAATAGATGGGATATGTGAAAAAGACTCATCTCTCATCTGCTCCCGGCTCCATGATTTACTTTCTTTGATTTTTCTCACTGAGGCTTTTCTGGTGACTAGGAGCATCAATGACCGAGGCCAGGAAATGATGTAGTGGAAAATTCACATCCATTTAAACATGAGTCAAGAGGGTGGAAATAGTCACCAACTGGCAGAGTCGAGTGGCGGAAACTGGTAGATGTGAACATTGTTCCATTGTTGCTCTGGTTCTTTCTTATCTACAAGGGAATGACTTCAATACTGAGTCCTTGAACACAGTAGTAAGTAGTTTTCACAATAGTAAAATAAGTCATTTGTAATCAATAGGTGGTCTGATGTCCTTTTAATCAACATAATAGTCATGATGCATCAATGTCAGTATGTACTGTATGCTTTGTTGGTTCAGAAGTGGGTAGGAATCCCACAGTGTTGATCACTAAAAGGTGCAATGAAAGATGCTTTAGTTCAGTCTCTTCCCTCTGGAAGTGAAGTGCTATGCAGCTCTTTGTACTGTATATATTATCATCCCAAATTATTCTTTTCATCTTTTCAGAAGTGCTTCAGAAAAGTTTCTCTGACCTTCATAAAAGCATTCGCAAAAATGTCAAACCGTTTAAGTAATTTTGTCATTGAAATTCTGCTAACAAATGAGTCCATTCTCTTAATGGTTGGTCACAGCGAGACATTTAACAGCATGCATGTCTGACGAGTTTTGAAAGAAGTATAATTTAAAAGCAGAAGCCAATACATTCTGAAAAACACGTATAAGTTGCCCCTTGGATGAGTGTAATACTCATTGCCTGCAGACTTTGACTAACTTATGAGACTTTAAATTAATATTGAAGTGTGTGTGTGTGTGTGTGTGTGTGTGTGTGTGTGTGTGTGTGTGTGTGTGTGTGTATGTGTTTGTGTGCCTTTGCGTGTGAGTGTGTGTGTATGTGTGAATGCACCTGTGCTTCAGAATGAAAAGATATAATTGTGTGGGTTTTCCCTTCGTATTGAAGGTATTGTTTAACTGGGCCAGATCCTACACAAAAGTGTTTTGTATGCATTGTTTCTAAATACACATATATGTTGGAGAGTTTGTTTGTGTGGTCAAGTGCTTTCATCTGGGGGTCTCCCACTCGCTCTGAGTCCTGAAAGACCCCATAACCCACGGTGATGACTGGGTGTCTGATCGATTGTGACATTGTGTTTGTCCGAACAATACCTGACAAACAAGGCCAATGGCATAACAGCAGGAAGTGGGCATAAGAAGCAAAGGTAAACAGGCGAAGGTTTCCTCCTCTCCTCCCCTCCGTCCCTCCTTCCCTCCTTCCCTCCCTCCCTCCCACCCAGAGCCTGAGGGCATTGTTCTGGCTCTGGGCCTACCGTACATTATGGGCTACTGCAGGCCAGAGGGGAAGGTCTGTGGGCTCCTAAATTGTTAGGATGTTAGGAGCATTGTACTGAAAAGAAAGAACACAGTACAACAGGATCTTTCATTCAGTTGAATTCATACAAAAAAGCTGAACACCAAATTCGTATGAAATCCAGGTACCATATACACTCACCGGCCACTTTATTAGGTACACCTTGCTCGTACCGGGTTGCACCCCTTTTTGCCTTCAGAACTGCCTTAATTCTTTAGAGCATAAATTCAACAAGGTGCTGGAAACATTCCTCAGAGATTTTGGTCCATATTGACATGATGGCATCATTGCTGCAGATTTGTCGGCTGCACATCCATGATGCGAATCTCCCGTTCCACCACATCCTAAAGGTGCTCTATTGGATTGAGATCTGGTGACTGTGGAGGCCATTGGAGTACAGTGAACTCATGTTCAAGAAACCAGTTTGAGATGATGTGAGCTTTGTGACATGGCGCGTTATCCTGCTAGAAGTAGCCATCAGAAGATGGGTACTCTGTGGTCATAAAGGGATGGACATGGTCAGCAACAATACTCAGGTAGGCGGTGGCCATTAGACATTTGCAATAACGAGCAGTTGAACAGGTGTACCTAATAAAGTGGCCGGTGAGTGTATATACAGTGCACCTACCATACCCAAATGATGATACAAGCATTACAATAACATTTGTTGTGATAATCAAAAAGGCTGTTTCCTGATTGAGCGGGTTTACGGCGGTTTTCCGAGTCAATGAAGGCGTAACCACAAACAGAATAAACAGCATCATAAACGACGTGGCTTAACGCTGCTATCAATTGTTCCGAGATGTTTCATGCTGTTCCTGGAGGAAAGGCAGTAAAATCCTTCCAAGCATGGAGTACTGCAACCCTGACAGGGCTCTGAATCCTGTTTCAACATCACAGGCTGTATTCTGTCATTCTTCGGCTCGGACTCGCCTTCAGACAGTCTGGACCCTTCGTCAGAGGCGTCTCTCGTAGGAGAGACTCGCTACAGCATGTAAAAACAGTCTCCCGCTCTTTTCTTCTGTCATTTCGTTCCTGTCGTCTGTCCATGGCGGGATGGGGATGCTATATTTATGACACCGCGGCTGTCTCCGCGCTCCGCCTCTCCTGGACTGTGTAATTTAACATGACAAAAAGCGAACGGCGGGGCGAAGGGGATCCACGCGTCCCAGATGTCTTCGTAGAAGAGTCGTCAGGTTTGTGTTCGTTTGGGGGTGAAGAGTAGGGCGACGGGGGGGGGGACGGGGGGACGGGGGGGGACTAATGTGCCGCATCAGGTGTGTGTTGTCTGAGTGACGACTTGGAGCAGACGTTAATCCTCCACACACCTACCTGGGTTTAGAGTTTGACAAGTCACCTGTCACCTGTCACCTGTCACCTGTCTCTATCTCAGTCAGAGGAGGCGGATGGTGCAGGTGTCTTTGATACCGTTCCTCATTCCATTCCGTGCATTACAATGAGCCCTGTCCACCAGCCTCCCCTGACCTCTGTGTATGGAAAACATTTATGGAACAGTACATTACAACCTCACCTGTTGGTGATCAATACATAGGTTATCAAAGCGAATGATTGGGCCCGATCATCCAATAAGATTCAATAATCATAACTCTCGGGGCAGACCGACACGGTTGCAGTTTTATTGTCAATAGAATCAACTCTTTCCATTTGAAGACAACAAACAAACTCGAAATCCACATACTCATCATGTTAGCTGTGTCTCTGTGCTCTGTTAGGTAAATATAGGCCTCCAGTCGAACCATAAATGGGCCATTTCAGTAGAGCTTCAGTGTGCATGAGAACATCTAAACAGCCATCTCTGCAGGGGGGTCTTCATAACACCTTCACACACACACACCTGGAAAAACATTCAACGTTAAACCAATATGACTTAGACAAGACAAAACACAACCGTGCAGAGCAGCAACTCTTTAATACCGTACCTTTGAAATAACACTGGTGTTTTTCCTCCTTCCCGCCCCTGAGAGGCTGCGCAAGGGTCGTAAGTGAGCAGCAATATATCTCAGCAAATTATTCTTTAATTTCCTCTGAGGTCACGGATTTTAAGCAGATCCCCCTGTAAAAGGGAGCTGACGGGACAATGGCAACAGTGTGTTTCACTGTTCTGTTGACTATCTCACACAGTCCCCACCTATCGCTCCCTTCACACACAGAGGACCCCTGTCAGTGAATGTGAAAGTGTGTGTGTGTGTGTGTGTGTGTGTGTGTGTGTGTGTGTGTGTGTGTGTGTGTGCTATCTCATCATGGCGTCGTCCTGACCTATTCATTCAACAATTTCTATTTCCCCCACGGTGTTGAATCTTGAGTCAGGTGTTAAGGATTAACACACACACACACACACACACACACACACACACACACACACACACACACACACACACACACACACACGAATGAATCGGCATGTCTCTCTCTGATTACACCTTCTCTCGATATAAGTCGCTGACAGTGTGACGGGATACAAAACAAATGTTTGCCTCCGTCTCCCGAGGTTACCATGGATACCCGGCAAAATGTCCCAGGGCATTGTGTGATTGGTAATGGCAGGGCGAGACAACAGTCTGTGTTCAAGAGGAGAGATAAAACAGCCCACCTTCACTTGCTGTCTTCTCTTTAGAGACATGCTTTGACAAATCGGTAATGTCATGTTCAGCAGCAAAACAGAATCATGAAAATGGGAGAAGATATTAAACACTTTATATGCATTTACATTTACATTTACAGCATTTAGCAGACGCCTTTGTCCAAAGCGACTTACAGCAAATACATTTGTTTAAGTAAGGGAATCATCTATCCAACAGACATCATAAGACAAAGTAATCGATGCTCACACCAGGGGCCATTGGCATTCTAGCACATTCTAGAACAATGCTAGAAGAAGATAGTGGGGTAGTGGGGGTGAAGAGGTCTCTAGGGTTAGGGTGAGGGTTAGTACAGGGGGGTAGTGTGGGTGAAGAGGTCTGGTCTGTGCTTGTCTGTGTGCTGGTGTGCATACTGTATGGATGGGTGAGTGTTTTGCTGCATAGGCCTGTGTGTGTGTGTGTGCGTGTGTGTGTGTGTGTGTGTGTGTGCTCGTGCCTGTATGCGTGCGTGCATGTGTGCGTGTGCACGTGCACATGCATGTGTGCGTATGCGTGTGTGACTCCATATATTATTTATTCCAGTACGTGCATGTATTTACCTGATACATCGTTCTATTTCACTAATGTTCTGCAGATTACACTATTTTACTGCATCTGAATTTGCACCAGTAGCTCAGTGTGACTACCTCCTCTTCCAAACAACTCTCAGTTCCCATCAAAGATTCATCCTGTCCATTCACAGGGGACCAGAGTGTGTTGGCGGGACTCACACACACACACACACACACACACACACACACACAGACACACACACACACAGACACACACACACACACACACACACACACACACACACGCAGTTTCTACCTCAGGCAGGATGACCAAGGTTAGCAACATCACCGTTGCCATGACGAGGATACATCTTCCAACTACCCTTGAGATTCTACTGGCTACACAACACACCCGAGTGTCAGACCCCATGATGTCTATATCTCACAAATCCAACCCAACCTTGGTTGGTTAAAGAAGCATTTAGCATTGAGCTACACAGACACACAGACACACACGCACGCACGCACGCACGCACACACACACACACGCACACACACACACACACACAATGGTTTTCCGAAAACATTAAGAGCCTTGAGAATAACTAGGTGTTAGACAGGAGCCTTAAAACAACTTCACACACACCTAGCTGTCTAGCTGTAGCATAGTGTTAGCTGTCATCAAACACCTCCAAAGTGCTACCTGCCCTAGGTGATGATGCTGCACAGAAGACGAAAGCATCCAGGCATCTCACATCGGGAAGTGCATATGAATAAGCAGACTTTATTATAGGTGTAAGGTGTTTGATAGACAGCCTTTCCCTCTTCATGTGTGAACTCATCATGCTCAACGCTGGCTGCCTCTGTCTCTGAGTCATGTTTGCGGAGCTGTGAATAGTTGTGATTCATGTCACCCATGACCTTCTGGTGTTGTTTTGTCTGAGGTGGACTATCTCGAAGGACTACACATCCCGGAAAGACAACTGAATAGACATGTTTGGACTTGCGGCTGGAGCGGTGTGACTCTGGTCGTTTTCCCAGCGATA
>NC_139666.1:7295640-7298140 GCF_951799395.1 Argentina silus
GACATTCTCACATGATCAACGGAGAAACCTCATATCGGGCTCTGAGGGAAAGCTTGAAGCGTGGGGTTGAGATGATAAAAAAACTCACGGAAATTTCACAGATGAAAGGCTGTATTTCTGTCTGTGTGCATCGGACACGGTTGGTAAATGAATCATACAGAGATAATGTCGATTTACAATGCATGGCGTGTTTTGTGAGAACACTCACAGATATGCACTGGCAAGTTCAAAGGGTGAGGCCTCTCTCTCTCTCTCTCTCTTTCTCTCTCTCTTTCTCTCTCTGTCTCTCTCTCTGTCTCTCTCTCTCTCTCTCTCTCTCTTCTCTCTCTCTCTCTCTCTCTCTCTCTCTCTCTCTCTCTCTGTCTCTCTCTCTGGAGTAGCAACCATATAACAATAGCGATATACTCTAACATTCTTAGGGAGTGTTCAGAGTAAAATATATGTTTCGAGTCGGGCCCGGTTCGCTTAGTTTGAGAGTAGTTGGAACATTGAATTTGGCCATGGAAAGAAAAGGAAACAAACCAAACTCCACCTGAGGAGGGGGGTCTCAGCCCTGCTGCCAAACCAAACTCCACCTGAGGAGGGGGGTCTCAGCCCTGCTGCCAAACGAGTCCCATGGTTCAATTCAATCCTGCTTGTTGTGAACAGGTTTGTTTCCTTCTAATAAAGGAACAGAAGCTTTACCTAGCAACAACGTTACACTCTGAACAGAACCAGAACGTTTTCAGTTAGGGTTCTCACTGAGAATGTGTGCTGTCACTCAGCCAGAAACAAATGTATCGACAGGAATTACCCGATTCATCGTCAACATTTGTCTGATGTGTTTGCAAAAGCTAGATACGACCTCTTTGACGATGCTCTGACTGACACACATGTCCCCGCGACAAGTGTTGTTTACTATTTGGGTGTCATTAGTAAATACAAGTTGTAGCTCCACTTCTTGCTCTGAAACATCACCGTAGCAACTGTAGCCTAGATACTCCAAGCTCGGGGAAGCGAAGGACCCACTGAACATTCCGAAATGCATCGGGCGCACTTCACCATTTTACAAGTCTGAACCATCAAGTCATTTAAAGCGAATTGGAATGAAACGAAACAAACCAAAGGCAGTCGGAATAGGCCCTTGTGGTCACGGAACTTTCAATGGAATACGAACATTCCGAACCTCAAACAGTTTGTCATACTGTCAAATGCACGTATATTTACAGCTCTGGAAATACCTGTTGCAATAATCTCCATGCAACACACATCTGTCAGGCCTTTACTGTGACCCCATCAACATGGTGGGAATTGAGTGGTAACGCTGAGTAAATGTCACGGTTTAACGAGGGACAGAGTTTATAAAGAGCAGACTTTTCCATCGACTGACACACAGATCTATCCTCCAAATGGTGTCTGTACTGTACTGCACTGCGCTGGAGCTCCTCAAACTCTTCCTCAAAGTCTTATCTGATTTCTTAACTTTTGATGGATTAAATATCATGTATGATCTTACACAACTTTACACATCAGTGTGAATAATGAATTGTCTGTCAGACACAAGCTGTTGTTGTGGCAGACCACTACTTTTTCCCTGTCTCTTTCGGTCTCTCCACTACTCTCTCTTCCTCTCTTTTTTTTCTCTCTCTCCCTCCCACACACAGACACACACACACACACGCGCACACGCACACGCACGCATGTGCACGCGAATGCACACGCAAACACACACACACACACACACACGCGCACGCTCGCACACACACACACACACACACACACACAAACATAAACACCATGGTTTCCATCACGCTATGGGACAGCATACATTTACGTCGCACTCAGCTAAAAAGATTGATATGCATGCTCTTAAAGTATTTATGTATAGACCCAACCCCACAGAGAGCAGTGCTGCCCTTAAGGGGACGGGGGACGGGGACGGGGGGGGGCAGCGGGAATCGGTCTAGTCTGAGAACGGACTTCCAGCATGTGAAATTAGCCTCCCTGCTGCTGGTTGTAAATTACAGCTCCTCTGCAGTGCAGAATATAAATATTCCCTGTACTTCAGTACCTCTGGGTTGCTCTCATAGAGTACAGAGCTGAGCTGAGCGCTACGGGGACATGCATTATGGCTCTTGTCAGATCATAAAAAACAGTCCTGAAGCTTTAGCTACGGATATTAACAGAGCTCCGGAGGAGGAGAGAGGCATCGCACATTATGTGTTCTTCCAAAAGGCCAATAGGTCTCCATGGAGATGTGATAATATTCTACCTCAGATTGTGTTAGTACAATGGGCTATGAGACCGCATAGATAAGGTTTATGTGTCCATAATGAATTGTGATACATTTACTTTTTTACTGTACAAAATCGTTTTGTTTTTTTACCGGAACTCCAGAAGTTCTAGGCAACACGGTAATTTGAAATACTTCAGCTGACAGACATCAGAAGAAGTGGTCACATTGGAGACAATTAATTGCATTGTGTAGGGAAGCGGTGTCATAGAAACATGAGCCTCAGGG
>NC_139666.1:7305640-7315640 GCF_951799395.1 Argentina silus
TTGTTCTGTGAGGGTGTAACAGCCTCACAAGCTGTCAACAGCCACGTCATGTTTTATCTGTTGAAGTGTTTTTTATTCATCATTTATTTATGAGTAGCAAGTTGTGTGCAAATGCTGGTAAATCAGAGGCCACTTGGGGATGGGGCTTTTAAAATGGTAGACAACTCACACAATGTAATTAGTGCAGTTCAGGCCCAAGAGAATCTAGAGCACTGTATTGTCTTGCCTGAAAAGATGTTCATGTGTTGTCAACAACACAAGTTAGCGACTGTAAGCTACTGTAAGCTACAGTATGTGGTTGAACACAATTTTAGTCATATGGACAAACACATTTTGGACAAACACATTTCTGTTAGTTATTAGACTTTTTAGACAAACCTTTGATTTACGTTTGTTTTATTTGTCACTGTATTGTAGCTGACCCCATCCCACGGGAAAACCTGCATTATTAAATATATGCTAATATGTGTTTAATAATACTGCTTGTCAAGAGGGAAATTCTCATTAGAATCACCTGCCCTTAGATTGTTAGGATGGTTGACAGTTATAGAACGGTGGGTTTAATAGGCTTATCTTTCATTATTCAAAACCAGCATGAAAGAGAGAGAGAGAGAGAGAGAGAGAGAGAGAGAGAGAGAGAGAGAGAGAGAGAGAGAGAGAGAGAGAGAGAGAGAGAGGGGTATTGGTAGGTTAGCGATGAAGGGAGGAGTGAGAGAGAGAGAGAGAGAGAGAGAGAGACAGAGAGAAACAGAGAGAGAGAGAGAGTGACAGAGAGAGAAAGAGAGAGAGAGAGCGAGAGAGAGAGATAATTCATCCTGGCCGGTGCGGTGGCTGGGGGTCTCCAGGCTGCATGTGTAGGATCAGGAGTGTTAAATGGAGGCATTACGGCGGGCTCACCCTTTGTGTGGCCATAGCATTGATCTCTGACGCTGGTTAGATCCACACATGACACATGGGGTGGCTTTACATTAATCACTATCTCCAGCCCTGCCTCGCTGCCAGGCCAGACCACAGACAGAAAAATGGAAGGAATAATAAAACCAGACATGAAAAGTGTCTCTGCAGCGCCGTCATCTATAGGACGCAGGATTTTTATGTTTGATGTTGTGATCAAGGCTCGACAAGAACGTCTCTTTTCTCGCATTGGACAGCTAATTTGTGGAATTTCCACAGACTCGGGGCAATAGTAAATACTTGATTATGGTGTCTATGTGTATTTCAGCTTTTTTTTTTTTTTTTTTAGGTTTGTAAGAAGACAGAGTCAACCTATTATCAAAACAAGGCACTGGAGATGTAGAAGAATGTTGTCAGCTTTTGAATTGACAAATGAGTTGTTCTCATTATCAAAATGGTTGACTTCTCCGTTGACACGGTAACCAAGGAAACGTCACTCCTCCTCGCTTCTGTTTCTCCCTCCTCTACGAAAGCAATCTCTCTGGCGCTTTGCAAACACTATCAATGTCATTTTTAAAGATCTTTGTGGGGTCCGTCTCTTGTTGTTTCAGGCGGTGGGTCGGGCTGATGGGGTCGCCCTACCTCTCATCATGCCAGCCAGCGGCCCCACATGCAGGATAAACACTGGCCTGGGAGGTTGAACTGGGAGCATGACTTCATCGCCCTGATGTGTTCTTCCCTCCCGAGTCATCTTGCTGCCTCCTCTGGGCTGAACCCTCACATGTTCCTACATCTCTCACCATGCAGAACCGGGACCTGGAGGCACACATACACACACACACACACACACGCCCGCACACATGCACGCACACACACACGCACACGCGCACGGACATGCACACAGATTTTTGTAAGAAAAGAGAAATTTCTCTATGATAAACGTTATTTGTGTAGATTTTAGTCACAGCAAGTGTTACTGTACACTGTATTATTGTTTTCTCTGTTTGAAAAAATAGCCTCTGTGTGTCAGTACATGCTAAGAACTGTGTGTTGCCTCAAGTTGTGTGGGTGGGTGTATACAGTATTGGAAATGTGGACTGGAAACCTGTCAAAGCTCACAACACTGTAATGGGCGGATTTATAATCGCTCTGAAGCGGAGTTAAAGCCATCAAAGAAAGGTTTTTTTCTCTAAATGGTCTCCATCATGAACCAGGGTGAAGAGTTTCCCCAGGAGCCCTCTTTTCAGAGTGGTCTGATCTCCTTATAATACTCTACACCCTACATGCTAGCTTGTGTGTGTGTGTGTGTGTGTGTGTGTGTGTGTGTGTTTGTTTTTGTGTGTGTGTGTGTGTGTGTGTGTGTTTGTTTTTGTGTGTGTGTGTGTGTGTGTGTGTTTGTTTTTGTGTGTGTGTGTGTGTGTGTGTGTGTGTGTGTGTGTGTGTGTGTGTACCCGTCCCGGCGCGATTGGCCAGGGGCTTGGCATTAGATTATCTCAAACGGTTCCATGGACTTGGTGACGTCAGAACCCCTCGCTGTCAGAACCTTCTAATCCAGTAGAACTCACACTGAGATGTGTGCCAGTTTAAATACTTGATGTTATTGGTGGAGTAGGTACCACAAAACAGAAGAAAATAATAGACTCTGGCATATGACTTTGCTTTGACTCTGCTTTCTCTTCTTTCACATATACCAGAGGGCTACTGTATGTTACAAAAAGCGATCGATACATATTCAGGTTTATCTAAAGTTAGCAGGCTCGAGTTATTGTCAAATTCACGTTCAGGCTTTGCTCGATGTAATGAACGTAGATGGAGCTGTCTCAGTCGCTAGGCTACGTTGAGCCATTGTTGTAAAATCAACCAATGTCAGCTAACTCAGCTTGCTTGAATCAACCATCAAGATGCGGCCTTTACCAAGCCGTAAGAAACCTTTTATTGAATAAACTGTCCATGCAATCAGTCTCAATCATTTTTATGTTATTTCTCTCAGTCATCCTACATGTACCAGTGATAATTTGGTAATAGCTTTTAATGAAATTACGCAATTCAGGATAATGTGCAGTTAGCCTGCAGAGACGTGTTTTTTGGTAAACAGCTGAGGGATGGGGCTGGATACTGTAAATGTACACACTCAATTTCATAGACAGAGCTATGGGTGCAAGGACTATCCATGACCGACATCATAGTTTTAACCATGTTTTGAGGCTACGCAGTGTTTCTTTACAAACAATGGAGTAAAACAAGCTTGTATGGTCGGCTCTGATTGGGGAAAAACTGTTGAACTAAGCTCATGAGACATTGATAAGTTGTATTCTTCAGGAATCAGTGGCTATATATCATTAATTTCAAAGTCCAAAAATGGATGTACCAATGACATTGCCCATTTAAGGCATGACTCAGTAAACCCACAGACACACACACACACACACACACACACACACATCCACCCACACACACAGACACAGACACACCCACCCACCCACCCACCCACCCACACACACACACACACACACAGACACAGACACAGACACACACACACACACACACACACACACACACACACACACACACACACACACAGGCTATATATTTTAATAGCACAGCACCACAGACCCTGGCGTTGACATTAAACTCAAATGATTGTTTCTGACATCGTCTTCCCTTTGGTTCATTCAAACCAAACCAATGTTCCCCTAAGGCTAAGCTGATGGGCATGTTGGTCTGAGTATCGGAGCTTTAGACAGCTACGGCCTTGCCTTGAACTGGACACCTCCTCTGCATCCTGGTAGCTTGACTCCATTCTGTAAACATGAGCCTTCATGAAGGAAGGTGTCACACAAAATAAGTAGATTCAAACAAAAGCAACTACACCATTTGGTTCCTCTCTGAATGGCAAACAGACTATAACATGCTCATTGTATACCTTACACATATGTGTTGACAGCCACTAATCCAATGATCGATTATAGCCAAAGGTGACCCCAGTTCGTACCCCAAACTGTAACGTCTCGTCCGGTTTCTTAGTTTATGTTTGTCTTTGTTTCATGTGATTCATTTTCCTTGGTGCAACAGGTTCTCTCTGTTCCGCCTTCAAACACACCAAACTTTATTGATCTGGTCATTAAAAGCAAAAAAAATCCTGGTTATGATTTGGTCCAGGCTTTGAGGTCACTGGGAGGGCAGAGTTCACCACTGTGTGCCTAAACTGAGCTTTGTCCTGCAGCATTTCCTCTTGCACATAATCAACATGGAATTCCATGACAACTAGATAAACATATTTACAGATGAATGAAAAATGTATTAAATACGTATTAAACACATTGTGTTTTGTGTTTACTCTACTGATCTCTCAAGTGGGTGTTTCTTCCGTCTGAGTGACAGAGATGCTCTGTGGAGGATTTGGAGAACTGTGTTTGTTTTATTTTGCCCCACAAGCGGTGAAGTAGTCTGCTGAGGATTTTAAGCTCGGCCACTTACTCCCACTTAATCTCCCGTGTTCCCCCGACAGGCCTCGTCAAGATCAGAGGCGTTCACACTTATTTCATTCAATCTTCCCACTGTTGGAAGTAAACATAGGCATCGAGACAAGACGCTTGCCTTCCAGCAACACCATTTGGTTTCTATACTTGTTTACCACGAGGTAAGGTGGTTCAGACATTCACTTCATGCCCAGGAGTTTTTGATTAAGTGAACGGATAAACATATACAGGCAGGCTCCTACTGTCATACTGTAGTAACAATGCACCATTTAATAACAGTTGGTCTCAAAAGTGTGTGTGTGTGTGTGTGTGTGTGTGTGTGTGTGTGTGTGTGTGTGTGTGTTTGCATGAGTACCCCATTAGGCCATCCAACAATGCCAAGAGGCACCCACCCGACTTCAGAAATGTTCGTTTAAATATGTATTATATTATATTATATTATATTATATTATACTATGATTTAAAGCGTATTAATTGGTGCTTAATTATGATTTAAAGCTTATTAATTTGTGCTATGCATTTTTCATTTGCTATGACATTCTCGGATTCAGGATTCAGCACACTGGTGGATATGTACAGTGAACAGACGCCAGCATAGTGTAGGTGTCATGGCATACAGCAGTTAGTCAGTAGCACTTTTCCATCCAGTGTATTAAATCTGCTGAAGGCGTGTTGCTGTCTCGTGATCATACTGTAAGGTTGTTTAAATGGTACAGCCGCTTATGCTATCCAAGGAGGATCTCCCTGCCGTGCATTAGATTATGATAGCCAGACAGATTGTGCACGGCCACCCCACTGATTGTGGCATGCCTACTAAGCTGATGACATTCTCTAATGAGATTGGGTTCAATTTAACCAGCATGTGTGATAAGTTAATACACAGTTTAAAACGTCTGCTTTAGGTAGGGGGTTACTTCTTAATCTCGAGGAATGAGTCAACAAATGAAACGTCTAATTAAAGCCGTCTGGGAGGAGGGACCATAAACTCAATTTGTTGGCCCATAGCTTTCTCGGTGTAATGTCATTTACCCCTTTCCACCTCTGAGTAATGCTGCCCCCCCCCCTCCTCTGTCTCCTCGTGCCATTGGCTGTCTCTGCAGGGCTCCTCTCTGGTTGGACCACAGGGTGTCTGTGACCTTTACCTGTACTGCATGAAACGGTGTGCAGACTCACTGTACTGCATTCAAAGATTCCCTCAGAAATGCATTAATTAGGCAAAAGAGTGTGTTTGTGTGTGTGTGTGTTAGAGAGAGAGATGGAGGGGGGGGAGAGAGAGAGAGAGAAACAGAGGGAGAGAGAGAGAGAGAGAGAGAGAGAGAGAGGGAGAGAGAGAGCGAAAGAGAGAGAGAACGGTCCAGAGCAGTGTGCAGATATCCGTTTTGCGTGTGCAAAAACACAGTAAAAAAAAAGTCTCTTGTTTTTACAGCCTAGTTTATCACTACTGTAATTCCCCTGTCATGACGTGACTGGCTATTTTCCCCTGGCAGGGCACATTCTCAGCTAACAGGTCACCGTGTGGAAGAACAGCGGGCGCGGCCGATAGGGATGTTTGGGAATCTTTCACCAGTTATCTTATCTCATGGTAACCCACACCAGCATCCAGGGTCAAACCAGTTGACCATAGCTCTGCATACCAGTGGATCCATCCCTCATCCAGGTCAAAGCCACGTGCAAGGCTGCTGGTGGTACCTTGATGTATTCACTAGGGGGCTACCAGGCTATGCCACTCACTAGATAATACTGATTCAGAATGCCATATGATCTTGGTTGGTGTGTGTGTGTGCGTGCGTGCGTGTGTGTGTGTGCGTGTGTGAGTGCGTGCGTGTGTGTGTGTGTGTGTGTGTGTGTGTGTTTGTGTTTATGCCTGGATATGGATGAGTGTGTTTGTGCACACAAAAGGGGCCCCCACTGGACCATGCAACAATGCCAAGCTGCACCAGAGACTTCTCTCTGTGGCCGGGGCACTTAGGAGGAATTAGACAGGGGCTGGAGTTGTGTGTGTTTTGCAACTCGCCGTCAACTCTCAAGTGACGCACTGTCAAATACAGCGGATTAGGCTAATTATTTTCTTCCCAGCCTTTCAAAACTATGTTATTGTTAAATTATGCTGTCTTAAACACTGCCTAAAATCCCCCATTATCCACAGATTACCTCATTTGAAAGGAATTCACTACGTACCCCCCCCCCCCCATCCCCCATCCCCACCCCCGTACCACCATTTGGAAGTCAACAGCCAGCAGAAACTGTAGTAGTTTCTCACCCATCATTGTTTATCTGTGTGTCCAATTAAGAGAGGGAGAATGGATGAGGTCGTCAGAGAGGGCCGTGGCGAAGTGAACACGATGTTTAGATAAGAAATCACAGCACATCAGTTACTTTGGGTGCAAATTGAATCTGTTAGAATAAACAATTGGGGACTTATAGACACTAATCCCATGGCACACGTGTCGGCTTCAGAAGATACAATGACACAAACAATCCCCCAGAATCCACCAGAGTCCTTGTCTCATCTGTTACCAGAGGATGATCAGTGGATGATCGTCACTTCTCATCGCTGCTGAAATCTCCTTCAGAAGTCGTCTTTAGCGGCTATTTGGAATGTTACTGAAACAATGCGACATTGTACTATGCTGTATCAAAACAGCAGTAGTGTGTATTTTTCTATATACAGTACCAGTCAAAAGTTTGGACACACCTTCCACCTTTGGACACCTTTTGGACACACTTGGTCCTCTGTGGCTCAGTTGGTAGAGCATGGTACTAACAACACTGAGATTGGGGGTTTGATTCCTGCCGGGACCATATATACTGAAAAATGTATGCACTCACTGCAATGTAAGTCGCTTTGGATAAAAGCGTCAGCTAAATGGCATATATATATATTATATTATATATTACCTTGCCAAGAGTGTGCAAAGCTGTCATCAAAGCAAAAGGTGGCTACTTTGAAGAATCTAAAACAGAAACCATATTCTGGTTTGTTGAACACTTTTTTGTTCACTACATAATTCCATATGTGTTCCTTCATAGTTTTGATGTCTTCAATATGAATCTACAATGTAGAAAATAATAAAAATAAAGAAAAACCATTGAATGAGAAAGTGTGTCCAAACCTTTGACTGGTACTGTATGTGAAACTGGAAGAGGTGTGAGACACAGAAGCCCATGTGTACAGTATAATCCATATCTTCAATCAGTTTATGGAAGTTGTTTTAACATTGATCTGAGCACGCAAAACTGCCAGTAACTGATTGGATTTGGCCAACAAGCTTCATGGTTTGTTAAACTATGTGGATCAACTCCAGCAAGGGAATTCTACCTTTGCAGAATATGTCTGTATGTATGTAAATACAATGTTGTTATGACAGAACTTACAGTGTTATTACACAGGTATATAGGCAGTTTTGTAGTGTATTTGAGTATTGAGAAAATCGCTAGAAAAATGAACATTATTATTATTATTATTATTATTATTATTATTATTATTATTATTATATGTAGTTCATATTTTGCCTCTTTATTGCATCACCCTCAAGGGTTAATATCCACTACTCCTGTCCTAATCCTATCATATCATGTATTAGTCATGTTCTATTGTGAGCTGGGCATATTTATCCGCCTTTCTGCAAAGCCTGAAATATAATTGTGTTTTTTTCTGGTTCTAAAGCGAGGACTTGGACATGAAACAGGCCAGGTTCACAAGGAGGTTGCCCTCTCGTAAATCTGTCGCCACGGCGACGCACAGTAGAGCCGCCTTCCCTGATCTATGCCTTGCGTGGAATGATAGACAGCCAGACAAACAGACAGACAGGCAGGCAGGGAGACAGGCAGGCAGACAGGCAGGCAGGCAGGGAGACAGGCAGGCAGACAGACAGGCAGGCAAGCAGACAGCCTCTGGGCCTCGTCTGGGGGTCCTCAAAGACGACTGTACCATGGGAGCAGGACCAGGCCCACACCAGCTGACTGGGGCTGGGGTTGAGGCTGTCCAGGAAAGGAAGGAGGGAGGGAGGCTGGGAGGGAGGGAGGGAGGGAGGGAGGAGGAGGAGAAACAGGGCAACAAAGAGTCTTCCATGGTACTGTAGGAGTGAAGGCCAAGAGAGCTGAGGGAGGAAACAACACAGCTTCCCCACATCTGCTGAGTAAGGGAATGAGGGAGGAGAGGGACTGAGGGAGGAGAGGGAATGAGGGAGGAGAGGGAATGAGGGAGGAGAGGGAGCTAGATTTCTGCTCCGCCGCTAATGCTAACTGAATATGTATAGTGGGCTGAAATTGTCCCCATTTCAATGGGGGAAAGACTGAGCGAGAGAGAAAGAGAGAGTGTTTGTGTTAGTGTGTGTGTGCGCGTGCGTGTGCATGTGCGTGTGTGTGTGTGTGTGTGTGTGTGTGAGAGAGTGTGCGTGAGTGCACGCGAGCGTGTGTGCATGTGTCTGCATGTGTGCGTGTGTATGTATGTGTGTACATGTGTGTGTATGTATGTGTGTACGTGTGTGTGTGTGTGTGTGTACATGTGTGTGTATGTATGTGTGTGTGTGTGTGTATGTGTGCGTGTATGTATGTGTGCGTGTGTGTGTATGTATGTGTGCGTGTGTGTATGTATGTGTGCGTGTGTGTATCTATGTGTGTGTGTGTGCGCACGTGTGTGCGTGTGGCTGTTTAATATGGGCGGTGAGCAGCGGGCCAGCCGTCACAAGCGTTACCTCAGTATTCCCATAACAAATTATATTCACTTGTGATCTCAATAAATTGGTGTCAGAGTGCAGGAAAAAGGAGTTGTGTTGTGTGAATATAAAATGACGTGCTAATGTGGAGTCCTGGCTGGTAGCCAGCCTGAGAGGAATATCGTACAGTTATGCCCCACCGTGCCAACAGAACAGGAGTCTCACTAGAAAGGTAAAAGATCTTCAGGTCTAACAGCACTGAGGTGTTGATACACTGCTCGCTGGTACGGCATGTGTAGCTACTGAATAGAGTTGTTATTACTTAAGCGCAGAGCGATATACTTTCGGAAGATTACGGTGTCGGTGGATATGTATGTCTGTGGTAAGAGTTCAGTCAGTGTGGCTATGTATAGAGTAGTAATTATAAGTTATTTTAATTGAATATGGAAAAACAGCATTATCACTGTTCATGAATATGGAATAGTACGGTGATAATGAATAAAAAAAAAACACACAATATAATTATATTCATTCTTTGACTTCGACTTCTCTGGAGTGTGACGTTGTGATAAGGGAAGAAGAAGAGTGATAAAGAGAGAAATGGTGTGTGTGTGTGTGTGTGTGTGTGTGTGTGTGTGTGTGTGTGTGTGTGTGTGTGTGTGTGTGTGTGTCTGTGTGTGTTTTAAAGTGACTTCAACTGGAGCCACTGTGAAATATACATTCTTCCCACGGGGGCGCTGTTGAGCTATGCTCAGAAAAAATAATAATCGAGAGAGAGAGAGGGAGAAAGAGAGAGAGAGGGAGGAAGAGAGAGAGAGGGAGAAAGAGAGGGAGAGAGAGAGCTCCATTACTAGCTCCTATAGCTGAGGCCCTCCTCTCTCTCCCCTCTCCCCTGGTCTGGGGCTGGTCCAAGCTGCTAGGGTTTATACCGTCTGTGCTGACGTTGGGAGGGGCCCATACACACAGGCA
>NC_139666.1:7318140-7338140 GCF_951799395.1 Argentina silus
GAGCTAAGGAGAGTAGCAGTCCAATGGTCCCCTAGGGGCACTCTCTGAAGATTTACAAATGGCCGACACACTGTTATGCTCACAATAACACATCAGGGGTAATGAAAGCATAGCCTTCAGGCTGATGTCACCATGACGATTTCTGTGTGTTTTCTGGGAGAGACTCAATAAACACATAAAGACATACAGATTTGCAGTACATGTATCCAGGCCATGAAGTTGACGCTATTCTTAACATATTAGTACCAGTTGTTCTTGTTTTTTTCTAATCATGATTGTTGAAGAAATTAAACATTGTGACATTATTCTGAACAACTAAAAATATATCTATGCAGATCATACACGGTGAATGTTTCTTCACTACCACAGCGCTAAGTTTAGACAGGAAAGAGATCTTGTTTTAATCAGCCCCATTCCCTCCCAGATAATTTAGCTTGATGGCTAAAATTAGCCATGAGCTAAACGCTAGCTATCACAAAACATTTCCTCTTGTTTCCACTTTCAAAGCTTTCGAATGACTGTGGTGGCAAAAAGCGTTTCAGCAAAACACACAGATGCTTGTTCAATGTAGCCCCCCTCACAGAGAGGAATGTGTTTGATCTACTACTTGCAGCTAGGGCATTGATTTAAAAATGTTTGCTTCAATATAGCACACCTGTGTTGAGCCGATTTAACCAAACAACTTGTGTCTTTTGTCAAATAGTATTTTTATCTAACTTGATCTATTATTTATAGGTATTTAAAGGTACCAAACATCAGATTCTGCTCTTAAAATGTGATGCCTAACAGTAAACAGTTGATGTGAAATGTGTTCACTTTGATCCAAAATATTTATTCTTATTCCAGGTCATTGTGTTAACATCACATGCGGTCATGGGGCCAAATGCACATGAAAGCAGTATCACCTGAAAGTACTACCTGAAAAACATCCCCTCAACAACTCTCTAGTGTGCATGCTAACTTCCCTAGCTGTGGCGTTAGACAGCCCTTATTATTCAGTAGTGTGCACGCTAACTTCCCTAGCCGGGGCGTTAGACAGCCCTTATTATTCAGTAGTGTGCACGCTAACTTCCCTAGCCTGGGCGTTAGACAGCTCTTATTATTCAGTAGTGTGCATGCTAACTTCCCTAGCTGTGGCGTTGGACAGCTCTTATTATTCAGTAGTGTGCATGCTAACTTCCCTAGCTGTGGCGTTGGACAGCTCTTATTATTCAGTAGTGTGCACGCTAACTTCCCTAGCCTGGGCGGTCGACAGCCCTTATTATTCAGTAGTGTGCATGCTAACTTCCCTAGCTGTGGCGTTGGACAGCTCTTATTATTCAGTAGTGTGCACGCTAACTTCCCTAGCCTGGGCGGTCGACAGCCCTTATTATTCAGTAGTGTGCACGCTAACTTCCCTAGCCTGGGCGGTCGACAGCTCTTATTATTCAGGGAGAGGTCTCTGGGCCCGGGGAAGCGGGGGAGGACGTGTAACTCATTTGGAGATAATGAC
This sequence comes from Argentina silus, assembly GCF_951799395.1. Taxonomy (NCBI): domain Eukaryota; kingdom Metazoa; phylum Chordata; class Actinopteri; order Argentiniformes; family Argentinidae; genus Argentina; species Argentina silus. Next base: position 7,319,633 of record NC_139666.1, read on the forward strand.
AGGGTTCTGTCTCCCTTCGCTGCTGCAGCCGACCCAATCCGCCAACTCATCAATCCGCTCGCAGATACACCACGCCCCCACGGCCCTCTCCTCACTTATCCCCCCCCAGCTACACAGCGCAGTGCCACTCTAAATAACCGTTTCCCTCCGCTAATCTCTTCCAATCCCCCTCACTGCCTTTCATCGTCAGTATCGGGGCTTTTTTTTTGCATCTTTTTGGGATTTGTTTAAATGGAATTTTCTATGATTATGGGTTCATGACAATGGGTCTTTTGACATATACTAGGGTTTTTTTTGCGACCTAAATGAGCCAGTTTAAAAGGCAGGTTACCTTGAGGGCTCCCCGTTTCTGTTTAATCTTCTCTGTGTAGTAGCTAAATTGTTTGTGAGATGTGTGGTAAATGTTGGGTGATGAATCCAAGGCGGTAGGTGTGTGTGTGTGTGTGTGTGTGTGTGTGTGTGTGCGTGCGTGTGTGTTTTAAGCTGATCTCCATGGGTGGTCTCTCATGTTTAAATTGACCTCAGAGAAGAAAACTGCTGGTAAAAGAACGGAAAACTGGAGGGTAAAATATGTCCACACGTTCTCTCAACGTTCCTACAACATTGCATGGACATTCATGGACGTTCAGGCCCAAACAGTGTGTCTACATTAGTAGGGAATGTTATAGCAGGGCTATGGTTACAGTAAGACTAGCGTTGTGCTGCCACTTCAGGTTTAAGAGGAGCACTGAGCAGCCACCCTACTCTGATTAAAGGTGTTTACACAGGTCATCTGATCCAGTGTGACAATAGGCCTGGCCCTGACTCAAACCTGAAGCAAAAACACGCCTTAATGAGGAACAGGCTGGGCACGTTTCCCCCTCCCCTTTAAATGTGACATTCTGAATCAGCCTCACAGTACCTGACTGAAATAGCCTGTGCGAGGCTGTTCTTTTTTCTCCTTCTCTTTCCTTTTCTTATTTTCCTCTCAAATGGCCGACTCGAGAATAATTTGTGGTGGGGACGTCTGAGGCGGTGACTGGATTTTTCAATGCCACGTGCGTGTGGCGACCCTATTGTTTACGCAATAAAGCTTTTGGGAGCTGTGATGCAATCAGGAAGTGATGTTCGGAATTAGCGGCGGCTAACGTTACAGCGACATTGATCCGGGGGCTTTTGAAAACGATTGTACGGTGATCCATGGTAATTTGTTATGAGTTATACAATCTCAGCCGAACCCGATATATTTGACATCTGCTTCTTTTCAGGGGATTTTTTTTCGAGATGAAGGCAGTGGAGGAAAACACATGAAGATCAGGAATGTTTCCACATCCAATGATATTTGAGCTCGGGCTTCGCTAGTGGTACCAGCACGGCCGTCCACATGAATAAAGGACCAGAGCGGCCGTAATAGAATGAGAAAGTAAAAATGTACGACTGTAGAGTCCACTTCCCATCACTTATACTCCAGCTAGACACATTACACTGTGCTGTGTCAACCTCAACTCCAGACAACCACAGCAAAAAACCTTAAAATTGTATTTGGTGGATGAAAAATAGACACGGCTTGACTCAAAGCTCTGTAATTCAATTCCAATCAAGACATCCTGGAATCGCTACAGGCCATACACTGCGGTAAGATATGCAGTTGAAGTAACCCCATCTCCCATTCAGAACATGCTGCTAGCCAGTTGATCTTTCTCACAATAATGTCTAATGCATTCTTAATAATATATTCGCTTCATCAGCATCTCATCTTGCCGGGCAGGGCCTGTCCTTTAAGTGGTCGTGATGAGAGTGGCCAGATGGAGGGCTTTTAGAAGGACCTAGTGATGATCAACAGAAGGAGAGCAGACACAGAGGTCAGCACAATTAGATCCTTCTCTGGAAATCAGGCAGCAACTTCCCATGGACTTTAAAAAGTACGGAGCTGCTCTTTGCTTAACTTAAGCCCCCTGAAGCATTAGAAGGGTATAGCAGGACACTGATTGAATAATTGCTGCTTTTCAACATTTTTAAAACTTCACTATGGTACATATGGGAGGGCTGGAAAAGGTTTATTTTCCTGTGCTTTTAGGGATAATACCATTCGTTTGACCCACATTAATTTGAATACCAAGTCCTTGAGATTAACCAGATTCCTAGTAAGTGCTACATTTCGGAGCCAACACTTTCGACCTTCCTCATCAGTCATTCCTTGTTTGACACCAAGATGGCCACTTTAGGTGCCTCCTTGACCCCCGTTGACCTCAGCAATCCAATCAGATCCTGAGAAACATGTTAAAGTGGGGATGAAGAGCTGAGTGGAGGGGATACAAATAGGGCCAAAACGGCATTAGTCCACCGACAGGGGGTCAGGCCAGCAATTAGGCCGGGCCCCAAGTTTCCCTCCATCGCTCTGGCAATTAAGTCGTCAAGGCGGGGCAGATGGCTGTGTCGCTATCAGGGTGCTATGCTGCCCTTGTGGCCCATACCAGCACCCCTTCACAGCCATTCATCAGGAGAGGGGCTCTAATTAGCTTGTTATTCTGCCATGCAAACTATTCCAAGCATCTGAAAAGGCCTCCTCGTGTTTTGAATGACAGGGAATGCATTGAGAGGGAGGCAGCAACATGGGGTCTGGTTGGGAGGTGGGGGTGGGGGTTGTGGGGGGGTGGGTGGGAGGGCAATCAGTGTTGCACAGGATGGCATTTGAATAGCCATTTCAGCGTGGTGCGGCGGCAATTATGTTCCCCCCTTACACTTCCTGCCAGCAGCTTTCACAGTCATTTTGAAGCTGAATCATATTTATCTCCCCGCAGCTTTTTTCCACCCTGGCAATGGGCAAGTTGAGCTTTGAGGAATGGTTATCCAGACCCCAGGGAGTGAGTGGGGCGGCTGTAGTGCCAACTGGGCAGGTTCTCATAATACCAGAGGATGAAGGTTAGGAGGGCAGTAGTGTTTGAGATAAGACAGCAGAATGTTCTAGATTATGTTCAGTTCCTGCAGTCCAACTTCTTCCTTGGCCAAAATAAATTGGCTGTGCCGTACAGGGCAAATACATCAAATCTATTCATGGAGTGCGTGTCTTTTTTCTGGACAATGCCTTGTAGTGTAAAGCATTGACCCAGGGGCTCTTGCATCATCTGGCTGTGTTAGCTGGCTCTTGTGTTTATGCTTCAGGTGTTTCTGTGTTTATTATGATGAATAATACCTTTGGAGAACTCTTGCACTGTATATGTTGATCACAGCCATTACCATCACCATCATCATCATCAACATCATCATCGTCATTTCCATTACCTCTCTGTCATCATCATCAGCAACATCATTCATCCTATAGACATGGAGTGTGTTCTCGAAGACGATACCTGTTCATAAACCTCCCACTGTCCATGAACTAAGCATCATAATGATTATGGAAATAATAGCTTTTAGAACTCTTATACAATTGCTATTATCTTCATCGTCGTGGTCATCATCATCAACATCATCATCATCATAGTTTTTCTGTGACCTGTTTAATGTACTGTCCATGAACTTGGCCAAATAACACCTCATCTCCCCTGTGTGACAGGGGGAACTCAGCCAATAGACAGTGATTCATATTCTACATCACATCCTCTCACTCCTCCATCGCCTCATCCCCCCTCCCTCCCTCCCTCCCTCCCTCCCTCCCTCCCCCCCTCCCTCCACCCAGCAGGTATAGCAGAATAATGCAGTTTATTTTCCTTCATTAACTCTCCCTCTGTTTTTCCTCAGCACCGAGACGCTGGCTGGCTAATTCGATCCTCCCCCCTCGGCCTCACTGGGGACAAAAAAAAAAGCCCTCATCATTCTGTTCACATTCCCAAAAAAGGCTCTTTCATCCCTGCAGGAAGGTTAACTCCTGAGCTGTGGGCTACGTCGCGTTATCTGATTATATAGCTCCGCGTGCTGTGTGGGGCTTAAAGAGCGCCCGGCAATTTGGACATGATTGCTTTTCTTTGTTTACATCCAGCGACAGTCGTATTTGCTCCAGTTATTCCCTGTAACATAGAAACTACTGACCCTTGTATTGGATTGAGCAGGCTCTTTCATGGGTCTAGCTAGTTTTGGCTGAGCATAAAAACAAATGAACTCTGAAAGGAATAGGTATCTGATCTTGAAAATCAAACAGGTAGTATAATATCTCTAGTGCATATCATAGTAGTTTATTGTGAGATCCATACCCTATATGGAGAAGGCTACTGGGAGCAGTGAACTATGGTTTGATCTGAATTTGATACAGACTATCCTGGACATCCAGAATAATATACATGGTGGGAGAAGTTTTTTTTTCCACCATGTACCTGCAGTACCACACACACGCACACACACGCGCACACACACACACACACACACACCTCTGTCACACATGCACACACACACACACCTGGTGCTTAATGGGTCTGGGCTGAGTGGGGGTGGCAGAAAAAACAAATCCTCAGCAGCCAGGACAAGGTACTCAGTGAGCTCCATGGAGGTAGGAGCCATTTACAGCCAAAATAACTGTATTTACTTTGGGTTTTTGGCGTTCAGGAGGTGTGGGCGACGTCCCAGGTGTCAGCGTAACATGCTATGGTGCAGTGAAGAGGAAGAGAATTGGTTGTTTTGTTGTAATTAAGCCCCACTGAACTTTGTTCTGACATTGTAATTGGGCTGAATTGGAAACCAAAGGCCTTCTATGTGTGTGTGTGTGTGTGTGTGTGTGTGTGTGTGTGTGTGTGTGTGTGGCTCTGTGTGTGGCTCTGTGTGTGGCTCTGTGTGTGCGTGGGTGCAAGCATGCGTGTGTGTGTGTGTGTGTGTGTGTGCGTGCCTGTGTGTTAGAGGGATGTAATTGCAGCTAATTGCTCTTGCAGCGGCGTTGGTACGGTGGGTGGTGCTATCACAGGTGTGGGGCGTAGGGGAGTGTCACTGTGAGTTTTCCTACTCTCATCTCTCCAAAATGGCCGCCCTCCATGGATAATACCAATGGGGCTCTATTCATTACATAGCTGTATCGTTTCCCAATAAAACAACCCAATTGAAAACAAGGATTGACTTGTGGGACAGGTGACCGATGACCTAATGGTTTTATGCTAAGCATCGATTCCTGCCAAGAATTTGCTTCGCGCTCATGAGAATTCCATGTCAAAGTGTTATTATAGAATTGGTTTCTGTGTTTCTGTTCTTATTGGAAGAGGTGAGCTGGCCTACTCAAAGAACTCCTCAAGAGAAAATGAAATATTGCAGGGGTTTGGGCTAAGAGTATGAAACTAGCATGTAGCTAGCATGCCTGCTGTGCAAGTACTTGTAGTACCTAAACGGCAACAGTGAGAGCTCACCAAAATGAACATGTCAAATGTGGAGCATAATGATCAATTCATGGCTACAGTACATGAAGACAACCCTGTTTCATCTTCACAGATTAAAGTACTTCATGGACATAAAAGGTGAAGGAAAGGAAGGGCCAGCATGGGGGATGAATAGGCGAGGGAATTAATTAAAATGTCAGATTTCAGCTTTGTAACTGGACTCTTACAGGTCCTTTTTGTGAACATGTGTCTTTTCTGTATCTCCTTCCGTGTCAGTGTGTGTCCCTCTGCTGCCGCCCAAGGCAGCTCTCCCTCCAGCCTTCCACTCATCCCCAGTAGGAGAGATGGACATGAAACAGAGGTTGACTGAGTGGCTGTTATCAGGTACAGACAGCAGCACATACAGTCAAACACCTCTGCAGATAAACCCATCTGCGGTAATGTCATCAAAGCCTCAACATGTCTCCTTCCCTCTCCCTCCCTCTTCTCCCTACCTCTCTTCCTCCCTCTCTCCCTCTCTCCCCTTCTCCATCCCCTCCTCCCGAGCGTGCCTTAGAACTCCCCGCACGTCTGCCAAGACCCTTACCCTCCTTTTAGTTCCCTTCATGAGAAATCAAGGGTAGTTAGATGTTGTTGTTGCTTTATTTGTTGCCGTCATCAATCAAGGAAGGACAGACTGAAGCCTAAACCAGGGTGGATGGATAGATCTACTGCCCAAGTTGAACTGCCAACACCCTCCTTTCTGTTCCAGGCCTGTCCACGGTACATTTGTATTGATGTACAGAACAGACATTCTCTTCACAGTTATTAAGAGACTGCCAGTTTTTTTTTTTTTATCGATTTCTCTTTGACTTCAGAGATGCCATAGATCAGGGTTATGGGGAATTATCAGCCAGGTGTGAAGGAAAAAAGGAGATAAATATATATATTTCTATACAAATGGATAAAGAAAAGAAAAGAGAATTGGCATCTTTTATAACATAAAAGATGCCAAGTAGTATCACAAGTAGAGAGGTTTCGTTTCATTCCATATCCGTGATATGCTGTTGATCCCATGTCAGTGTATTGGCCTCCCTAACTTCTGACGAGCTATCTGCGAGCATTTACCTATCAACAGATGTCATAACAGTCGGCCATGTTTCTCCCTCCTCACACTGACTAACAGTTGGGCTTCATTTCCCCACCCCATTCCGCCTAACCTATGTAGTGTTTCTCTGCGGCCAGAGATATCAAATCTGATATGTGTGGCTGATCGCTCTAACTGAGCTGGGGTTGTGGTGAGCCCTCCTGCTAGGCCGCTTTAAAAGCATATCATTGTGGACGACGCATCGATTTTCAGTCTAATGCAACCTTCTCTCTCAGTCAGCTGGAAATGGAAGGAACCGGAGCGGAACGTATTAGTAACATTTTGTTCAGCGCGCAGCCGGAAAAGATCGTTTTATGTTTCAAATTTATCACAAATCCAGCTCTGCAACCATAAAATATGCATTACAGAGGAACGTTTAGTATCACCGGGATACACGGCGCCTCTCTGTGGAGAAGGGGCTGTTCCTGGTGTCATAAATGAAAGTTCTAACCCCCCTTTGATGTTTTTAAAGTGCTAGTGAATCACACAGACACGTGAACGTTATTTTACGATAAGCCATGTTTTACATGACACTGTGGTGCTGCGGTGATTCGACGTGAAGGACTGAATGAGGGAGTGACTGGCTGCGCCTTCTCTCCAAACACCAATCCGCTTGAACAAAGGGGATGTCCCTCACAAACGACCACCCTTAACGATGATGAATGAATACAGTCAGCTGGCTATTGTTCCTTCCCCCTTAGTCACCCTTTTATCAATACGAGATGGACTCCCTTACTCCCTCTCTCCCTCCCTCAGCTTCCTCGTCCCCTCCATCCTCATCACTCCAGTCAATATCCTTTCATCCAATTAACAGCCAATTACCCCGGTGGTATTAATCACCTGGGAGCAAGGGCAGTGAAGTTTGGAAAAGGTCACATATGTATAATGAGGAGACACGCACGAGTGCGCGCGCGCACGCACGCACACACACGCACGCACGCACGCACACGCACACACACAATGTAGGGCTGTTACAGCTGGACACAGACAGGAAACACAGGATATGATGACAGACTCTACAACTCTTTTCATTTCTCTCTCTCTCTCTCTCTCTCTTTCTCTCTCTCTCTCTCTTACCCACACACACACACACACACACACACACACAGACACAGACACATCGAGAGAGAGAGAGAGAGAAGCAGGTCCTGAACAATTCCCTCCCTCCTCTCCGAATGCTTTAAATATTTCGCTGAAGAGCAGTCTCTGCCACATCAATATCACATACAGTACAGTTCCCATTACAGATCGATACAGTTTGAAAATCTATCATGTGTAATATTCTATGGCACAGCTGTATATGTCATCGGCCATGCTGATACAGGAGTCCAATGCTGACGTGAGTTTGTTAATGTCTGCCCTTGAGGATTGATTTTCTCTGGTTATATGAGAGCACAGGCTGGAGAAAAGTGCATTATATGTCTCCCAGACATGCAGCGGCATCATGCATCATGAGACACAAAGACACACACACATACACACACACACACACACACACACACACACACACACACATACCTACATACACACACTGTCTTATCTCTAAAGCACTTTTTTGGCCAGGGGGGAGTCAAGATTTAGCCTTGATCCCACATCTCCCTGGAGACAACTCTGGCTTGATTACTCTGGCCTGCGTGAGAGCGATCGATGGATCATCAATAACACTAATAATGTCTAACACACTGCGGCTGGCCATTGTTGTTGCCGCGGCGACGGCCTCCGCGGCTCCGAGGCAAAGAGCGAATCGAGTCAATATGTGCAGACTTCGGGATCCATGCACAGGCTCTGTTTAATTAGGCTGTTTTCATCATGAAAGCATTCCCATGCAGAGTTATGCTGACCCTCTCTGTAATATGTGGAAAGAATTAGCCTGGTATTCTCCACAATGGAGCAGCCATCATCCCCTAAGCAATGCTGGCCTGGCCAGACCGGGCCGTTCCTTCCACACTCATTACTCCAAGTCCAATCCAGAACCGTAGCAAATTTAATAAGAGATCCCATTTCTACTTAAGCTCTCTCCCTCCACCTCAGAGTTTGTCTTTCAAATGCTGGAGTTTGGTTAATCTTATTTATAAATCAACATCTACAGTATGATTAAGTACAATAATGTTGATGAATTATTCATACGCATATTATTGTCCGTTTTATTTTTACGGCATGTCTCTCTGTGCCTTAAGGGCCTGAATTCACACAGCATAGACATACAGACATAGACATACAGAAACCAAAAGGCTTTCCAACGAGGCTACAGTTTTGAGATGTATTCACCCTGTCATACATCAGAACGTTTCACAACCAACTCCCGTTTATGAAAGTTAGCGAGACCAAAGAAATAAAACTGTGATTCATTAATTATAGTCTACCACGTTGCACCTTATTAAAAAAGACATAACGGTATGCCTTTCTAAAGGTGGGGGAGAGGGAGAGGCAGGAATAATAAGAAAAGGAATAATATCAAAGAGAGGAAGAATATTCATGAAAGAATCGCAGGGAGGGACAGGGGGAGGCCTGGGTTTGGAGCCTCAAGGTACGTTCTCAGCAGTAATTACCAGAAGGTACGCATTAAACATAAATGCATCATTATGTTAACAATTAATACAATTATGTCATCCCTCCGGCGAGCAGACTCTGCTGGGTGACTGTGATGTCTGCAAGCACACAGGGGGGAGGGGGCATGGCTGTGTGTGTGTGTGTGTGGGGGGGGGGGGTCATCTTATTTGCCACCAGTTTTAAAGGTCACTCACAGTCAACACAACCCTGTAAAATGGGCTAAGTAAGCAAAGCTGGAGAATATCATTAACATCTTCTTGTTTTCATTCTTCCTTTGTTGCTCCCTCTCTTCCGTCCCCACTGACTTTCATTCAATTGTCCTTTGAGGTCTGTACACACACGCACACACACACCACACGCACACGCACACACCTACACACACCACACACACACACCCACACACACGCACACACACACACACACACACAGCTGTAGGCAGTCTCTTTGAGCTAAATAACACAGTCCATGTAAGCTCATTTTAATGAAAAACAGCAACGTACATTCTTATATAAAACAACCCAAATAGAAAATAATCATCACTCTTATTAATATTTGCTTTTCTTTTTTTTTTTCTTTCTTTCTCATTCACTCTTTCTTCTTTTGCGAAACAAATTACATATCGCGGTTTCTTCTGCAACTATATCCTGTGGTTTAGCAACCGTGGAACAATAAACAGTGCAACCATAAGTCAACATGGAGAAGTCATCTGTGATGATCAGTCCCAAAGAGGAGCATTCTCCCCCTCATTCATCACCCACACGCCCTTCTGTCACCGTCACTCTGTTGGTCTGTGTTGTTCTGCTGGCAGCCGCCTCTATCTGCAAACATTTACACTGTCATTCTTCAAGAAACAAGTTCACAATGTGTTGTCTAAGAGAAAGAGAGAGAGAGAGAGAGAGAGAGAGACAGAGAGAGAGAGAGAGACAGAGACAGACAGAGACAGAGAGAGACAGAGAGAGAGAGAGAAAGAGAGAGAGTGAGAGAGAGAGAAAGTGAGAGAGAGAGACAGAGAGAGAGACAGAGAGAGAGAGAGAGAGAAAGAGAGCGAGAGCGAGAGCAAAAAAACAAAGTCTTAACTCTAGTGAGTCCCAAAAAGTCATAAAAGATTGATTACATTCTTGTGTATCTGTAAACACATATGATCCTCCTCCTCAAAAGCAACTGTACAATAGCGAGACGTGGCGAGGCAACACCCAAGAGAGACACAAAAAGAAACTCAATTCAATAAAGATGTGTGGGAGAAGATGTTGCCACAGCTTCTCTCTGTGTTGAAAGGCATATAGTTCAGTGTCTAATAGGCCGTAGAAACAAACAGAACAAAAGTGATGGGGGAGATGGTTTTCCCCTACAAGTGTTAAAAGCACATTGTTTTCAGACATGTTAAGTTATTTAAATATGGGGACTATAAGTTACCGATTCCTTTTTTTTTCTGAAATAAATAAACATTCTTTGGGCCCTCTAGTGACTAGGGTTAGGGTTAGGGTTAGGGTTAGGGTTAGGGTTAGCCGCATGCGGCTCTTTGCTCATTAATGTGCGGCTCTTCTTTTTAAAAATGATTTTCTATTTAAAAACATAAATAATAATAAAATAAAAATAAAAAATGGAATACACATTACATCTTACATTAACTTGTATTTGTCATATTTTTACTCATTTTAATTTGGGAGTTATACGTTTAAATCTGCATCCTACTGCCGAATGTGTGAATTAGTTGAGTAACGTTAACTTATTGCTGTAGCAGCGGAACCAATCCACTGAACTAGCGAACCAATCACATACCTTGAAATTGAAAAAAAAAAGTGCTTCAGCGCGGGTTCATGATTTTGCTGGTGAGGTCTTTGCATGACATGTCTGAATTGTTTGGCTAGTAATCATCGTTCAAAATGGCAGGAAAAAGTGAAACCAAACGAAAATATGAAGAAGAACACCGAACGTTTTTAGAGGATTGGGAGAGTTTGTATTTTTTTGTTGAACGCAATGGAAAACCCTTCTGTCTAATATGCCAGACATCATTAGCCAATTTCAAGGCGTCAAATCTAAAACGCCATTTCACCTCACTGCATGCTGCCATAGAACAGGAATTCCCAAAAGGTACAGCACTCCGCACGCAAAAGCTGAACATGTTGAAAGGTCAGTCCGAAAAACAAACGCAGTTGTTTCGCAAATTCGCCAAACACGCTGATATCGTTACAATGGCCAGCTATCAGGTCGCGTGGAACATTGCCCGTGTTCTAACTGACACACACGTGAAGGAACTACTTCGAGTGGCCACAACCGACTACAAGCCATTATAATTATGAAAAAGTTATTTAATTGCAAGGTGTGTGTGTGTGTGTGTGTGTGTGTGTGTGTGTGTGTGTGTGTGTGTGTGTGTGTGTGCGCACGCACTATGTGGCTCTTTGCAGTAGCCATGGCAATTTTTTTGGCTCATAGTCTCTGACTGGTTGGCCACCCCTGCTCTAGTCTATCAACCACCGTCACTGAATAACAACCCCTCTAAACGTGTTTCCTGAGACTTCGTGGAATATTGTTGTTTTTCTTTTCATGTCTGTTGAGTCCTTGGAGAGGTACAGTAGGTACAGTAACACCGCCGGATGATGCAGTCACAGTGAAATCAAGTAGGAGAAGAAATCCAATGCTATACCGTATTATTGTCATTCATTCATTTCTTTCGTTTTTCAAAGTATGGTTGGAAGCAATATAAACAATCTACTCTGAAAGGTTTGGGGAAGCGTGATGAAAAAAACCTAAAAAAAACAAAAAAACAACAACCCCACAACAAATAAACAATGTAGTTCGCAGAATCAGAGATATAAACCAAAACCATAATGAGATATTTGCTTTGAGCCTCCCAATCTGTTCACCGGGAGGTTCGGCTCTTTGGGATTGCATTGCATGAAAAGACACTCAACGAAAGCTCCAAGACAAAAACAAATACATCCTCCACAAACGCAAGATTAATTGGAATCTTTTTTCTCTCATTTCTCTGAGTCTCTGGGGTTTGCCGTCTATCCAAATGTGTGGTATAGATTTTCTAAATTTAATCTTATGTTGTATCCATTCACGTTAAATGCCTCAGAATTCAATCCGTTCTTGTGTGAGACTGGGTATAAACTTGATTATGTTCAAGTCTTGGTTTATTAGTAGTCCTGGAAGTCAAGTTTACTCTCTCTGGAATTGTCTCATAAACCTGAAGATTGAAGTATCCCACATGGCAACTAAATCTCTCTCTCTCACACACACACACACACACACACACACGAACCAAACAAGTCATGAGCCACATTATGATAAACCTGATCATCAGCATCATCATCATTCTCTCTCTCTCTCTCTAACAAACAGTTTATTCGTACACTCAAGATTAAAGAGAGTCATACTATCTTGTAAATGGTGAATGGGAAAGTGTACACAGACAAGGGTACGCATCGATTTGACCGGAGAAAATGTCTGAAAGGCTAGGATGACCTTTGACCTTTCAAAGGACCGTCTGGTGGGCTGACAAATCACAAGTTACTGTAGGGATGTGGTTGAACAGGCATCTTCTTACCTGTCACTGCCAAGTCATCTATCCTCATTATTCACAGAGACTGAAATGGTAATGTACCCTGCTTGAGAAATATGGTGTCTGAGTATCACCATGATCACAGGGTTGAGGGTTGTGAATACATGTTTTTAGATAGAGAATAGCTGTTTCTGAGAGAGAGAGAGCAGAGTGTGAGTGTGAGGGCGTGTGTGACTACGTGCGTTTGTGTGTGCGTGTGAGCGTGTGTGTGTGTGTGTGTGTGTGAATCCTTCTGTAACGTCCCTGTTTCTTAGTTTATGTTTGTCTTTGTTTCATGTGATTCATTTATTGTTTCCTGTTTATTTTTGTGTTCCTCACCTTGTCTCTTGTTTCAGACACTTCACCACCTGCCCGTGTGTGTTTCCCGCCTGTGTGACTGTCTACCCCGCCCTGATTAGCTTCACCTGTTCCTCATCATCCTTCCCTGTGTATTTAGTCTGTGTGTTCCCCTGTCTCTGTGCCAGTTCATCTTTGTACCTTCTGTCAAGGGTTCCAGCGATTTTTCCTAGTGTTGAGTATTCCTGGTTATTTTGATCTCTGATAGTGTTTCTGACTTTGCTTTTTACCTACCCCTTTTCAGATTATCTGCCTGCCTTTTTGAACTGCCTACCTGTGTACCAAACCCTGCTTTGCCTACCCCCTTCCTGGATGATCTGCCTACCCATTCACTGCCTACCTGTGTACCAAACCTTTTTTGATAGTAAAGACTATTCTATTGGACTGAAGTTTTTTGTCTCCGAGCGTTTGAGTCCTTTGCCTAAGTACTCCAGTTATTACACCTTCCTCACAGACAGACAGAGATAAACAGCGTATCAGTCCACTGGCTCCATTATGAGGCATCTGCACTGTAATCTCTGTCATAATCACATGATAAAGATGTGCTATAAAAACGGAATCATGCCAAGCGACCATGCGACTCCACTCCCTCCACAAGACACAGGAACTGAGCAGCTATTGACTGTGAAATAAGAGATTCACATACGACAGAGTGAGTTCATATAATTAGACATTGGCTGGGGAAGCATTTGTATGACACACTCCTGTTTATACATTATGCTTGCATCATATTTACATGTAGGAGTATACACACCAGCACACACGACGCAGCCCACACAAGAAAACACACACGCACACGTAACCGCATGCACACACGCACGAACGCACTCACAAACACACACATACGCACACACACACACATCCTTCGATGCTTAGTTATAAATCCTCTCTGTCCATAAATCCTCTCTTCTCTGCATGTCTGTGGTACCGCCTTGTGTGATAATTACAGCTTAATTCACCAAATTACACAGACCTTGATGAGAATGGGAGCCAAGTGCATCTGTGCTGCTGTGCGCTGTGTGTGGCGGTGTGGGAAGATATGTGTGTATACATATTTTTTGTGTCTGTGTGTGTGTCTAATCATTGCTCACCCCCCCTCACCCTCCCCAGCCCTCTCCCCCCAGGGCCTTTTTCATGTCAAAGGTTGCCCCTCGTGACACACAAACCTTTGATATGGAAGGCCACCTCCTTTTTCTTCTCCCCCCCCTCTTCTCTGTGCTCTGTCGTTCTCTCTTGTCCTCCTGCCCTCTGACCGCTTAGCGCCAGCTCAACTGTCCCTTCCCATTTGGCCAGCCCCTCTTCACCCTTTCGACGGCTGCTTCCGCCACTTAGGCGAGCCCCCTGCTCCGGCCTGCCCGGACCATGCTGTTAACTCACCATAAGGGTTACTATGTAGAGGAAGGCCCCGGGCCTGGAGAGACACAGCCCTCGGTGCGTCTCTTCATGTACACTCAACATTAGGACAGGAAGAGATGAAACCCACACAAACAAAAGCAAAGAAATCTAAAACAAGATTTGTCACTTTCCTAGAAATACACGACGCACATGCTTGACCCGGAGAAAGGGTCTGTTGATTTGAGGCGTGCGTATTTGGACACTTTCTCGTTCCGTGAGTGAGTCACGTTAAGTCTGTTACAGTACGTTGGAATCGTGGCCTCTTCCGCATGGCTGGGGCTTCCATTTTACACTGGCTTGTGTAACCCTGCGTCACACGCCTGTTTTCTGGGCCAGGGAGAAGCGGACGTGGGAAGACAGCGGCTAAAACAGCAGCGTGGCAGTTGAACTCTGTTTACGTCTCCCTCAGGCTGCTGAGCTCCCTCCACAACTGTACACTTTACAGCCTCAGCCGCTGTGATGGGAACACCAAACACAGGGCGGTCATATTGATCATCTGTAAGTGAGATTAACCATCAGGAGCTTGACAGTTGTTATGAGTCCAGCTCTCGGAGAAAACCATATTATTGTTTCCGCAAGGATAGATAGTGTTTATGACCATCAGTTGTCATCCCGGATCTGTATAAGACGAGAGTGGGCAACGACACATTGGATATAACTTTTACAAATGAGTGAACTGGACAATGAGATGCGATTACCATTATTGCACCTCGCTGAGAATCCACACACGGAACCACACACTCACGCTGTACGAGGCTTGAGGTCTTTTAATGGCGTTCTAGTGGAGTAACTGTGCATATTAATGCTAGGAACTAGAGTAGGATGTGTGAGTGCTTTGGTCACACTTGATATTAATCGTGGCGTTAACGTGATATGAAGTGCATTAGCTGGATGTGTTGTGTGATGGTGTCGTATATAGAGTAGAGAGTTGAGGGAGTGTGGCCGTCTTTGTTAGTGTCTTTATGGATACACAGGGAGAGAAAGGGAGAGAGTGTGGCCCTCTTTGTTAGTGTCTTTATGGATACACAGGGAGAGAAAGGGAGAGAGTGTGGCCGTCTTTGTTAGTGTCTTTATGGATACACAGGGAGAGAAAGGGAGAGAGTGTGGATAATGCTTCACCCTAATCTCAGGCTCTATGGTGCATGATGAACTCATAGGGTTAGGGTTAGGGTTAGGGTTAGGGTCTGAGTCATCCTCGTATGCCGTGGCCCACGACTGAAGACAGTCCTCACAGCGTTTGTGTCAACCCAAGAACGCAGACTATGCATGTGTGGAAATACTTTATTTTTCACATGGTGGTACAAAATAAATTGTAAACCGGTAACAGGTCCGAGTGACGGATCTGATAAAACCTGCACATAGTGGCTTTTGAAAAACGCTTTGCCTCTTGTCTGAGAGGAAGCGATCCAGTAATTGACTGTCTGATGCACACCCACTCTGTGTGGACACTTATCAAAAATAAAAAAAATCGAAGAAAAAACCCTCGACACTAAAGAAAGAGAAATTTCGCACTTTCAATGAAAGAAGCGAGAAGGAGTAGGCTACTGTACCTCACAAAAGACGTCTCTGTCCCGCATTTCACTCCAACATGCGCCACAGAAAAGCCCTGCCATGAGGTAAGCACAATGGTTCCAGCTCTGAATCCGAATCCTTTCTATCGGTTCAACAAAAGACACTCATCTTTCTGGGTATTCATACCAGTCGCACAATAACAATAACCTCTCACAGTGCTATTTGATAGTAGAATCAACTCATATCTATATGGCTTTGTGTGTAACGAGATAGCGTTTTTGCCGCATCACACTGCCTCTTATCAAACCGGTCTTTCTGGGGTGTCTTTGCAAGAGCCTTGCCTGGCACTGTCTCCCAAAGTGGGGATGGATGGGGTACAATTGATTGGGCCAGTGCAGATTATTGCAGATAAGTGGTTCAGACCACCTGACCTATGTGTCTGGGAAGAGAGAAAGTCTCCATTGATCTTTACAGTAGGAGTTGTATTGACTTGCAGTGCTGTGAAAGTGTTTGAAGCTAGGCCAGGTAAACAGCTAATTTAAACTCCTTTAGATCGTTGTGGAGGATCAGGGCTATTGAGCCTGAACTGCAGCAGAATTGACCATGGAGAACATCAGAGACTGTTTAAGTAGATAGACAGATAGGAGAGAGGAGCAGTAACTGCTACAGTTTGCTTGGTAATCCCTCTTCCTTCTTTCCACCAAATGTTCCTTTCTAGTAATGCCTTCTGACTACACCATCACCATCCTTGACCTTTGACGATGTCTGTTAAACATGACGTCCGTTAACATTTCACATTTCAAAACAGAGTTTTCCGGACTTTGTATGTCAATGAGAGGGGGGTGCAGGTGTGTGTCTGTGTAGAGGAAGTGTATTTTCTGGGAGTGAAGCACCGGTTCAGAGCCGAGCCTCATCTTCAGAGTGTTTAACCCAAAGGCTTATTGCGTTAGGAACACTCCAGACAGCAGCTAATGACGGACCGGGGCTTTTTACCTCACAGCACTTTGTGATTGGATGTGTAGGTGGGTAGAGTCAAATCAGGTTAGGGTGTACCGTGTATTAGTTTGAACAACCAGCTGACTTGCTGACGAGGGCGAATGGTCAGGAGGCAGAATGAGGATCTGAGAGAAGAAGGCCTTGGAGAAGGTGAGAGCGCTGAAGATGTTATGAGTGTGAGATCGGTATGTGAGATTGACTAAGAGGCTACTAATGTGATTTTAGCCTTCGCCTGATGAGTAGGTCAGTGCTCAGAGGGGCGTGCGAGAGAGAAAGAGAGAGAGAGAGGGAGAGAAAGAGAGAGAGAGAGCAGGAGAACAGAATACCTTGGTTCACTTGTTTTTTTCCAACAGAATCAGCCCATCAAAGAGAGACAGAGTGACAGGAGGGTTCAATGCAATTCAAGTTGAAAAGTGTTTCGGTTCCAAAGTTCACTTACTCCAGGCAGATTGCTGGGAGTTGTCTCTCGTGACTGTAATTAATTAAATCACATCAAGCGAGGGAGAAGATGACGGGTCGTCAATCACTTCCTGAACGCACAATTTTCCTACACGGGCCAGCGCCATAGTGATGAGAGATGAAAGAGCACAATGAGCAGGTTTCACAAAACAGAACACAGAACACAAAACGCTTTTAATGTCTCCACTTGTGGGTACGTTTGTGAGTTAGATGGATAGTTAGCAAACTCTGACACAGAGACTGAGAAAATGTTATTTTTGTTTCACGGAGTGGTGGTAATTAAGCATTTGTCGCATCTGTCATAAATGAAGCACAGCCTGCCAAAAACATCATAATAATTCACACATAACTTAGGCCTAGGCAGGTGTGAATGTTTTTGAAGCAGAGAAAGTGTTTTGATATACACTCACCGAGCACTTTATTAGGGAAACCTGTACAACTTCTCATGGTGGAGGTGGTGTAATGGTGTGGGGAATGTTTTCTTGGCAAACTTTGGGCCCGTTAATACCAATCAATCATCGCTTGAATGCCACAGCCTATTTGAGTGTTGTTGCTGACCATGTGCTTCCCTTCATGGCCACAATTGACCCATCTTCTATTGGCTACTTCCAGCATGATAATGCACCATGTCACAAAGCAAAAGTCGTCTCAAACACGTATCCCAGACGGGACCCCAACAGACGGGCAGCGTTAGGAGGTCTACTGCCAGGCTGACGAAAATCGTCTGGGGTCGATTAGGCCGCTCCTCCATATCCCTCTCCTGCTGGGAAGACAGGCCCCCCTGAACACTGTTGGATTATGGGTGGTAATCCCCCTTCTTGATTAGGAGCTGACTGGACCACAGGGCTCCTGGATCTGCTATTGGCCAGGATTGCACTGGACCACAGGGCTCCTAGACCTGCTATTGGCCAGGATTGCACTGGACCACACAAGCTTGTGATACAGTTCGGGAAATGAGTGACTGGAGCCATAGTCTTACTTTTCCGATGAATAGAAGCCAATGGGTGTTGTCATTGGATACAATATTTCAGTGTTTGTATATGCACAACAATGTGTAGTTTACAGCTGTTTACATCATTTGTTGCTATGATATCATGTTCTGTGCATGCAACAACATGGTAACAGCGGATGTGACCGGAATAAAGCGTGAACGTCAATAAGTTCAAAGACTTAGCATTAGAATGGAAAAGAGGCCTCCAGTTTGACCAAAGTATTCAAACAGTTGCGTGGAGTGAACAGTGTGTGCGTGCGTGTGTGTGTGTGTGCGCGTGTGTGCGCGTGTGTGTGATGAGTCAC
>NC_139666.1:7343140-7345640 GCF_951799395.1 Argentina silus
TCTCTTTTAAAAGCCTGATGATAAATGCAAATGGGGCCAGGAAGCCCGGTACTCTACCAAGGTCTCGTGGGACTGACTAGATCATCTGTCCGGTACATCCTTCGTCCTAATGTGGATTAAAGATCTTTCTGGAAATACCACCCCAGATTGTCAACAACACCCTGGTGTTTTCACAGGCTAGTGCTGTGGGTTGACTTTAGGACACAGATGAATCCCGACTGTACTTTTTCCCAGGGGGCCAAATTAGCACCTGGATTCCCGTCCAAAGCCTTTCAACTACACAGGGCATCGTTTGTCAGATGCTAACGATTCCAGCAGCTAGCAGGTCACTGATCTGAATGTCCTCTGAAGAAAAGAGATGATGGGTCTCGGCTATTAGAGTGATAAATCCCTCTCACCACCCTCCCTTTCTTGCTCTTACTCCTTTGTTCCTCCACTCTCCCTCCCTCTGTCTCTCTCCCCCGTCTCTCACATGTTTCCCTCTCTCTTTGTCTATTTTTCACTCTCCCCCACCTATCTCTCTTTCTCTATCTCTGTCTCTCTGACTCCCCCTCTCTCTCTCTCTCTCTCTGTCTCTCTGACTCCCCCTCTCTCTCTCTCTCTCTCCCTCCCTCCCCCCTTCCCTTTCTCCACCTCCATTCCTGTTGACAAGCCAGTAAGCCTTGGCATCCCATTCTAACCTGTGTGTTTTTATCTATCACTAGTTGAAACATTTATCATATGTATAATTAAAGCAAACAGTGCTTGGGGTCTTTTCCAGGGCCCCAGGGGCCAAGGGTGACATCATTAGCCCCCGTATGGAAGCCCGTGCCTGGGTACAGAGGGGAGGGAAGAGGGGGGCCTGCCTCAGAGGGAACAGAGTCATTAAAGTAGGGACTTCATTCATTATGAATGTGTTGTGAGGCCGCCTTCATAGGCTGTAATTCCAGCCTGTCTTTGAAGAGAGAGAACAGAGAGAGAGAGAGAGAGAGAGAGAGAGAGAGAGGGATAGTGAGAGAGAAAGAGAGAATTCAGAGGTTTGTGTACCCAAGGGGCCAAAGGCTCTTGTTCATCACACACTTACAGTACCCCCTCTCTTTCCACCTCTCTGACTCTCTCTCTCTCTCTCTCTGTTCTCTCTGGTTTTATTTATAATGTTTGTACTTTTTTTCTTTTGCTATAGAGCGTACCCGAGTATCTGTATTGACTTTTACAATACTTCTAATCATCTCTCTCTCTCTCTCTCTCTCTCTCTCATTTAAAATCACAAAGAGATGATATGAGAGAGCACTACAGGTGTTATAAAGCGGTGGTAGATGTGAATTGTGGGAGCATTTATTCACTTTCCAACAGTTTAGTTGGGAGACAGAATAAGGGAGACGCACAATAAACAAGATGAATGGGACAATCACTGAGAATCCCCAGGCTTGGGGAGAAATGCTTAAAACTGAGTTTACTTCTCATAAAACAGACAGCTACTCAAACTGTCATAACAGTCTACCACCATTGTGTGTGTGTGTGTGTGTGTGTGTCTGTGTGTGTGTGCGTGTGCATGTGCGTGTGTGTACATGTGTGATACTATTGCCTTCATGGTATCTTGTTTCAATGTAAACCCTAGTGCTTTATCCTCTTCAATTATGATTGCAGCACAAGGTTTCCTCTGCTTTATGAAACAGATTATTTTCACCAACAGGGATATTATGGAGGAACAATAGAGAATTGTGATAATCAATTGTGTGTGCTTTACCTCAGAATCACATTTGTCATTTTAATGGGCGCAGTGAAGTTTACAGTCTTCCCAGACAAAGGAAAAGTTGCTCCTCCCCATAGAGGAAGCAAGCCTTACATACACACACACACACACACGCATGCGCGCGCACACACACACACACACACACACACACACACACACACACACAGACATGCACGCACATACACACATAGACACACACACACACACACACGCATGCGCGCACACACACACACACACACACACACACACACAGACATGCACGCACATACACACATAGACACGCACACACGCACACACACACACACAATGGTAGACTCTATACCCTCTTTGAATAACACCGTTGTAAAAAAATTAAAAAAACAGAAATGTAAAAATAATTTACATGCTTCTCCCCCTGCTCTATTTAGCCAACAGATACATAACATTTGTGGTGACTGGGCAGTGTTCTCTCTCTCTCTCTCTCTCTCTCTCTCTCTCTCTCGCCATCCCTTTCTGCTGAGGTGAGCACAAAAGCCTGGTCTCAACAGCCCTGTGGAGGGAAACAGAGAAAAAAGGTAATTCCCATTAAGAAATGACAGTGTTTAGAGGCACGCGGCCGTAGGAACGCCGGTATCGCTCTGCCTTAATGGACACACTCAGCAGTTTTGGCCGCAGCTCACATTATTATGAGATTCGTCTCAACTTCATGCTTTCTCATTCTCTCTCCCTTTCTCTCTCTCTCTGTCTCTCTCTCTCTCTCTATTTACCTCTCTCTCTCTCTCTCTCTCT
>NC_139666.1:7373194-7375694 GCF_951799395.1 Argentina silus
ATCCAGAATGATTGAGTCCAGCCTCCTCATCCTGAATGGTTCAGTCAGCCTCCTCATCCAGAATGGTTGAGTCCAGCCTCCTCATCCTGAATGGTTCAGTCAGCCTCCTCATCCAGAATGGTTGAGTCCAGCCTCCTCATCCTGAATGGTTCAGTCAGCCTCCTCATCCAGAATGGTTGAGTCCAGCCTCCTCATCCTGAATGGTTCAGTCAGCCTCCTCATCCAGAATGGTTGAGTCCAGCCTCCTCATCCTGAATGGTTCAGTCAGCCTCCTCATCCAGAATGGTTGAGTCCAGCCAGCCTCATCACAAACACATTCCCTCCTGAGCCCTCTGCCCCTGGCTCCCTGACTACAACAACAGGCCAATCAGGTCTGGTTTATCCAACTAAGCACTCATTAGCTTTAGTCTTGTTTGACTGGGCCTCCAACCAACAACCCCAACACCGCGTCCAACGGTTTCCAGCCACAAGGGAGGAGCACTTTCCTTGTTCGCCTTTCCTTCTTTTCACTTTAGCTCAGGCTCTTGGTCTGTCAACAGTTCCCCTCGCTCTGTTTGGAGTGTGAAATTATCTGAGGTGGCTTCTGGCAAGCACTTATGGTAGCCTACACTCCTGGCCTGGTTCTTTGAATGTGTGTGTGTGTGTGTGTGTGTGTGTGTGTGTGTGTGTGTGTGTGTGTGTGTGTGTGTGTGTGTTACAGCTGAGGCCCTGTGTTTCTCAGGGTGGATATTTCCCTGTCTAGTCAGGAAGTTGGCGGTGTGTCGGTCCAGATCTCATTATCTGTGAGCCCACAGACACATCACACCGATGATTAGCACTTTCTTACCCAACACACACACACACACACTCACACACACACTCTGCATTCCAACTGTCAGGAGAAAACAGACAGGCCAGACACTTGACCTTTTTCACCAGACAGCCCTGACCCCAAAGGCTCCATCCCTCGATGTTCCCTGTGTGTGTGTGTGTGTGTGTGTGTGTGTGTGTGTGTGTGTGTGTGTGTGTGCGTGCGTGCGTGCATGCAAGTCTGTTTGTGCATATGAAATGGGTGCAAGAGAAAGTGTGTGAGAGAGAGAGAGAGAAAGTGTGTGTGAGAGAGAGAGAGAGAGAGAAAGAGAGAGAAAGACTGTATGAGAGAGAACAAAGTCTACGAACAAATGCAAGTTCATCTGCCCTCCACGCTCTGAGGTAAACCCATGAATAAAATAACAGAGGACGTGCAGTCCCAATTTGTATTTATCCGCACCACCATGCCAGACCTTTGCTCCTCCGGTTGCTACAATCAATTAAAGGATCGAGACGATCAGCCGGTCCGTAGAAAGATCCTGTTTTTCATATGTTAAGTGTCAGCGGCATTCAAGCAAATTCGCCCCCACAGCACTGTGTTTCTTCCTCCATTAAAAGACATATGCATTCAGAGGGAAAATAAACCATTGAATTCAACCATGCAAGGAAAGCAGCGGCCCTGTCCTTTTTTAACCAGCAGACCCCTGAAAGCTATTGCGCTACACAAAGGAGGGGGAACGTAATTGCCAGAGCCTTGCTAAACCATCCAATTAGCTTCAAATGACAAGACAGTCGGCGAGCTGAAATTACCCAGTTGCTAGAGCTTTCTGCTAGCGTGTGTGGCGTGTCTCGCAACCTTTACAGAGAGAGGGAGACGGAGAGAGAGAGAGAGAGAGAGAGAGAGAGAGAGAGCGGTGGAGAAAAGAATAGAGCGAGAGGAGGAGAGAAAGAGGAACAGAAAGCCCCCCCCCCCCCCCCCCCGCTGAAAGGCTTTAGAAAAAGGGTAATTAAAAGTCTTTGACACTCTGTGTGGAATGGGGTAATAGTAGGAAGCTGATGTAAAGCACATGTGTGTGATACCGTTCCTCATCCCATCCCGCTACAATGAGCCGTCCTTCCATGTCCCTCCGCCAGCCTCTCTGGGGAGAAAATATGGCCATGCATGACCAGAGAGGAATGTCCATGCTCAGGAAAACAGAGGGATATGTTGGAGATCCAAACCACTTAGAGACCAGATGCTTTACCTTCATATGTGCGTGTGTGTGTGTGTGTGTGTGTGTGTGTGTGTGTGTGTGTGTGTGTGTGTGTGTGTGTGTGTGTGTTTACGAAGCCTGGAAAATGTGATGACCACAGCATCTTTAAGGGGCATCCTTGTTAAAGTGATCGATTGTGTGTGTCTGTGTGTGTGTGTGTGTGTGTGTGTGTGTGTGTGTGTGTGTGTGTGTGTGTGTGCATGGATGACTTATCTGTGTCAAGGAGATGGAGGGTGATGGTTTGTGTGTACAATATAAGAGAGAGTCTGTGAAAGTCTGCTTCTGCACGTGGATGCCTCCAGTACACACACGCCATGTTCCCCAGAGAACCCACCTGAACCCCTCTCCTCAAAAACACAAACCACCACTCTTACAGTACATCCCGATCACCAAAGCCGAGTTAAAACGGTTCAGAGAACCCACTTTCCACCAACCGGGCTCGCTGAAGCATACACTCA
>NC_139666.1:7380694-7383194 GCF_951799395.1 Argentina silus
AGAACCAGAGTGGCCTTGTCCCCGGTCCATGTCTCCCACCAACTGTTCCTCTCGCTAACAGATGAGTCACTATCACCACCAGACAGAGCTTCTCTCTCTCTTCTCTCTCTCTCTCTATCCTCACGTACGCCAACGCTAGTCTATATATCTGGCTATTCCCAGTGAGGTGAGAGGTCACTTCACAGGAGCTAACAATGTTGCTTCCGTCTCAGCGTTGACGGGAATAGCTGTGCGGGTTTGATACCATATAGCGTTGCTAAGCTAAAGCCACGCCGAGCTGTTATGCTGATATACCGATATGCCATTGTGCTATGCTAATGCCCTGTTGTGCTGTTTCAGCACTGATGGGGTTGGATAGCCTAGCGCCGCGCCATGTGGCTATGCTAACGTCACATCAGCCTCTCCATATCGGCACAGCGTGACGTTAGCCTAGCGCTGTGAGGCGCTGCGCAGCATGGCGACGCTAACGGGGCGTTGTGCTGTCGTGGCAGGCCTGCTGCTAGCGTAGCATCCTCTACCGCAGGCTACAGAGAGTGTCAGAGAATCGCTCCCTCGCCGCGCCGAGCGGAACCGCGGCAACTCGGATTTCATCTCCTCTCAAACTGTCCACGTCTGCGTTGTTTGGAGGGGTTTGAGGATGACTCAAATAGCACTTGAAGATAAGGAGGGGAGAGAGGGAGAGAGAGAGGAAGGAGAAAAGATGTGAACAAACTGACACTGCGAAATGGAATTTTTAATTAACGCGCGTCTTTATCTGGTAAACCTGCAAGGACAGCTGTATCACATGTTTTCAGTACTGTTAAGAAAAAGCAGGTAAGGCACGCAAAAACAGCTTTGAATGCTAACTTATGCTGGTTCTGTACCCTTTCTAACACTAATAGGTGATTGCATGTATTGTATGTCAGCAACCAATTGGAATAAATGGCAATGTCACTGCAGGCACTACTGTCAATGACATAGACCGCAAGACACACACACACACACACCATTCCCACTGTGTCACCCTCACAGCTCAGTGCATAGGTATCCATACACAGATGCTCATTCACACAGACAGGTCTTATTACCCGTACTCACCCTGAAGTGTCCTCTCTGTGCTGAGCCGCCCTGCTCTAGACCCCTGGGATCAAACACAGGCTAATGGAGCTGTTTGATACAGGCCACAGTTCTAACACACAGAGAGAGAGAGAGAGAGAGAGAGAGAGAGAGAGAGAGAGAGAAAGAGAGAGAGAGAGAGTGTGTGCACATGAAAGAGAGAGAGAGAGAGAAAAAGAGTGTGCACATGAGAGAGAGAGAGAAAATGAGAAAGAGAGAGAGAGAGAGAGATAGAGAGAGAGATAGAGAGGAGGATATTACTGTCTGTCTACAATGTCTGGTTCAATCAACAAGCTGCAGCGAAGCATTATTGATCAATGGAGAGTTCTCTCTTCTCCCCCGGTTTCTCTTCCTCCTCTTCTCCTCTTCTCCCCCAGTCTCTCTTTTCAACTTTGTGTCACTTCTTTCTTCTCTCTCTCTCTGTCTCTCTCTGTCTGTGTGTCTGTGTCTGTCTGTCTGTCTCTCTCTCACTCTCTCACACACTCTCCTTCTCTCTCTCTCTCTCTCTCACACACACACACACACACACCCCCCCCACACACACACACACACACACTCTCTCTCTAACTCCATTCAAGCCACACAAGGTGTGAGAGAGAGGAAGTGTGAGAGAGGAAGGATCCTCTTTCGTGCCTCATGGGGGTGTAGGGTTTTAGATGAAGGCCTGCGACTGGAGAGAGAGAGAGAGAGTGAAAGAGAGAGAGAGGGAGAGAGAGAGAGAGAGAGAGAGAGAGAGGGTGGGAGAGACCAGGGAGAGAGAGACAAGAGAGAGAGAGAAAGGGGGGGGGAACGGGATGAGAAGAGAAAAGTGAATTTGAAAGACCAAGCACAGGGTAAGGCCAAACCTTCATTCACGATGTTGCCTTCAGATACACCTGCGTCATTGAAATGCAGGGCCATACGGTGTGTGTGCTTGTTTTTCAAATTACAGACTCACATAAAAAGATTCAATAGTTGCTTTGGAAGTATACATTTGAGTTCTCATTCATGTTCCTGAAATATATCAATTGCCTTTTATATTCACAACGTGTAAACACCAACTAATGGTTTCCTCCCAGCAACAGAGACATTGTTCGGAGGTAGATGAACGTCCAGAGGCATCCAGGGGATTATCAATTCAATTTGTTTCTCAAGGTGAACTGAATAAGACATTCATGTTGTTCAGGCATGTTGTTCAAGTGGTGGCATGCTTGTTATTGTACAACATCCTAAACCCAGTGACTTTCACAGTGTGTGTGTGTGTGTGTGTGTGTGTGTGTGTGTGTGTGTGAGTGTGAGTGTGAGTGTGAGTGTGAGTGTGAGTGTGAGTGTGCGTGTGCGTGTGTGAGTGTGAGCGTGTGTGAGTGTGAGCGTGTGTGAGCGTGTGTGAATGTGTGTGTGTGAGCGAGAGCTCAGAATAGGATAC
>NC_139666.1:7390694-7400694 GCF_951799395.1 Argentina silus
GAACTGTTTTCTTGTTGCCGCAGTCTCTTCCTGATTCTGATTCTCTCCAAAAACCCAATGCTGATGGGCCTTGAAGTCATTAGTGCTGATTTCATGCGACAGCGATGAAACCGGATAATGAAAATCAATAAGGCGAGCCTCTCAAAGCCTGCAATTGTCAGGTTTTATAAATCCCCTTCCTGGCTGAGATAGGCCCCTCTCTCTCTTTCCCTCAGACTCTCACCCCTCCACCCCCTCTCTCTCTCTCTTTCTCACCTGCACACACACACACACACACACACACAAGCCCCCCCCCCCCCCCCCCCCCCCACACACACACACACGCACACACACAGACACATACGCACACACACACACACATATGCACACACACACACAAGCCCCACACACGCATGCACGCACACGCACGCGCACGTGCACACGCACACCCACACCCACACCCACCCACACACGCACACACACACACACACACACACATAATCTAAACTGAATGTATCCTCTCTCTCTCCTCCCACCCTCCCCGTGCATCGCCCAAAGCGCTGTCCTATTTTCATCTGAAGATGCTTGCTTACTCCTGGTATCTATCAATGAGCTCTCTGTTCCGCTCGCTGTCATTTGAATATCATATCACATCATATCATATCATATCTCCCTAATTGGATGTTTCATGTGAGTCTGCCTCTCCTCTCTCTGCTTGATGGTTGGTCCCAGTCCTTCACATTTGCGTTCATTTGCGTGCGTTATCTCTTGTCCTCGGGATCTACGGGATCTACGTCCAGTTTTGTAGTGGTGTAGGGCTGCTCCTGTCTGTCTCTGCCCCCGCCGCACCCCGTCTCCCCATCCACCCACCCACCCGCATACACCCCCCCCCACACACACACACACACCCACCAACCCCCCCCCCCCACACACACACACACACACACGCACACACCCCACCCACCCACCCCCCACTCGCACCCCCCCACCCCTCCCCTATCACAGTGTGAGAATGGTAGAGAGATCGATTCTCTCCCATGCTCGTAAACAAGAGCAGTACTCCACGGTGGGCAAATTGCATTCACCTCTCGCTAACGCTCCCCAAATGAACGGCAGAATTGAAAAACGAGAAAAGACACTCTCGCCGCGGCAACAAGAGCGGTGTGGTAATCGTGACGACACTCAATATTTGTTTACAGGCAGGAACAATGAGAGTGTGTTTGTGTGTGTGTGTGTGTGTGTGTGTCTGTGTCTGTCTGTATGTGAAATCGTAAAATATTTGTTTGCATCATGCAGGAACAATGAGAGTGTGTTTGTGTGTGTGTGTGTGTGTGTGTGTGTGTGTGTGTGTGTCTGTGTCTGTGTGTGTCTGTGTCTGTGTGTGTGTGTGTGTGTGTGTGTGTGTGTGTGTGTGTGTGTGTCTGTGTCTGTGTGTGTGTGTGTGTGTGTGTGTGTGTGTGTGTGTTAGTAAGGCCTGAGGCTACGTCTACAGTGATTGTTAGGGAATCGGAGTAGAAGGGAGTAGATTCAATATACTCTGCCTCTGCACAGAGCCCAAATGAACCAACCGCCCCCCCGTTGCATGTGTCACTCTTCATCGTGAAAGCCCCCAACTCTCTCTCTGTCTCAGAGGACAACACTTTGGATTTAGGTTGTGGCTCTGGCGTGTGTGTGTGTGTGTGTGTGTGTGTGAGACAGAGAGAGTGTGTGTTTGGGGGAGGAGGGGGTAAGGGGGGGTTCACTGTCCCACAGAGAGGTGGACCAGCGATCATTCAGAGTGATGATAGGTTGTGTTTTCCGGGGAGGTCCTTTTGTCCTTGAAAGAAGCTGAGTCATGGAGAAAGGCCTGTGGGTGACAGGGCTCTGGAGATGATGTGTGTGTGTGTGTGTTTGTGTGTGTGTCTGTGTGTGTGTGTGTGTGTGTGTGTGTGTGTGTGTGTGTGTGTGTGTGTGTGTGTGTGTGTGTTTGTTGTTGTCACAACAGGCTTGTTTGTGTTCTCAAGCCCTTTTGTCCTTCAAGTATTGTACAAAAGCAGCATCTCTTCTCTGAAAAGAGACATATGTTGTTTGTGTCCCTCATGAGACATGTCATTAATGTAGCAACGATGCCCTATTATCATTGGGGATAATAGCATGGTCATTGAGAAATGTTGTACATCATAAGCCTTCCTAAAGTGGCCTTCTCAAATCTACTTTCCCAGGGAGGATTCTGTATTTCCATGAACTGGAGGTCCGTGGAAATGTGAGTCATTAAACCTTAAGTTTGAGTGAGAATTCAGAGTATATTTATATTTTGTACATGGCCATTCTCTTCATTTAAAATGTTCAGAAACAGTTTTTACAGCACATGTCTCCTTGAACCACGAGTGGTTCCTTGGTGGAGTTCAAATTGAACTCCTCAGACAGGGAGGCTCAGACAGCCACAGAGCTAGAGGAGATAGATCAGTAATCCATTGTTGCTTTACATTCAGCCTGGCCCTCGCTCTCCTCCAATCCATTTCCCCAGTGATCTCACCCCTCCCTCCATCCCTCCATCTCTCCATCCCTCCATCCCTCCACCCCTCCACCCCTCCACCCAGATCACATCACAATAGGCTGCCTCTCAGACAGACGAACCAGCCCCAGCCCCAGCCTCAGCCTCAGCCCCAGGCCCCAGCCATCGATCAATCTTTATCACCTCACTGCCAGCGACCGACCGGGGAAAACACGGATAAAAACAGATACCAACACAGAGGGGAAATGGAAAAAGAGCAGTGGACGGAGAAGAAGAAAAGACCCCTCTTACTGCACCGCTTTCAACCAAACTTCAATGGCTCCCTATCTTCCGCCTTTCAAATTGCTTGTCAGTCATAGTTAAAATGGTGGATGGTATCTGTTGTTGTTTTCTGATTTTCTTTTTCGATTTTTTTTATTTATTCTGGGCACTGTTTCTTGCTACAGTGTCTCGTCCCAGTTGCCAACTATCCAGAAGCATATGTTTTATGAAAATGCAAACCTATGCAAATAAAATATTAGTCTTGTAAGCTCATTTCGCTGAGAGCTCTTTGACTGGTGTGTGTAAAAGGACCGTTGGGCGTCTCCCTGTGCCAAGACCATTAGACACGACTGCAAACTCAGACACTGTAAAACTTCAGCAGGGATTACTCTAAAAGCTCTCTCCCTCTCTTACTCCCGGTGTAAAACCATATTATTTCCACTTGTCGAATGGCAAATAAAGTCCAGCTAATTTCCCTAAAGTGTGTGCTGGGATTTATAAACAAAGTATGACACACAAATGTTCTGTATCTAACAGATGGGCCTGGATGTTGGAAACATTAAATTATCGACAGAAACTGTTCCCCTTCTTAAACAACAAGGACACATCTCTAATACATCTCAAAACAAATGTGAACGCTTCACTGATTAAACTACTGTCTCCAATAAAAAAGTGAACTCCCAGACGAAATAATTAAAATGATGCAATACACCTCAGCAGCACAGTATTTGATAATTATATAGAAAAACATGACATGACCTATATGTTCCTATAAGCACAATAAGGGAAGGTGTTATCAAGAAATCAATGACAAATAAACTTTGAGCCCCTGCGATGCTTTGTTTTAGTCGAACATGACACATCACAGCATCTTCAAAAGCGGACAACGCTTCTCAGAGCTCAGCGACTGCTTAGACTTGTGACTCATGTGGCCATTTCTCAAAGCTCTATCGAACAGCAGAACATCAACCAAGAAACATTTCTTTGAGAAAAGAACTTTGAAATAGCCTTTGGTTTGAATCAATATTTCCATTAACACTAAACCCTCTGGGCCCTCAGCACTAACCACAGCCTTTCAGACCAACTTCAGCAGACCTCTATTGTTGAATGTTAGTGTTATCAGTGTAATCATTGACGGAGACCAATACCATGCAAAAAATAACTCACCAAGGACTTACGAAGCATTAGAACACCACATCTTGTATTTTAAACAGCTACATATGAAATATGACATATTGACAGACATCATCTGTGTTATTGTATATACTGTAAAAAAACAAAAAACACACACACCGCAATTTATTCAATTTAATTGATTTCATTTGTAAATCGAATAAGGTACAAGTAAATATATGTTCTTTTGTATCAATAAAACAGTGAAAAAAGATTTCAACCCGCAGTCAAATGTGGAACGCATTACAGAGTGAGGGTCGTTTCACTGTTCATCAGTGCTGCCCGTGCTGGGAATGTTTGCACAGAGGGCGGAAAAAGCTCCCATTGCGCTTTTTTCATCTCTCGCATTTGCAATCAACTTGTTTGCCAGGGAAATTGATGTGAGAAAGTTGTCCATTTCTGCCTTTGCCCAAGACAGGCTCCATGATTTGCAGCACAATATTCTCGCTGGCCGAGATGCGCCTTTCCCCAGGTATGGAAAGCTGTATTAAAACAGTTTTTGATGGACAATACTGAGGACAGAAACTGTTTATTTTTTTTGTTTATTTTTCATGAAACCCACGAGACACACACTCACACACACACACACACACGCATGCAAAAGTCAGGGATGGGGGGGGGACATGGGTTTCACAACAATGGCAGAGTTATTTTATTATAAAGTGTCACATGATGTCCATGGGCGGCCGTGGAGGGTCTAGTGGTAATGTGGTGGCTAGCCCGGAAAGGTGGTATTAAATGGAGCCTGTGACATTGTGATGGATACCCTGGGCATTTCACCCAGACAGGGTTGCTGCCATGACCCATAATTTGATAAGGCTTTCCCCCACCCAGAGGAGTGATGTATGGGGCTGAGTGTTTGAAGAGCGTCCCTGGTGGTTCTCCCTGCACCAGTGGCTTATTGTAGTGAGGAAGCTGGGGTCTCTAGTTAGACATCATATCAAACACACACACACACACACACACACACACACACACACACACACACACACACACACACACACACACATTCCTCCAAAGCTGCTTAGCTATTCACTTCCTCAGGGCTAGTTGGTGCCTCCTGTAGGTTCTTTTGTTGTTCAGCAGGATCGATTGGTGGCACTGCGACAACTACACACATGCGCGCATACCTACACACACACACACACACACACACACACACACACACACACACACACACACACACATTGTTAGAGAAACTCTGTATCTTCAATACCACTATTCCCTTGAACGCCCCCTCCTTGACACCAGGCTCTCTCCCCACACACACACACACACACACACACACACACACACACACACACACACACACACACAGTGGAGTAGGTTTCTCTACCTGGATGTCTGTTCTCTAATCTGCTAATGCCTACTGTTCTCAGGGGACATCCTATCCAGGCTCATTAAAGTCTGGTGAGAGGCTTAACTGGAGCGCAGTAGGTTTCTACTTCTCGAACACACTATCCCTCTCTATCTCTCTCTCTCTCTCTCTCCCTCTCTCCCTCCCTCTCCTTTTTATTTTTTC
This sequence comes from Argentina silus, assembly GCF_951799395.1. NCBI lineage: Eukaryota > Metazoa > Chordata > Actinopteri > Argentiniformes > Argentinidae > Argentina > Argentina silus. Next base: position 7,396,124 of record NC_139666.1, read on the forward strand.
ACTCTTTCTCTCTCTCTAACCCCCCCCCCCCCCCTCTCTCTCTCTCTCTCTCTTTGTTTTCTCAGTTTTCTCTCTCTGACTCTTTCAGTTGTTAGTATGTCATTTACTCATTAGTTGTATCTTGTAAGTATTGATCTGGCATGCAGTTGTGATAAAGCATTTCTGTATTGACTGGTGTAAATAATTTATTTTAATTTTAATTTTAATTCTCTCTCTCTCTCTTTCTTTCAGACTCCCCCCTCTGTGCCTGTCTCTCTATTTTCTTTGGCTCTCCACTCTTTCTTTCATCTTTCTCATTCTGTATTATCGATTGTTTTCTCTCTCTCTTGCTCTCTCCATCTTTAAGTGTGTGCCCTTTCACCTGTGAGTAATCTAAAAATGATTCATGCTTTTGATTGACATCACGTCATCAAGAGCAATCAATAGCGGTGTGCCATTGTGTTATTATGAGAGAACTCTTCATGAACAGTGTGATGGTGAGTGGAGAGGCCTTTAGAGGATTGGTTCTACATCCAGGAAATGTGTACTGTAGTTTGTATCCACTATGTCCTGTGACACAGGAAGCAGAGAGGTCGTTTTCCATTGATGTTACACTGAAAACTCCCTCTAAAAGTCTTTTTTACCTGCCCACTGATAAAGGCACTGTGCTGGAAACTCAATTTGCAGCCTGAGATAGTGGGCAGAGTGCAATGATATACAGCCCTGGACTGGAGGTAAAACGTAACGTCATCCGTAGTACGAGACACAAAGGCAGCTTTCACCAGGCACAAAATGGCCTCCGTGACTTCATACTCCAACAGTTTCTCTCACGGAACTCTGACAATTCATCTTGACCTTAATAGGAGTTAGTCTGAGCCTTTGACAGTAAACATGCTAACAGTTAGCAGCGCCGTCTCCAAGGGACAGGATTCCGATGGTAATTAGTTTAGCATCGTTGAAATGACATGCCAAAATCTCCTTAGAGAAACTTCAAACAAAGTTTAGTAGTGGCTATTTACTAGACAAACCTGTAAATGCTTTGTAATCGCAAACAACATCGTTTTGCAAAATGATGTAAGGATCATTTGTCACATATACTTCCTGGATTCCATGAGGGTACCGGCAACTTTTTGTTCACAGCTAGTAATCACTCCACGTTGGAGTGCATGCCAATGAGGGGAGAGCTCGGCTGGTGAAACCAAAATCAAAACAAAGAGTCTGTGTGTGAGTCTACGAATAGAATAATAGCTCCAGTTCTGAGAAAATGGATTATAGAGACTGTAATTGTTTTATTTTCAATAGAATGCACATCAAAAAATCCTTTCAAGCATAACTCGGAACTAAATTTGTTTGAAGTTTCTATGAGGGGATTTTAGCATGTCATTTCAACTATGCTAAACCACTGTAGTTACCATCGGAATAGTGTCCATTGGAGAAGGCCCTGCTAACTGTTAGCTTGTGCAGAGGTAGCAAAATAGACACCAGACAACAGGAGAATCTTTCACTACTAGCCTAAGAGGACAACTCAGGGTACAATGATATTTCCCCTAAACCGGAAAACAGGCTGAACCATCCCTTTAAAACCATTCACTGCTATAAAAGTAGCTCGGTCCAGACAAGTGTTGTGATGCTTAACTTTTGAATAGCTTTGAGAGGTACAGCCAGACAGAGGGATGAGATGTGTTTCTAACCTCTAGCTCAGACTTGCTTAAAGGTCCCTCATGTAGTTTTGCATATTGCTGCCACTGCTGGCCACACTTACAATTTAAAAACCGTGCCTATGATACATTTCTAATCGCGTCAAACATGTGCATGTCCAAACGTGAAATAGGCATGTAGAGGCCTCCCAGACATACCAGATTTTGGAAAACGCTTTGTTTGGACTAACACAGCACTCTTCACAGTCTTTCCTTCTTTTCATCATATGACCTCATTCCTCACATGGTTCTCCTCTGCCAGACACCGCTCTGTAGACTGTATGGTAGTGACATCGCTTGGTTCTCCTCTGGGCAATCCCCCTCTTCCTCTCTTGTCATCTGCTCTCTTTTCAGTGGTCCACTTCTTCTACGCCACTTAGTCTGTCTTACTACATCTCTCCTGGGTCCTCTCAACCCCTCCATCTCTCTCTCTCTCTCTCTCTCTCTCTCTCTCAACCCCTCCATCTCTCTCTCTCTCTCTCTCTCTCTGTCTCTCAACCCCTCCATCTCTCTCTCTCTCTCTCTGTCTCTCAACCCCTCCATCTCTCTCTCTCTCTCTCTCTCTCTCAACCCCTCCATCTCTCTCTCTCTCTCTCTCTCTCTCTCTCTCTGTCTCTCAACCCCTCCATCTCTCTCTCTCTCTCTCTCTCTGTCTCTCAACCCCTCCATCTCTCTCTCTCTCTCTCTCTCTCTCTCTCTCAACCCCTCCATCTCTCTCTCTCTCTCTCTCTCTCTCTCTTTCTTTCTAAACCCCTCCATCTCTCTGTCTGCCCTTGGCATGTCCTCTGGGTTATGTATTGGTCCTTTGATGCCCAGACGTCCAAACCCAGCCAGCCAGTCAGCCTCAGGAGACACCCAGTCACAGGAGAATAGCTAGCCCAGAAACAGGCCATGTCCCTTAGGCCAGCCCATACCGCCAGACCCCTCTAACCCCCCATCCACAACAAACATGACAGACCCACATGAAAATGAAGCATTAGAGAGATGAAACAGCCTCTATTGAAAGGTTATTATTTGGAGCTTTCTTTATTGTGGTCAAGAATGTAGTCTGGCATCCATTTTGTCAATTTCAGAAGGTCTGGAAAGAAAGGAGGAGGATGGGAAGAGGAGGAGGAGGATGGGAGGGGAGGATTTGAGGAGGAGGTGGAGGAGGAAGAGGTAGAGGAGGAGGAGGATGATGGGAGGGGAAGATTTGAGGAGGAGGTGGAGGAGGAGGATGGGAAGAGAAGGAGGAGAGGAGGAGGAGGAGGAGGATGGGAGGAGAAGGAGGAGAAGAGGAGGATGGGAGGAGGAGGAGGATGATGGGAGAAGGATGAGGAGGATGGGAAGATGAGGAGGAGGAGGGAGGAGTGGACTTGGTGACCTGTGGCTGTGACTGTCCTCTACAGAGTGTAACAGCCCGAAAAGAGCCACATGATGGATGTGTTTGAATCTGTCTGGTGTCAAAATGAAATTGAAAGAATGTGGAATGAGTCTCATTTGAATATGGCTGCATCCCTTGGTGGGCGGAGCCTGAGCAGCTCCCCAGGGAAGGAACAGGCTCAGACAGGCACCAGATATCAAATGGACGTATGTATTACATGTGCAAAAGCATATTGTGACAAGTATGTTGGTCATTTCTTAGCCAATCAGACATCTGGATGTAATGTTCCTACATCATACTGTCTAGTCCAACTCAGAATGGTCATAGTCTTTCCGTTATCTACATGTTCGACAAAATTTCAGTTTTAATCTCATCTCATTCCCTTCGCAACCCCCTTGGAAATGGAGCAGGGATATCAAAAGGTAAATGTACCATGCTAGACATGGTGTTTTTGATTGTTTCATTAATTAAGCCATACTATGTGTTTCTGTGTGTTGTGAAATTCAGCGACTATGGACCAGTCAGTAGCCGACAGTATCTCTCTCTCTATCCCTCTCTGTCTCTCTCTCTCTCTCTCTCTCTCTCTCTCTCTGTCTCTCTACCTGCCTATGACAGCTGGCTGCTGTAGCAACACCGCCACCCTCTCCATGTATCACAGGGCTGCTGCTGTTCTCTAACTGTTTCTGTGTCTGTTCAGCTCCACAGCACCGATACAACATCCTCTTCCTCACTGAATTCTCCGCCTTACACACACACGCACACGCTCGCACACACACACACACACACACACACACACACACACACACACACACACACACACACACACACACCGCCAAACGCCTCTGACTCTCACACCGTCTGTCAAAACCTAGCATGATAAACGAGCACGCCGGCGGCGGCCCCAAGAATGGGTGGAGCGAGGGAGGAGGAGAGGAAAGGTAGAGGAGGAGGAGGAGGAGGAGGAGGAGGAGCGGTTCAAACCCCCTGACAGTTTCAGGAACAGCGGAGCGGACGACCGCAGACAGGATTGGATAAACGGAACCCTTTCTCATCCCCGAACGCCCATTTAACTTTTTCATTTTAGCATCCGACGTCTCGAGCTCTACGACTTGACCCCGTAGCAAACTCACACAGACAGCCGGGAACGCCGAGGCCTTCCTCAGGTCTGTTCCCGTCTCCGAGCTGTCAGGCGGGCAGCCTCGGACAATAGGTCTCAGTCTGCCGCTGAAGAGGAACGAGGAAAGGAATTCATCATGAGTGGAGTGGTGTCGCGGTGCGGCTCGGTTCGGTGTATATAGACAATGTTCTCTCTGCCGGGCCCGACCGGCTGACCGCCGACCCTGTTCTCAGGGGGAAGGAAAAGACGGTTGGTTTTTTTTGTTGGTTTTTTCCCCGTCTTCCTTCTCTTTCTCCGGGTGGGTGGACGTTCTGTCCCAAAAATGCACCCTGTCACACAGCAGGCGGTGGTGGAAGTGATGGCTCCTCTGCTTCAGCCTCCAGCCTCCTGCCTGTGTGTGTGTGTGTGTGTGTGT
>NC_139666.1:7408194-7413194 GCF_951799395.1 Argentina silus
TTGCTGTTTTCGGGGGTTGGTATTAAGACGGGGTTCTCTGCCACACGCACGCACTCTGACCGCCCATCTGAGCCAGGCAGCTGGACCGTCGTTTGGTATTAATTCTCCGAAATTCGTTTGAGCGAGACTCAAACCCCGGAGTCCCGTCAGATTCAAGCTACGTCAGAGCTCTACAGTCAGACGGGCAAATGCACACAAATTGAAATCAAATGTAGCCTATTGGATGAACTCTGTTTCTATTTGTGTCTCGGTTGCTACAGTTGACAACAATTAGGCCTATCACCAGTAAATCTAGACTTTTCATCAACACATGGAACATGTGTAATCATTTAGTGAGCTATACAAAAATTGGCAAAGACTAGGAATGTCAATTTATTTTCAGATTCCCTCTATGGAATCGGTCTGTAATGGCCAGCGATCTAGCCTACATGTGGGGTGATTGTGGGGGGGAAGGTGTGATCGTGTTTCTGAGTGAATTTATCACCTTCTCTAGGCTACTGGTGGTCCATTCTGAGATATTGAGGAGAAAAGATGACAACAGATTTCATTCAGTGTGTGTCACACACACACACACACACAATAAAAATACACAAAAAAAGCAATGGTGAAAAATATGGCAAATTGTATGCCATTTAATTTAATGAATCAGATCAAGCGCAGAAGAAAAGGTTGAAAAGCACTCAGAAAAAAATGTCAGTTGTGTGCACAGAGGAGCTGGTCCATGTCAGCAGCTCAAGGACAGTATTATTTGATAAAAGATTGAAGCAATCAATCTAAGTTGATTTGTGTACTTCATACAATAACACACAGCCAGCCTATCCAATACATTTCAATAGAGGCACACATGAACTCATGGCTCTGCAAATACGGCCGCACGGAACAATCCAAACACCAGAGATGAAGTGTAGCCCGCAACAAGACTCAATGCAGGGTCAATTTATAACGAAAAACAGGTGGTTTTGGCTAACTTGTCAACAAACACCACCGGAAGCTGTCACGAGCCTGAGCTATGGTCCCATAAGTGATAAAAAAAAAAAAAAGACGCCGAGGGCAACGACTCGGCAAAAAGGTGCGTGTGAGAAAAACGCGCGGGCCGCACTAACACTAAACTTTGATGTCAAGTAGGGGGCCACAAAATATCGTCCCGCGGGCCGCGAGTTTGAGACCCCTGATTTAGAGTCATTCAGATAGGGACTTGCCTTCAGAGCAATGTGCATACAGTAGAAGGAACTTGAACCTTATTGCCTTCGGAGCAATACATGTAATGCAGTTATTGCACACTGACATTTTGCAAGTCACTTTTTGTCACTTTTTATGACTTGATATTGAATTGTTGATTGTTGCTGACTGCTGTTGTTGAGCGTGGAGCAAGATCCCAAAACATTTCACTGTGTCAATTACAACTGTAGGTAATACCTGTGACAAATACAATTTGAGCTTGAAATTGAGGGTTTTGAGGGTTTCAGTTTTTAATCATCCAACAGGGCCTATACAAATTATTTAGGAACATGTTGACAAATGAGGCCCACTAAACATGAACAGTTATCCACAATAGGGTGGTTGTGTAGTATAAAAAAAACACATCCGACGCTTAATATGAACCAAATACAGTATAGCCTATTCACAAACATTACTGCCTATTGGCCTACCTAACTTCGTGACACCATTATTTATTTGTAGTTCCAACTCTGTTAAAAACAAATATGAGAATGATTGATATAATATTTAATCTTGTAACATTTCCCCCGCTGCTCCATGCTGTCATGTCTCTCTACACATGTGAGAGAATGCATGATGACTACAACACCAACAAAGTCGGTTTTCAAAAACACGAGTTGATCCCCCGTTGAGATAACTTGATATTTAAACAATTTCCACTTTTCATCTCCCTGTAATTCATGAGCGGATTTGCTGTCTAATAAACTCTGATTTGCCAAATATAGGAGATGTTCTGTAATACAAGCAAGAAGGTAATAATCTATCTATCTGATTAAGCATCACTCTGCAATCACAGATCGTGCTCTCTTATTTGAATTTTAGAGATTATTTTGTTACAAGGAGGGAACACAAATGTCAGCACTGTCAGTCATTTCAACCACAGAAGGATGGATCTTTTCGAACCTCCTTCACAGATCTTGCCTCCGCCTGGTGGTGGCATTCAACAGAACTTCATACCGTCTTAACAACAGCTATCTGCTGCAGCAGCGACATTGATGTAGCCCACCGCTGCCATGACAACATGCATATTTTAAACAGTCACTCTGTTGTAGCAGAGCATTAGTTTTTGACCAAAAATGGTTCTCATGTTTTTTTGGGAAAACGTGTACACGATTCATTAAAACACTGTGTTGGATAGTGTGGGTAGCATTAAGTATACTTTATACAAAGTTATCCAGTTGTTTTGATCAATGTTTTTCTTTTTTTTTCTTCTTCTTTTTTTTAAATGTGTACTTTTTGAAGGCTTGCTTGGTCAATGTGAAAACAAACAGATTGATTTTTTCGTGGGGGAGAAAATGACCATATTTCAGCCTGCAGCACTTCAATTATATTCTGAGTGTGACTTTCTGGCTTTCTCCAAACTAAACACTGCAGAACTCTTAAGTAGCTCTCTCTGTCTCACCCACACACACACACACACACACACACACATACATACACACAAAATAAGCAACAAAACCTATCAAAAACAGGGGACCTTGGTACGTAGTGGGAAGCCTCTGAGTGTATGCATGTGTGTGTGTGTGCGTGTGTGTGTGTGTGTGTGTGTGTGTGTGTGCGCGCACGCGGGGGCTGTTCAAGAAAGGTCAGGTGAAATTTGTGCAGCTGGGATGCTGCCTCAATTAGTTCCTGGCGATATTAACGAGAGGCGCTGCGTCTGGCCCAGCAGCCGTGTGGTGAGCAGGCCACAGTGAAAGCACAGTCAGCAGCAGGGCTCTAAACACACACACACGCACACGCACACGCACACGCACACGCACACGCACACGCACACACACACACACACTGTGGGACAGTTCTGGGCCTGAAAAGTGTAGGTCAATATGGATCAGTATGCATCACACTGTTTTGAGTGGAAGACCCAAGGTGTGGAGGGCACACACACACACACACACACGCTGTGGGACATACAAGGTGTGGAGGGCAGACAGTCACATGCAGTATGAGACTGTATCATTATGACAGACAGGCTCAGGGGCGTTGGCACGGGTCACGCTGATTATCCAAATAATAAATCACACTCTTGATGTCTCCCATTTGCCACATCACTCCCCCCACCCACCCCTCCCTCCCCTCTCTCTCTCACTCTCTCTCTCTCTCTCTCTCTCTCTCTCTCTATCTCTCTCTCTCACACACACACTCTCTCTCTCTCTATTCAATTCAATTTAATCTCCGTTTTTGGCATGACATACAGCACATTTTTGTAAATATTGCCAAAGCAGAGGTAATGGTATTAGTTCACAGCCTTAACAATACATCAATAATAATACATCAAATATTACAATTGTATTGTCACATGTTTGGTCACAACAAATGTAATACAGTAATATAATCTTTACATTAAAAACAAATAAAACATGAATAAAATAATTGTTAATAAAGTATAATTGTTAATGGGTGACAATTGTCCCAAAAAGTATAGATCTACACGTAGACCAAGAACAAAAACTAAAATTAATTATAAAATTAATTAGGCACTTATAAACATATTGGGCGACAATATTTGCTATTTCTCTCTCTCCCTGAAGGTTTTGTCATCTGTCGATGAGTAGTAATTAGAAATTGATTTTGATATGTTATCAACAAAAGATTGTCTTCATTGAGAGATTCTTTTCACAGTGAAGGAGGACGTGGATCTGTCTACTACCTTCCCTGTCGTACTCTGACCCCGACGCACTCCTCTCTGTCTTGCCATGTCTTTCTCTGGTCTTCTTTCTCTACTGCCATTTGGTGGTCACTGAGCCTGTACTTGGTCAGGATCCGCCTCTGCTTTGTATCTCCCTCCCTCTCTTTCTCTCTCCCTCTCTTTCTCTCTTCCTCTCTTTCTCTCTCCCTCTCTCTTTCTCTCCAGGATGTTGTGGGTTGGACCTGTCTGATAAGGACAATGTGTCCTGGAGCCAAAAGAGTCCTACCATGTCATTTACCATCTGTGGTCTGCGCCTCCCTAGACCTCCGCCCTCCCTCCTTCCCTCCTTCCCCTCCACCCTCCTTCCCCCCTATCCTGAGACCCGAGGACCAGCCCTCTGACTGGGCATGATGAATTATGCTGCCCCTGCCAACAGCCCCAGTCCCTGAGGTCCTCATCACCACCCTCTGTCAGCTCTCCCCTCCCTCCCTCCCTCCCTCCCTCCCTCCCTCCCTCCCAGCCCCTATCTATTACCCAGCTCCCTCTCTTCCCTCCCCCCTGTCCCTTCACGCCTCTCCTATATGCCCCCTGCCTCCTCTTTCTGTCCCTCCTCTGTCCCCTCTCCTCTCTTTCCCCTCACCCTTGTCACTTCTCCTTAGCCCCCCCCTCTCTCTCTCTCTCTCTCCCTCTCTCTCTTTCTCTCTCTCTCTACAGGGCTCTGCAGTGCTGTGCTGGCATCCACCCAGCGATCCCCTCCATCAATTTCCTCCACAGTGATATGATCAGGAGTTCTCAAAAAGCTGGGAACATTCTTTTCCCATGATTCTTAAGTGGCACCAGGGGCACTCTGGGCCAGGCCTGGCTGGGGCTGGCTCTGGGGCTGGCTGAGGCTGCCTCTGGGGCTGGCTGAGGCTGCCTCTGGCTCTGGGGTGGGCTGAGGCTGGCTCTGGGACTGGCTGAGGCTGGCTGAGGCTGTCTCTGGGACTAGCTGGGGCTCTGGCTGGGCTGGGGCTGGCTCTGGGGCTGTGACTGGGGATGGGGCTGGGGCTGGGGCTGGGGCTGGGGCTTGGCTGGCCTTGACAGGAAGTCTGGGCTGCATAACTTAGGAGGATTAACCAGCCACTCTACCTCCTTGTTAGCTTCATAGATTACAGCA
>NC_139666.1:7415694-7433419 GCF_951799395.1 Argentina silus
GACAGACAGACAGACAGACAGACAGACAGTGAAGGCAGGAGGCAGGCAGACAGACAGGCAGGCAGGCAGACAAATAGACACAGTCAGATGTTGTTGTTGTTGTTGTTGTTGTTGTTGATGACGTTTTTGATTCTATAGATCAAACCCACCAACCTAGAGTCAGGCCACCGACGTCACAGACTGGGTCTTTGCATCCATCACATTAGTGAAGTGCTTGCTTCCTAAGTGGCGAAGTGATCTCTCATTCAGTGTATTGTTGAGCTCTGACAGCCACTGGCTGTGAAGACCTCTCGGAGAGCCATCCGCCATGACTAGCTTAGCTCTGATAGATGGCCTCCTTCCATTGGCTGGTCCCTCGAGATCCTGTTTGTTGTGAACGCTCACCCGCCTGATTAGACGAAATATAGCGTGCGTGCGTGCGTGCGTGCGTGCGTGCGTGCGTGCATGCGTGCGTGCGTGCATGCATGCTTTGTGAGCATGTGGTGTGTGCGTGTGTGTGTGAGTGCGTGCGTTTGTATGTGTATGCGTTTGTGTGTGTGCGCGTGTGCATATGCGTGTGTGTGTGTGTGTGTGTGTGTGTGTGTGTGCGATGGAGATGAGCCACTGACTAGAATGCAGTGGGGAGGAGAGTTCCCAATCAGCCTGTTGTAGCATCAGCCCAGTTCTGTTGCTTGCTTCAGTCTGTTGGCCCGGTATTCCCAGGGCTAATTAGACCATTGTTAGATTCGCTAGCCAAGACTGGACTCCGGGGATTTCATTGAGAAAATGGAAGATGTGAGAGAGCATCACAATGATGTGATGTAGAACGGGGTGACAGAAAGAGGCTAACAGAAGGGAGAGCGATCAATAGAACGAGAGCCAATGAAAAATAGATGAATAGATGAATAAAACAGGAAACGTCCATGTTTCGTTGCCGAAGCACGCACACGTCTTTCCAGCAGATTGCATTCCGCAGTCTGCCGTTGTTTGGTTCCATTCAGTAGGACAACATGGGGTAAATGTATGTCCTCCTACGCGGAGAAGAGCGTGTCATTGACTTCACGGGCTGAGGAAGGACTGCTGACATGGCAGAATGTGGGTGCATCACATGTCAAAAATGTTCCTTTGACTTCCCCGTGTGTAAATGTTTTAGAAAGGAGGAGATAGGAAAACTTTACTTGTCAGGAGGTACAGTACGTTGCACCATGGTCCCCAACACCCCCCCCCCACCCCACCACCCCGATTTATTTATTTATATGCCGACCCCCTTCAGCTGCTAAAATAGCAACAGCTTCTCCTCTTGGGGTCCACAGAACTACAATACAAAACAATACCTGACACAGGATGATTAAAAAAACATGAACAAAAAAAAAAAAAAAGAGAAGAACACAAGACAAACCAAAACACCAGTCCTCACGACACCAGGAGCCCTACGGCCACAGCGAGCACTCATGAATAGTTCATTATGCACTCGGACGGCGTCTGGTACCAAAGTGGCGGTGGAGATGGACTCCCTCGCCTATCATCTCCGCCTGTCTCTCTCCAGCCAACCGCAGAACTAGGACACACCGTAGGTAAACAGTGGGTCGTATGCATTATTCATGTGTAGCGTAAAAGATGCAAACAGCTGGATTCCCCGAGACACAGTACGGAAACGCAGTGAGCTGGGTCGCCAGGGTTCGAGGGCACCAGTTGGGGCGGCGGCGGGGGGGGGGGGGGTTGTTTATAGAGATGGGGAGAAGATACAAGGAGGAGTTTTTAAGTGGACCTCACAGGAGTTTCTCTGGCACAGCAACGTGAGTGGGAGAGATAGCAGGTGTTAATATTTTATAAGGGGGGAGGTGGGCGTAAGGAGACAATCGCTCGGCAGCTGAAAGCTGTGAAGCACAGCACTTATGTCAGCGGTAGGGGAGAGCAGAGAACTCTTAATGGGGTACAAAGCATAATTGGTCAGCAGCCCGGTGAGGCTCGTAAAAACAGCCATAAAAGTAATAATGGCTTCTGTTGAGGACAAATGAAAAAAGAAACCAGATCAATAGTGGGAGGACAGGATAAGCTATGGTCCTTGGCCTGATAGGAGTTCAATAACACACACGCACACACGCACACGCCCGCGCACACACACGCACACACGCACACACACACACAGGCCAGTTTGGGATTATGGTGCACTGGTGGGCAAACTAGAGATTAAGAAACGGATCCCTCTGAGCAAAAACACATGAGATAAAAGGTAAGATTAATCACTGGTCTTTAATGTCTAAACATGCCGTAAAAATACAGATTGATAATTACAGCCCAATCGAACTGTGTGTTTTGTTTCCCCCGAACAGTATTGACAAAGATGAACAAAAACCACTTCCATGTATTGAGCAGTGGAGCAGGGGAGGCTGGTGGACTTAGGCGTCGAAGGACGGCCTCATTGCAATGCATGGAATGGAATGTGGAATTCCACGCGTGATTGATAGCGTTCCTCAACTTGTTTAATACCATTCCATTCCATGCATTACAATGAGCCCGTCCTCTGATTTCTACCTCCAACAGCCTCCCATACAGATGTAGTCATACCGTCCATTATGATTGAGTACTGTATGATGTTCTGTTCTATCACAGCTACAACTCACCTGAAATGTTCTGACCCGATACCTGTCCCTTTTCTGAGGTGGAAATAGCTACTCTTCACTTTGAATGAATAATATAGTTACATATTATTCATTCAAAGTAATAATACAGTAATATAGTTCTGGTATTTCCTTGTCTTTGACTTATGCAATATGCGTCACTAGGGAGTACTTTTCACAAAGTACTCCCTATACTTGTTTAATAACACTGTTATTACTGTTGTAACAACATATTGTTACAGCGTATTGACTGAGTTGCATATGCAGATAAGCAGTTTGTGCTATTACGTGCATGGAATAGGTAGACTATTTGGGTATAAGATCTGGCTCCTCAGCAGGGTCTGTTTCAAACTGCTTGAGAACACCACCATAAACTTCTAATTATCAGACTCTCACAGGCAGCCAAACTGGGAAAACGCATAGAAAGGTGGTTAATTGGTGGATTAGGATGTTTGCTCATTAGCACTTAGTGAAATCTTGTCTGGAGCAACAGTGAAACTTTAGCAGAAAATATATTCTGTGGCAGCTTGAGAACTTGGTTGGATTTGCATACTTCTCTCTCCCATCAGCAGCCTCCCACAGGCTTTGGTGTCTAATTGGTGCTCAGGAGCATGTCTTCTCTCCATTTCATTATCACGACTACCATAGGCATCATCATCATCATCATCATCATCATCATCCTCATCCTCATCCTCATCCTCATCCTCATCATCCTCATCATCATCATTGTACAATGGTTAGATTTGACACGAGTCGGATAACAGCTTATTAGGAAAAGTCATTATAAAGTGTTGATCTTTGACACAAGTCTGCAGAGAGAAGATTGACTGCTAAAGAGACTGCTAATCTATTCCAATGAATGGCAGCTGAGCTGCCTCCCCCCGGTGCCCTTTCACCACACCAATGATAAGCTCTATTGACTTTGCAAATTAACGACAATACAAATCAACACATTCAAATCCTGGGTCACAGACGGGGACTGAGATGGGTCTTAAACAATGTATCAAATTAATATTAATGATTCTGGGTCAGCAACCGTGTTACAATTACAACCTGCATACAACCTATTTGCCTGTGTTCGCTCCCTTTTAAAACCATTTGCATGTATAATGAGCTATTGAAATAAGAGGTCATCAATTGTTAATGCTGTCATTTATATTTATGACGGGCAGGCATCCTTTCAGAACTGTGTACCCCTGTCATTCTGTTTCCTGATCATCGTTGACATTTGGTGGAGAGTTTGACAGTGGTGGGTTGGGAGGGTAGGGGGGATGTGGAGTTTGACAGTGGAGGGGGTTGGAGGGTAGGTGGGGTGGGTCTCCCCGGTGAGGTACTGTCTGATCTTCCATCACAGAGTTGGTTCATGTGAGGGTAGCCAATACCCACTCCACATGATGGAAGATCTTTGTCTCTTTGTCGCCTTCATCACGGGCTCAGTTTAAACAGGTAGCGCATTCAGAAACAGAACAGCCGATGGGCAGGATGCCTCTGTCTGAAATTGTGTCAGTTCTAAAAAAAAAAAAGATTGAGCATATGAGTTAGAGGGAGAATAACACAAAATTATTAATACACGATGTACATTGACATATTGAGACAATACAGCAATAATATTGAAGTAGTTACAACAAATTCTCATAGTTTACAGTTACATACAAAAAAAGGATGATAAAATATATATATCTCTTCAGATCACAGCATTGTAAATATGGAGACAAGAATGCTGAATGCTGTTCTTTAACCTATGAATCATCAAACTAGGTGCAGTGTGGAATTGTATTTAGTGGGGATGTTTATTTGATTCAACTTGTATTACGCTTGTATTAATTAAGAATTAACGTCACATTTCATTCCTCAAATTGACCCCAACCCAATGTGGCAACCCCACTCTCTCACTCGCTATTGGCTAATTCGGTGAAAAGGAAAAAGTACTGAGAGTTTTTTCTGTAATCCTCTTTCTCATTTCTCAGTGCAGACAAGAAGCAGGCCCCCTAGAGAGAAAGCGACATATTACAAACAGAGAAAGTTTGTATTTGTTCATCATTGTCAGCCAAAAGATGCTGAAGCACACCACACAGCTCATTTTGACTAGGGTGAGAGAGAGAGAGAAAGAACGAGAGAGAGAGAGAGAGAGAGAGAGAGAAAGAGAAAGTCGACACATCCAGTCAAGACAGCTTTAATAGCACATGAGGAAAGTCGTCTTCCTTTCCCCCTGGTGAGCTCTTTGCGTTATGAATCACAGAGATACAGCTGGAGGATGCAGATGTATTCACACTCTGATATGAGAGCATAGATGATCTGGTTAAAGGCATTGGTGGAAGCTCCCGATCCTCGTGGGTAAGTGTAGGGAGACAATCACCCAGGACTAGCACTGATATCATGAGCCAGCAGCTTCACGTATCTCACTCCACCAGAGTGACACCAGTACAAACCAGATTAGGCGTATCCAAAGCAGAACTCTGGCTAAAACTCCATCACAATGCCTTCTGGGTAGGATGAGTCATCATCAGCAGGGGCTTAGGAAGATAGGTTTTGAAGTGGGAGACTATCTCGCGCGTAAGTGCGATTCTTCACGACCATATTCCTTGTCGCCTTGCCACACAGGCGATCACTTTATCTGTTCATTAAGGATGAGGCATCTTCTACTGGCTCCATCAAAACCTATGGTCCTAATACACCTCATTTACAGCCCTAGGGCTGTTCTAAACCTCTGAAATGTTATTTAGTCTGGTTGTTATCTTCACATAATCCTCTGCATGCTCAGCATGGGATATATAGGATCACAGAGCAGAAGAGGAGGCTGATCATCAGTGGTAGGCCTTGGTGACCTTTGGCAATGACCCCAGGTGGCTGTGGGGGTGAGGGAAGCAAGCAGACAGAGAGAGAGAAAGAGGAGAGAGAGAGAGAGGAGAGAGAGAGAGGAGAGAGAGAGAGGAGAGAGAGAGGGGAGAGAGAGAGAGGAGAGAGAGAGAGAGAGAGAGGAGAGAGAGAGAGAGAGAGAGAGGGGAAAGAGAGAGAGAGGAGAGAGAGAGAGCAGGAGGTTCAGAGGTTCAGAGTGTGAGTGGGATGTGTGACTCTCTCCCAGCCAATGGGAATTCAGCCACCCACATTCCGGTCGCCATGGAGTCTGTGCTCCTGGCAACTGAGGGCTGAGCTTAGTCTGAGCCATGTCTTCCTCAGGTCTCTGTTTGACTCTCCCTCTTTCTCTCTCTACCTCTCTCTCTCTAAATCGCTCCCTCTCTCTGACTCTCTTCCTCTGTCTCTCTCTGACTCCCTCTCTCTCTCTCTCTCTCTCTCTCTCTCTCTCTCTCTCTCTCTCTCTCTCTCTCTCTCTCTCTTTCTGTGCAGTTTGACGACCAAGGGGAGATGGGAGCTTTCACATGCTCTGTGCTCTTGGCATCCTTCCCGCTCAGTTCAGAGTTTTCCTCCACTTGCTCTCTTCTCGAGCGCTAAATTAGTCTTTTTTTCCTTCATTTGTTTGAGCCAAGATCAACTGTCCTATCCCAACTCCATCCTGCTCCTCTATCTCTACAGGTCCCTGATAACGCCCTCTCACTAATCTACACTGAGAGGACAGGTGCTAGTTGCTAGGCGAACTGGAGGTTTCTGCCATATCTTTTACACCTATCCCCTCATTCAGACCTATTGGGTGTCAACAAGGGCTTAGGGATAGTGATAGGGCAGTTTAGGACTGACCTCTGGTCCACAACATAGCCTGTTACCTTCTACAGAGTCTTGCCTCTTATGAGGCGAGGTCACATCTGACCAGGGGAGGCTAGTGGAGGTAGAAATCGGGTTTGCATCCTCGCTTCCATGCATGGAACGGAATGGTCACGTGCGTTTTGATACACGTTTCTCATTCCGTTTCGTGCATTACGAAGAGCCTGTCCTCCGATTTCTGCCTCCGCCAGCCTCCTGTGCGTCTGACGCATATACCAGGGTCAGTGCTTTAGCAGTCAACCTGCGCGAGGCCTCTGCTGGTTGGTCTGTTCTCGCTGCAGCAGCCCCAGAGAGAGTCATCTTTGAGAGTCAGGCCCAACAGATGGTCTACCCTCCATCTGTAGGCACACAAGATATTTATAATGTGTCTGAGTGGAAAAACTCACGCAAAACACACCGAATCATACCCCCAGAAACAGGAGAGGGAAGAGAGAAGAGTGTTAAGCTGTGAAAGAAATCGCTCCCCTTCAACATGTGTTGCTGCACATATTTATTTACTTTTTTTTTAATTCTTTTTTTTATGTATTTGCAGGGAATGAGTTGCAGGTTCGGAAATAAACTTTCTCTGAGGAAATAAGAGGCATCCGTGTGACCTTAGAGAGAGGGGAGCAGATTCGCTGCCATCTGTTTGCTGCTTTGACAATGATAGGAGTGGAGTTTTTAATAAAGCAAAGGAAGGAGGACAGGATGGTGACATCTAAGTGGAAAGCAGTGAGACCAAGTCCACACACATTATAGGGAGTGTAATCTAAAGTGTGTGTGTGTGTGTGTGTGTGTGTGTGTGTGTGTGTGTGTGTGTGTGTGTGTGTGTGTGTGTGTGTGTGTGAGTGTGTGTGTGAGTGTGTGTGTGTGTGTGTGTGTGTGTGTTTGTGTATGTGTGTGCATGCGTGCATGTGTGTGTGTGCGTGCATACATGCTTACATCCGTGTGTGTGTACGTGCATGCTTGCGTGCGTGCGTGTGCGTGCGTGTGAGTCTTTGTGTGAAACCAACGAGGAGTGGCAGCTGTCAGCAGGGTGTGGGAACAGAGGGATGAAAGAGAGAAGGAGGAAGGAGGAAACCATCGTTCACACAGTGGAAAGGCCAATATCCTCACGGTGAGAGACTCTTCAATCTCCTCGGCCTCAAACCCAATCGGACCACACTTCCCTCATACGAGACCACTACCACCACACTGAATCATCTCAACACAATATCCCCAAGTTACCGTACTGTACTTAGCTACTGTAACTAACCCCAAACAACCCAAAATACTATGGTAATCATCGGGACACACTGGTCTGCGTTAACTGTCCTCAAGCTACTGTAGCCAACAGTGTAACCGAGGACAACCTCGTTGTAATGCATGGAATGGAATGAGCAGTGGGATCAGATGCGTTGCTGTGAGCCTTGCGTCCTCTGATCTCTGCCTCCCCCAGCCTCCCCTTCAGTACATACTGTACAGTGCATGTTCATATGGCACATAGAGATCTGTACAGTAGGGAATAGTGGTGGTATCTGGTCGGGGGGAGACATCTCCCTCCCACCAGCAGCGGTGACGGGATTAATATAGGAATGCGTTCCGACTGTACTTGACCCAGTTAATGAGCCCCTTGTTTAGCGGTTTCCTCCGCCGTCTCCGACTGTGCGCTCGACACAAGTGCCAAAAAATCCTCATCTCCGCCAAATGAAAATGGCTTATTAATTCCAATTATACTGATCATTGAACACTCACATGAAAAATGAAGATGTTTTAACTTGACTAATTGGCCCCAGGAGTGTGTGTGTGTGTGTGTGTGTGTGTGTGTGTGTGTGTGTGTGTGTGTGTGTAGGTGTGTGTGTGTGTGTGTAGGTGTGTGTGTGTGTGTGTGTGTGTAGGTGTGTGTGTGTGTGTGTGTGTGTGTGTGTGTGTGTGTGTGTGTGTGTGTGTGTGTGGGAGGAGAGAGTAATTTCAGCACCCGTTTCTCTGTATTGGATACAAGAGGTTGTGCTACTGTACATTACAAGCTGTTCTCCATTGCCGTCTGAGCTTACCCTTTCTATGAATATACACACACGCACGCACACACACACACACACACACACACACACACAGACAGACACACACACACACACACACACACACACACACACACACAGACAGACAGACACACACACACACACACACACACACACACACACACACACACACACACACACACACACACAGTACTGTCGCTTTCTCATTCCTTGAACTCTGATTAAAAGGATTGCTTGTTCGGTGCATATCTGACAGAGATCTGGCGGGAACAGAGAGCTAATGCATGCTGCTAAAATGATATGACTTTAGAGTGAGCAGTCAGGCTTTGTTCAGGGTAAAGGAAATGTGATCACATTACAAAACGATAGAACAGCCACTGCTGGAGAACGTTCTCATCTGAGACATCTGATAGAATTAGGCCTAATACTTAAAACTCTTTTATCTCTGTCCATCAATCTCTCTTTCTCTCTCTCTCTTTCTCTCTCACTTACTGTGTTTCTCTCTCCCTCTTTCTCTCTCTTTCTCTACCTCACTCCCTCTCCTACTCACTCCTGTAGACTTCCAGCACAGTTATTTTTGGGGGCCTTAATACCTTTGCCCTTTCACTTAATGCTCCAACCCAATTCTCTACACAGGGGAGGGCTAAGCTCTTCAGTGGCACTCCAGACGTCTTCAGTGGAGTCCCCCTCTCCCCTCCCTCTCCCCTACCTCTCCCCTCCCTCTCCCCTACCTCTCCCCAACCTCTCCCCTCCGGCCCCCCCCTTCATCTCCCCTACCTCTCCCCTCCCGCCCCCCCCTTCATCTCCCCAACCTCTCCCCAACCTCTCCCCTCCCTCTCCCCAACCTCTCCTCTCCCCTATCCCTCCCCCTCCCCCTCCCCTCCCCACTCAGACAGACTCTGAGTGGACTTCAGAGTGGTCTTCCTGGGGTAGTGGGAGCCTGGGGTCTGCTTCTCCGCTTCACTCCAGCCTGTCCTATCAGTGGCTCCAATCATGGCTAAGCCTCACCGCTGAGGGACTGGCACAGTGAGACACCACAGAGCAACCATTCAAGTCTACTGTGTGCCGGAGAGAGAAGAAAAGCAGCCAGAGAGAGAGAGAGAGAGAGAGAGAGAGAGAGAGAAAGAGAGAGGTTAGGGTGTTTATTTGGTTTCTGTCAGGCCTCTCTGCAAACCACACACACACACACACACCCACACCCACACACACACACATACACCCTTTACAACGACCTTCTACATCTGCAGTTAATGTGCTGCTTCACGTTTGAAGCGTCTAAACCACACACAGAAGCTAAAACAATGACAATCCCAAACAGGCCTTTAACTCCAGGTGGCCTTAGTAAAGCGTGGCTTGCCTGTCCTGCTAATACCATACAGACAATATACAGAAATAAACACTGTGTGTGTGTGTGTGTGTTCTCAGCCGTTTTTTTTAGGATTGCATGTGTTTGGTGAAATTGCAAACTTTCATCATGATGTTGTTTTCTACAGACGTTTATGCTCATGTTGAGTTTATGCTGCAGCTTATCACGATGCGACTTTAAAATCCTACTCCCACCAGCCGCAAATCCAGAAAATAAATAAATAGTCAACACTCCCACCAGGGTGATAGACAAGTGAGGGATTATTATTGTTATTCTTCTAAGCATCTTCACCATTATCATTATTATTCTGATTTTGTTGTGCTTTTTTTTCCCTGAGACATATCATCTTAAGCTTCACATGTGGGTGTGCGGAATGTGATTATGGCCTTTCATCGCAGCGAGGGAGAGTGAGAGAGAGAGAGAGGGGGGGGAGAGAGAGAGAGAGAGAGAGGGGGGGGAGAGAGAGAGAGAGAGGGAGAGAGAGAGAGAGAGAGAAAGGGGGGGGGGATAGGGAGAGCGAGAGGGAGGGGGAGAGAGAGAGGGTGGGGAGGGGGGGAAAGAGGGAGAAGAGAGAGTAAGAGAGAGAGAGAGAGAAGGCAGAGAAGAGAAACAGAGTGTAGTAATCCACTTGTCACATGCAGAGATGTCAACGGAGTGACTTCTACACAGAGCCGCGGCTAAATCCATTTATTGCTGTAATAGCTGCTCTTATCCGCTGGTAAAGCACTGTAAAGTACAATGTGATTTTCCTAACCCCCAAACAACTCCCTACCAGGCTTACACACTGACACAGCAATGGACTTGGGCATCTCAGAGTCTCACTGTTGACCGACTTAGGAAAGTCACATAGACAATCACCATGGTGTTGCTGTCACGCAGCTATTCTGCCTCCAAAACATTGAACACTAAACCGGTTGAGTTGTCATCTTCCTCTAGCATAAGAAGAGACTTATAGGTTGCCAGTTACAATATAAACAATTGGCAAGGGGATTGGAATGCATTGTTAATAACAAAGCATATGTTCATATTCATAATCTGACTCCAACTAATTTAATTAACACTATGTACGCAGAGGCTTTAATAACACTGTAACAACAACTGTTACCAGAGAGAGAGAGAGGGAGAGAGAGAGAGAGAGAGAGAGAAAGAGAGGGAGAGAGAGAGAGAGAGGGAGAGGGAGAGAGAGAGAGAGAGAGAGAGGGAGAGAGACAAAAGCTGGGACCACCAACCAGAAAACAAAGAGAAAGATACACTCACCGAACACTTTATTAGGAACACTGTACTAATACTGGGTAGGGCCTCCCTTTGCTCTTTATTAGGAACATTATACTAATACTGGGTAGGGCCTCCCTTTGCTCTTTATTAGGAATACTACACTAATACTGGGTAGGGCCTCCCTTTGCTCTCAAAACAGCCTCAATTCTTCGTGGCATTGATTCCACAAGATGTTGGAAACATTCCTTTGAGATTCTGGTCCATGATGACATGATTGCATGCATGATTCCTGCAGATTTATTTCAGGTGCACTTTCAAGCTGTGAATTCTACCACATCCCAAAGGTGTTCTATTGGATTCAGATCCGGTGACTGGGAAGGCCACTGTTCATGAAACCAGTTTGAGACGACTTTAGCTTTGTGACATGGTGCATTATCATGCTGGAAGTAGCCATTAGAAGATGGGTACATTGTGGCCATGAAGGGATGCACATGGTCAGCAACAATACTCAAATAGGCTGTGGCATTCAAGCGATGATTGATTGGTATTAACGGGCCCAAAGTGTGCCAAGAAAACATTCCCCACACCATTACACCACCTCCACCATGAGAAGATGTACAGATGTTCCTAAGAAAGTGTTTGGTGAGTGTAGATTCCTCAACGAGTTGTATCAGTTTACAGTCAACTGAGAGCCACTCAACATCACAGTGATAATGGTTTTTCTTTATTTTTTATTATTTTCTACATTGTAGATTAATATCGAAGACATCAAAACTATGAAGGAACACATATGGAATTATGTAGCAAACAAAAAAAGTGTTAAACAAACCAGAATATGTTTCATATTTTAGATTAGCCACAAGTAGCCACCTTTTGCTTTGATGACAGCTTTGCACACTCTTGGCAAGGTGTGTCCAAACTTTTGACTGGTACAGTATATATATAAAAAATGATTCAATCCAAAAATTAGACTTTTTTTGGTCATTATTCACGAGAAAACATTAGCCACAGTGCAGAGTACATTGAAACGACCGAAATCTTGGAAAATGCTGCTCGATGGTGAACTCCTGTTTCAGAGAACGACCCTCCTGAACATGGAATCTCACTTCCCTTTATCTCCCGTTGTCTCCCACCTATCCTTACGCCTGCATGTCGAACAGCCGCCCGGCGACTAAGCAGCTAATGATACATGTCCATAAACTCTCTCCGGAACTAAACATTTGCCAAAGAAAGGGAAAACAATGCACCCACTTGAGCTGTGTCATTGATCATTCAATGCTACCCACACAAAGAGACACACACACCACCACCACCACCACCACCACTGCTGCTGCCGCTGCTAACAGCTAGCTCACGTTGGTCTGGCCCAGCAGCAGCCGTGGTAACCACAGAGCAGCAGACTCTTCAGGGGATTGTAAAAGCAGCAGGAGATTGTTTACCAAATATTGACACTTACACAATTAATAATTCAGGCTTAATTGACTTCCACATGAATAATTGATGGGGCAAGGGTATTCGGAAGCCTGGAAAAGGGAGGACTTTTAAACATTTCAACAGGAGACACAGACTTCAACCTGACTCGCAGCCGGTTCGGACGCTTAATATGAGTGGACAGGTACCGGTTTGGAGGCAAAGGCATAGAGGCTGTGACCCCCCCCCCCCCGTCTGTCACTTTCTCTCTCTCTCTCTCTCTCTTTCTCTCTCTCTCTCTAACTCTCTCTCGCTCTTTCTCTCTCTCTGTCTATCTCTCTTTCTCTCGCGCGCTCTTTATCTTTCTCTCCACTCTCCTCCCTCCACTCTCTCCGCTCTCGGTCCCCCCAGCACAGTAATGCCATTCAGGGTTGGAAAGATGAGAGGGTCTGCTTTATCGAGCGTACCGGAGAAGAGAGCGTTACCTTAGCTCCCTCGCTCTGAGTCATCAGGCACAATGAGGTTCCCACACACGAGGCATGGAGTTAGAGTTCTCAACCTCGCCTCCTCCTCTTACACCATTCACCACTAACCCTGATAAGGAGAGAGAGAGAGAGAGAGAGAGAGAGAGAGAGAGAGAGAGAGAGAGAGAGAGAGAGAGAGAGAAAGAGAGAGGGGTTGAGAGTGGGGGAAAAAAAAACATAGATAGAAAGACCGAAAGAGTGAAGAGGAAGTGAGAATGAAATAAATGATAGAGATTAGAGAGAGGGAGAGAAAGAGAGAGAGAGAGAGAGAGAGAGAGAGGGAGGGAGGGAGGGAGAGAAAGAGAGCAATCAATGTGGAGCAAAGACAGAGAAAGAAAAGAAAGAAAGAGAGGAGACACACAGAAAGAGAGAGAGAGAGAGAGAGAGAGAGAGAGAGAGCAAGGGAGAAGCAGCAGGACTGTGAAAAGTGGGGGTAAATTCTCTGTGCATCAGTCAGCACGTCTGTCAAACCTGTTCCTCCCCTGTGACTGTGTGTCCAGACCTGAGTCAATGTGACACACTACAGGGCTAAGGAGCGGCTGGGGGAGACCTTTTAGCATGCCTCGGACACACACACACACACACACACACACACAGACACACACACACACACACACACACACACACACACACACACACACACACAGAGAGACACACACACACCCACCCACACACACATGCACTTTCGATCCCTGAGTCCGTCCAGAAAAGCACCCCTTTTAAGAGTGGATTAAGAGTCCACAATGGCTTCTTTTATTCCCTGTGGAATGTGACTTCTGGAGTGGAGCCCCCAGTCAGTAAACCTTCCATTTTCACTTTTTAAAAACAATATCATCAATCAGGCGGGTTGGGCGGCTGTCAGGGCCCAGGAATGCCCCACTTACCCCTCACATGGGCTTGATTATTCTGTTCATCACGGGGAGATTGCAGGTTATGACAGAACACTGACCCATAATGTGTCTATTGTCTCCAACAGGGCTGCTATTGATTAAACCATCCACCAACGAGGACAAAGACGCCAACAAGAGACCAGAGCGCCGCTTTCTCCTCCTTTTATTGGCGTTTAAATTAAGAGGACATTTTGCGACGTGAATATGAGAGAAACACGGAGAAATGGATGTGCAATGAGGAGAGAGAGAGAGAGAGAGAGAGAGAGAGAGAGAGTGAGAGAGAGAGAGAGAGAGAGAGAGAGAGAGAGAGAGAGAGAGGGAGAGAGAGAGAGAGAGAGAGAGAGAGAGAATGATAATGTTCTATCGATCACGGAACCTCATTTAAAAATAAATGATGATAAATAAATGCACTAGGGTGCCTGGAGGGCGCGGGAATGAGCAAGTTGTTGTTTTTTGTTAATGAACTCGCCGTAAAGATTTTTTTAAATTGCCGTGCCGTGAAAAAATAATAATAATAATATGTTTTCAAAGTGTTTGCGTTTGCTGGAGAATTGGAAAAAAAAAATGCGTGAACAGTATGTTGAGTTACTTGTAATGCAATTTCCAGGTGCATTACCTGGGGACAGGAAAGCAACGGAACAAACTAAGATTAAACTCTTCGGAGTACATCCTCCGATGTGCGCACTCCAACTCCCATTTGAAAACGTCACGTAGAATAACAGGGAACATTCATTACCACGCTACCAGCTGCTTTCCTCAGGGGTTCAGTGACAACACCTACAACTGTATGCCATCTGGAACTCAATTACATCTCCGAAACTTTGGTCCCTTGAATTGGTTCACGACAACACACTGCCTCAAATTGGATTGTAGTCATGTAAGCGGGGTAACAACTGCATTACCATGAGAAAGTGCTTGGCCTCGGCCATCCCTACAGGCGGTCCAGCTGCCCCGCAGGCCCATCCATCTCAGCCACGTTCCACTTCCTCATTCTGGAAGTCCATGAGTCACAAAGGGAGGGGAGAGTCATCGGATCACATCGCCCAGGCAACGGGGGCCATTTTGGCTGGCAGGATGAGTTCTGGAGTGAGGACATGTGGCCAGGGTCGTTTATCAACGTGTATTAGACAATGTTAGAGGGCTAGAGGGATCCCCACTTGAACCAATCAAACGTGACCAGCCTGTGTAGAAAAGCACACACACACACACACACACACACACACACACACGCCAGGACGCTTGCACGCACACACACACACACACACACACACACACACACACACACACACACACACACACACACACACACATATATGTAATACACAAATGTAATGAAAATTAATGTGACCTTAGCAGTGATAAATGACTTCATATGGGAACTCTGAGCACTGGGCCAGTGTGTGTGTGCGTGCGTGTGTGTGTGTGTGTGTGTGTGTGGAAGCGTCCTGGCCCTGTCGTGTGTGTTTCCTTGCCAGTGTGTAGCCAGCAGCAGGAGATCAGTGCACCAGATGTGTGTGATTTATGGAGTGGCAGAAGCCGCGATGGAGAGGCCTCAGACGTGTTAAACATTATTAACCACAGATGGGTCTGCATTTGCACCCGACAGCGTTCATACACACACACACACACACACACACACACGCGCACAACACACACATGCGCACACACACACTCCTTTCATCCCCATTCATGCTCTTTTTCTGTGTGTGTGTGTGTGTGTGTGTGTGTGTCTGCACGCTATTATACGGCCTCAATTCATATCACCCAGTTCTGACCTTACTGGTACTTTTATAGAGAGGTGTCCGGGAGCGGACAGGTTGGTGCCATATGGCTGTTGAGTAGCAGCAGGGCCAGCCTAGTCGATATGAGGAGACTGTAAATGTTTCACAATGCAGAGCCCTGACTCCAGCCAGCCTGATATACTGAGAGAGACATAATAGAGGATTGTGTGGCCGTCAGGAAGGGAGGATAATGTTATATTCATCACCCGTTTAGGAGGATTAATCCTCCATTCGTCAGGACCTCCCTCTCGCTTTGCTGGGACCCTCGGGGTGACACTGAGGTCCATTCCCAGGGTCAACCTTGACGTGTGTGTGTGTGTGTGTGTGTGTGGGTGGGTGGGTGTGTGTGTGTGTGTGTGTGTGTGTGTGGGTGTGCGTGTGTGTGTGTGTGTGTGTGTGTGTGTGTGTCTGCCCACCATTTCATGGGCTCAATTTATATCTCCAGCTATGACCTGACTAGTGCTTTTATTGAGAGGCGTCCTTGAGTGGGGTGCGTGTGTGTGTGTGTGTGTTTGTGTGTGTGTGTTTGTGTGTGTGTGCCTGCGTGTGTGTGTGTGTGTGTGCCTGCGTGTGTGCCTGTGCGTGTGCATGTGCCTGTGCGTGTGCGTGTGCATGTGCCTGTGCGTGTGCATGTGCCTGTGTATGTGTGTTTGTGCGTGTGCGTGCGTATCTGTGTGTTTGTGTGTGTTTGTGTGTGCGTGTGTGTATGTGTGTGTGTGTGTGTGTGTGTGTGTGTGCGTGCGTGCATGTGTGTGTGTGTGTGTGTGTGTGTGTGTGTGTATGTGTGTGGTGTGTGTGTGGTGTGTGTGTGTGTGTGTGTGGTGTGGTGGTAGTGCCTGGCAGACGTGATCACTCAGAGGGACTGTCACTAAGCCTACTCTGCCCTCAGGCCCAGTTTTCTGGCTTCACTTTCCATCCGTCTGTCCATCTGTCAGTGGGTCAGTCAGGGTGAGAGGTGAGGGGACACAGAGCCCCTCTCTGTGTTGTTCTCCTATTGCCCCAAAGCACTTTGTTCAGCGTCGAAATTACTACCAGCGTAGAGTGGTGTCCACCTCCCTGCTCTCCCCAGATACCTAGAACTCCTAGCAGGAATGGAAGTGCAACTTGTGGAAGTCAGAGAGAGAGAGAGAGAGAGAGAGAGACAGAGACAGAGACAGAGAGAGACAGAGAGACAGAGGACAGAGACAGAGAGAGACAGGGGTTTAGACAGAGAATGAGAGAGAGAGAGAGAGAGAGAGAGAGACAGAGAGAAAGACTCATGCGGGATTCTAGACTGGGACAGAGGAGGCTTTAACTGAGGAGAACAGACGGAGACAGACAGATGGAGACAACATAGACCTTGACAGAGGAGGGATAGAGAGAGGGAATAGGTATCGACAGAGCAAGGGAGAGAGACAGAGAGAGAGAGAGAGACAGAGAGAGAGGAAGAGAGAGACCGATGAGGGCTCGGACCAGGCTGACAGGTGTAATTGGAACTAAATAGCTCTGAGCGACTTTGATTGACAGCAGCTTAAGCTCCATAGGGACGGGCGACGCCCCTCCCACGTCTCCCATGGACACAGCACTTCCATTTAACCGAAAATAGACGAAAAAAGTCAAGAAAGAAAAACGACACGAAACCCTCCTCCAGGCTTTGCTCCCTCTCCTTTCCTCCTTCCCTACCCACTGATTTCCGTCTCGTTCCTGTTTTATCAAGGGCTGTAAATATCCCGAACATCCAATAGATATCTCAAGACAGTCTTGAGATATCTTCAGGTTCATTCCCACTTGTTGTAAAGTATCGTTAATGACTGACGTTTCCACGGTGGCAGTTGAGGTGTACGGTCCTTCGGTTCTTTCAGCGGAACCGTTTAAAGTATATCCATCTCGAAAGAATGAGAACGTTTCGAAGATGTATACGGTATTTTACTTTGAACTTGTTGTGGAGCCAGCTCCCCCCCCCTCCCCCCCCCCCAAGGCAAGTTAGAAAGGTAGCGCCTGAGGCTACCTAGCCACCGTTAGCATCTCATACTGCAAGCGTATGAGGAGCAGCAGGCGGCAACATTACAGCCCACCAGCGTTCTATAAGAAGGGTAATGGAGTAGCGCTATCGGCATGGCAACGGACGAAACACACACACACACACACCACACACACACACACACACACAGAAAAAAAAGAGCCGGTAATGGGTGGATAAGAGTGAACAGACGGGTTCTGGAAACTGGCAGCTTCATCTCGACATT
>NC_139666.1:7433619-7446119 GCF_951799395.1 Argentina silus
CACACACACACGTACGCACACAGGTACGCGCTGACACACACTGTGCATACACACACACACACACACACACGCACACACACACACACACACACACACACACACGTACGCACACAGGTACGCGCTAACACACACTGCGCATACACACATACACATACACACATACACACATACACATGCATGCAGGCACACACACACACACACCACGCACGCACGCACGCATGCACAGACACACACACAAATAAATATGTAAACACACATACATACTCTACACCCCTCATATGGCTTGTATATGGTAACATTGCCTGGACTGTCAGCATCCCACTAATGTTATTCAAAGGCTGCAGCGATCCCATCAAACACATCACAGGGGGAGAAATATCACAATGGACCACCATCCTCGACTGTAAGTACATACTGTTCCAATGTGGAGGGCTACATTCTGGCAGGCAGGAGCAGTTATCTCCTCCACCCAGCAGACCCAGGCAGCATAGTACAGATGGGATGGAGGTAGGCCCTATGTCGTACAGGCAAAGGTACCGTCTGTTACAGAGTTAGGATTGATTTTAGGACCCCCCCCCCACCCCCCCCCCCCCCCCCCCCCCCCCCGTTCCATAGTATAAAAGCGGGTATAGGAGAGCCAGTGGAAAGCTGATAATGATTGAGGAGGGAATAGCCATTATCCCCCATGGTGTCCGAGGCCCCAGTAAAAGGCAGTGAAGGTGAAATCAGGAGACAAGGATCTAGAGCTGGAGCTAAAGAGGAGAGACCTGCCAAAGCTTGAGGTAAATATAAAGGTAATCAAGACAGACAGCCAGGTATTTACAAGCAAGGGAAAGAGAGAGGAGGGACGTGTGTGTGTGTGTGTGTGTGTGTGTGTGTGTGTGTGTGTGTGCATGTGTGCGTGTGTGCGTGTGTGCGTGTGTGTGTGTGTGTGTGTGTGTGTCTGCGTCTTAGCCAAGGAGTCAGATGGGCCACAGGATGTAGTGAATAAATCATGAGATCTCTGATCGCTCCAAGTAGAACATTTATTCTGCAACAGAAGAACCTCAAACACACTCTCCCTCTCTCTCCCTCTCTCTCCCTTTCTCTCTCTTTCTCTCCCCCTCTCTCTCTCTTTCTCTCTCTTTCTCTCTCTCTCTCTCCCTCCCTCTCCCTCCCTCTCTCTCTCTCTCTCTCCCTCTCTCTCTCTCTCTCTCTCTCTCTCTCTCTCTCTCTCTCAGAGCTGTCTGTTCTCGCTAATGTTCTCTAACAAAATAACATTCTGCCTTATGGACCCAACGGCAAGCAAATTTAAATCGTTTTAAATCATCAGCTGTGCACTACATGAAGCAGGGTGTACATGCCACAGTGGATTGAGTTGAAATTGCCACAGGTACACTTTTGCTTCATGTGATAAAATGTCAAATAACATCCCGATGCGTGGTGGTTTGATAGCTAGCTTTAGCCACCATACTGTATTTGGTCTGCTTTTTATCTCTACAATAGCATCCATTTTGTGTGTTCATTCTGGTCGGATATTGTCAATATTCGGTCCATTTGAACCTATATCTGTCTGAATATATCTGTTCGTATCATGTCATTGTTCCTTCGTAATCCTAGGCTGGTCTGAGTGTTCGGTCCCTGCATTGCTGCTAGATTGCAGTCCTAGACTGCTGCCTAGGCTGAGCCAGCCCCTAAGTGTTCCCTGATTTACAGAGAGCTGTCTGAAAGAGTGGGGAATGGCATTTAGCCTACATCCAGTTTTAATGTTTTAATGTTATTGAAGCAATAAATACAATGAAGTGGCTCGTTCCCAGTGGCGCCCGCTAAAAGCTTGTATTTATTAATTCGACCGAGCAACACAAGGATATTTGTAAAGTCAGTGTAGGCGCCTGTAAAGTGAACACTACATAACACCGCCTCAGGCTCGCTGCGTGTATTTTTACAAATAGCGTATTAGCAATAGCGCAAGCCAACATAGATCAAAACTGCTTACAGTCCATTCCATGCTTGGCTTGCTTGTCGTCCCGGGGGGGGGGTCTATGGTTCGGTGATAGCTCATCGTGTTTGTATTGTATTTAATGTTTATGTTGTTCACTATTGTTCTTGTAAAGGGCTTTGAGACTGCGCTAAACGATCCATTTGATCAGATGACTGATTGATCGCGGATGACGACGACAACGACGGTAATGAGGACAAATTAGGCCTTTTATTCCATTCTCTCTGTGTAAAAACGGTACTCCCCAACGCAAACCAAAGGTGCTTATTGTTCTCATGTGGAAATACGCAGATTGAATCATGAAACAAACAGCGTGAACGCATTCCGCGACTACAAGGTTGACTAAGGGCATGTTCATTTGCCAGCATTGAGCAATTAGGTGGAACATGCAGATAATTTCATCTCTCTGTGGTCCCCTGGGATATGATAATGCACTACCCAGAGCTGCACATTACATCGCCGGGCATAGCAACGCATTTATGCTTTCAAGTGACTGTTGATTATTCATTTTATATATTTTTAACCGTGCCCAACTGGGATCCTAGCCAACAGCCATCTCCCCTGTTGGCTCTGTCACAGTGAGAGATGGAGGGAGGGAGGGAGAGAGAGAGATGGGGAGAGAAAGCGAGAGATAGGGGAGGGAGAGTTATTTTCGAAGGTTTGCAAAATTCACAATCTGTTTTCAAGGCAAAGCTATTACTCATTGCATTAAATCTCTATGTACGTGAGGGCTAGTACTTTGAAATATATGAGTGTGTAAAGAACCCCTAGATTTACCTCTCAGGTAGTGTTCGTGATTTAGAGAGGCCAAAACAGTGCAACTCAGCCTTTGGGGACGACATTACTCATAGGAACATGATTAACATTATGGAGAGTGTGTGTGCTGTGTGTGTGTGTGTGTGTGTGTGTGTGTGTGTGTGTGTGTGTGTGTGTGTGTGTGTGTGGGTGCGTGCATGGGTGCGTGCATGGGTGCGTGCATGGGTGCGTGCCTGCCTGCGTGTGCGCATGCGTGTGTTTGTGTGTGTGTGTGCGTGTCTGAACTTGACCACCCACTCTGTCTGAATAAAGACATGGGCGGGCAGCTGCTGTCACTCAGGGCCTGTCTGGGCACAAAAGTCTCTGTAAGGAACAGATTAGAAAAGAGGAGGACAGCGCACATCTTCAGCCTCCATCTATAGTTAATGTGACATGACCTTGTCTGACAAATAGTTATGATGATGGAGCTTAGCATAGCAGACCATAACACACTGGGGCCCTTCATCAGCTAGTGATGAAAACCTCAGAGACTTAAAGTGCTTTTGAAAGGCAAGGCCAAGGGTCTGAACACACTGAAGCTAATATAATTAAAGACGGGTTCACAGAGGCCTGGGCCACGGGTCAGTCACCTAGCCCAGGGAAATGCTCTAATCCTGGGCTAAGGAGGGCCACAGCCCCCCCTCAGGTCCTCTGACTCCCTTCAGACCATCACCTCTTTATTTAACCCTGGTGTGTGTGTGTGTGTGTGTGTGTGTGTGTGTGTGTGTCCATGTGAATGTGTGTGTGTGTGTGTGTGTCTGTGAATGTGTGTGTGTGTGTGTGTGTGTGTGTGTGTGTGTGTGTGTGAGTGTGTGTGTGTGTCTGTGAATGTGTGTGTGTGTGTGTGTGGGGGGGGGGTGAGAAGGCCTCGTTCTAAGAGAGTAATGAGAGGCATTATGTAGTTAGATGCCGGCTAACTGAGAAGAAATAGGAAACGAAGCCCCAGCCAGGGGTCCCTCCAGGATCAGGACTCAGAGACCTTTGACCCCACGGATTAGTCCCATGAGCCTGGGGATCGACACAGGCGCTAAACAGAGGTCGACCAGTCTGAGCAGCTCAGGGATTTCTGGAAGGCCTTAACGGGAAGAACCAGACGTTTCCCCAAGGGAGATTTAACCGTAAACACAGACGTGTTTACAAACACGTGGGAGCCGCTGTCGGGAGTGAAACCAAACAAGCTTCCTGAGATGAAACAGTAGCCGTGTTGTTTTTAGCATGTAGCACTTTCATATTGACCCTCATGTAAAATGTAGCTTGCTTACTCCTACAGCGATGCTATAGCTTTGTTATAGACACAAGATAGATAGACAGATAGACAGATAGACAGACAGACAGACAGACAGACAGACAGACAGACAGACAGACAGACAGACAGACAGACAGACAGACAGACAGACAGATAGATAGATAGATAGATAGATAGATAGATAGATAGATAGATAGATAGATAGATAGATACTTTATTTATCCCCGAGGGGAAATTAAGACGTTACAGCAGCTCACAACACAAACAACAACAACAAAATAAAGTGTAAAGTGTAAAATAAATAAAATTAAAATAAAATAAAATAGACATGTGAAACATTATATACAGTAAGAACAGTCCAGTATGATTTAACATCCCACAGCCTGACTCTGATCACCCCAATCGAGCCAGCAGGAGGAGTTGTACAGTTCTATTGCTGCAGGCAGAAAATATCTCCTATATCGCTCCTTAGTGCAACGTGGTTGTAGTAATCTCTTGCTGAAGGAGCTTCTCTGCTCTGCCACAGTGTCATGTAGTGGATGGGTGGGACTGTCCATGATGGTCAGGAGTTTGGTCCTCATCCTCCTATTGGCCCCCTCCTGCACAGTGTCCAGGGTGACACTGAGGATAGAACCAGCTTTCCTAATAAGCTTGTTCAGCCTCTTGGTGTCACCTTCCTTGATGCTGCCCCCCCCCCCAGCATACCACCGCATACAACACTGCGCTGGCCACCATTGACTGGTAGAACATGTTCAGCAGAGTCCTGCAAATACCAAAGGACCTGAGCCTCCTCAGAAAATAAAACCAGCTCTGGCCCCTCTTGTACAGAACATCTGTGGTACCAGTCCAGTCCAGTTTATTGTCCAGGTGCAGCCCCAGGTACTTATAGCTCTGGACCACCTCCAGGTCCTCTCCCTGGATGGAAACAGGAGACAGGGGGACCCTAGTCCTCCTAAAGTCCACCACCATCTCCTTTGTCTTGCTGATGTTGAGTAGCAGGTGATTCTGCTCACACCACTCAAAAACACTGTCCACCAGTCCTCTGTACTCAGTCTCTTGGCCTCCACTGATACATCCCACAATAGCAGAATCGTCCGAGAACTTCTGCAGATGACAAGTATCTGTGTTAGGTATCGAGGATGAAAAGGTATAGAGGATGAAAAGGAAGAGAGCCAGAACTGTCCCCTGGGGGGCGCCAGTGCTGCTCACCACCCAGTCCGACACACATCCCTGCAGCCGTACAAACTGTGGCCAGTTGGTCAGGTAGTTCATAATCCAGGAAACAATGGGGGAGTCCACCTGCATCCTCATCAGCTTATTCGCAAGTAATAAGGGCTGTATGGTGTTAAATGCACTGGAGAAGTCAAAGAACATTACCCTCAGCCTTATCTAAATGGGAGTGAGCTCTGTGTAGCAGGTAGATGATGGCATCATCCATACCAATGTCTGTCTGGTAGGCAAACTGCAGGGGGTCCAAGGATGTCTTCACCAGGGGCCTCATGTGTGCAAGCACCAGTCTTTCCATGGTCTTCATGATGTGGGATGTCAAGGCACAAACATTAAAGCATAGCACCATGTCTTTGGGGGGTATATTTATTAGCAGTAATTAGAATCCACAGAAGCAATCCTTTGTAATTGGAACACAACCCAATATGGTGTTTGGTGTCTGGCATCCCAGTGTTGGTCTCTATGACCCTCCTTCTGGGCACACACTTGTGCTTTTACATCAATCACAGGCCTTGTGCAGCAGCTGAGCATGGGTAGCTGTGAAGCCTAAGAACACATGGGCCCTGGGTCAGGTTTAAGACTCAGGCACACCACAGACAGCTATAATCACAGGCCCTCAGGGAACATTGGAGGGTCAGCAGCTAAGACACCTTTTACCAATGGAACAAAGGCATGACATCAAAGTGAGATTAATATAGACCCCTTCTGCAAAGGGAGAGAGAGAGAGAGAGAGAAACTAATGGTGTCTGAAGGGCAAAAAATAACATTCCCTATTTACTAGTTACATGTTTTCCTCATACTTGGTACAAATACGTTTTTCACCCTTTTCACACTATACAATTCTGCTGTTACAATGATTTACCACACACCATGCACTCTCAGTCACATGGTCACATCAATCTTCTCACACTCAAACACACACATACAACACACACACACACACACGCACGCACACACACACACACACACACACACACACACACACACACACACACACACACACACACACGAGGGATCGATCAGCAGCATGAAGCTAAGATGTATTGGCTGCTGGGCTCCCGGTGTTGTTCGTGTGCAGGAATCTCCTCAGACCTAATATCCTGTTTATATGCACTTGGCTCTCATTGATTTCCCGCTTACCTGCCCCTGCAGAGGGTTCCATCAAGGGAGGCCCCACCGCGGCGCGCTAGTCTAGCGCGAGCAACCGACTGAGAGGATGGAACACTAGCAGTGCGTTTGAAATGTATTTGCAGGAGCAAACCCTCTCCTCTCCGCCGTTCCACCGTGCAGCCTGCAACCTTTGCCTTGCATGTGCAGTATGGCGCAAGCAGGAAATGTTTTTCGTTTTTTTTTTTTTTTTTGCTTTTCTTTTTTATTCTCTTTTTTTCCTCCTCTGACCGGGAGTGAGCTGTTGCTGAAAACCGGGAATGATGCGAGCCGTTTGTAGATACTTTGAGCTGAGCAGCAGGGGGGACGCTTTGAGGTCACACTGGATGCAGAAGGAGCTGAAGTCTATCGAAGAGAAGGGAGATAACAAGAGATAGACATGAAACAAAGACCCGTCGTTCCCCCACCCCCTGCTATCGCCATGGTAGCTGCCAGGTGCCCACTGGCACTGCTTTGTTGAATGAAAAAGGCTGTCATAATGTCTTACTAAGTGGATACTGTACATACAGACCAGGCGACGCTGGTGGAGGTAGAAATCGAAAGACGGGCTCATCGCAATGCACGGAACGGAATCAGGAATGGTATCGAACCATCGTGTGTTTGCGTCCCCTGATGTAGGCATATTACTGTCAAAGACGTGGAACCGAAATATGTCATGTAGAGACAATCAATGGACAATTATAACTGCCAATACGGTTGCAAGCCACATATCAATACATGAGACAGAACTGATGAGGTAGACTGAGAGCACGGTCGGGTAACTAATCTGTTATATCCTTTTTCCATCCAGCCTACAAAAGCAGTTTGCCAGTAATGACCCGCGTGTGACCAGTGTTTTTCAATATGTTCTCATTCTTTATTCGTAAAACAATCCATCATCAACAGTCAATATGCACAGCTCAACCATGTTTGCACTGTTCTCTCCCTAAGACCCAACCAGGGACCCGGCCATGAAATAAAACATGTTTACTGACTAGAGGGTTCCGTTTGGCGAGCAAATAGTCCGACACCACGGCATTTCCACGCTTCTAAAGCTGCGTTGCGAACCATCGCTGAACATATTGACCTCCACCTCTTGAGCTTTATGCCCTATTTGAGAATTTCAGGCCTAAAAACCAGGTCCAAACTAAATTGCTTATAACATTAGAAATATGATGATCAGATGCAAAAGCAGGATGCCATTTGATAGGCAACACCTTGACGTTTTGTGTGGATATGCTCAGAATAACATACTACACATGATATATAAAGTAAACAATAATCAAATTAATACTCAAAATAAAGCAGAATTTGGGCCCGTCCAGCTTAAGAGAACCTGTCACATCAGAATTCAATGGAGACATCCACAGAGTGAATGAAACACAATGAAACACACCATAAATAGAGTGTGCAAGAATCAATGTTTTCTTATGGTCTTCAATGAAATCATATACTCAAACAATTCAGGCTTTTAAAAACCTTGAGCTTGACTGTCAGTGAAATCGTAAAATAACTACAAAGGGTCACACCAGCACATCTCTATCGTGTAAGAATGTACTGTAAGATTAGATAACAACTGGACATAGCTTCAGTGCAGCATCACCAGATTGCAAAGATACATTGGTATTGGCACTGTCGGAGAGAGAGAGAGAGAGAGAGAGAGAGAGAGAGAGAGAGAGAGAGAGAGAAAGAGAGAGAGAGAGAGAGAAAGAGAGACAGAGGGTCAAATCCAGGGCCATTCCATCTCATCTCCCATGTAATCCCCTCTAGAACACAGAGTTGCAAAAAAAAAAAGCCAGGACAGGAAATGACACGAGATAAACAGAATCTGCCACCGCCAACGATTACCCATCACCCATCACTGGCCCGCGCCGTTGGACAGGACGCAGTTTTCAAACACCCTGTAGATCTGCCAGGGATAAGGAGCCAGAAATTATTATAGCCATCGTATATAAATAGATGTCTCATGTCCCCATATCTCGCTCTAATCATCGTCTAGAGAAGGCTGGGAAATGACCTGTCTGGGGTCGTTTGCCACCAGATATCTCTGAATTAGAGTGGCTATGTTAGTCTTGTTCATTCTCTTTTGATGAAAATGAGAATGACTCTATGTAGACCAATTTCAGGTATGCGTACACAGAGCGATTTGAAAAATAATATCATTTTGTAATCGCTGAAAAATCACTTATTTACAGAGCCAAATAGACCCACTGAACCTGCAAACACAACCTCTTTTGACACTCAACTGTACACGTTTTTTCCCGCAACCTGTTGTTCAGTGGTTGATTCACTGCTGAACTGTTCCCTTTTGATGGACTGGCTACTGTGAACAGCTTTAGTGCACTTCTAGTGGGCACAGTTCTAGTACGTACTTCCCTACGA
This sequence comes from Argentina silus, assembly GCF_951799395.1. Lineage (NCBI taxonomy): Eukaryota > Metazoa > Chordata > Actinopteri > Argentiniformes > Argentinidae > Argentina > Argentina silus. The sequence continues at coordinate 7,442,394 of NC_139666.1, forward strand.
ACCACAGGACTTGGCACACACGTCAGAGCTGCACTCCAGCATTCATCAGAGGAGAGACGTTTGACAGTGTAAAAACAGAATAAAACCGTCAAAAAGCCTTTTCAAACATAGCGGTTATCCACCGTTTGGCCCCCGTGTCAATCTCGGCTGAGTGAGAGAAAAAGTCAGGGAGGGAAATTGCTGTTCATTTTTCACTGCAGCCTTTGTCCTGGCGAGCTGTGAGGGGATATGACTGTGCAGTCCTTTATCATCTCAGAAGAGATGGAAGAAAAATCACTCCACGGGAAACAATGGATGGTGAAAAGTGACATAGGGAGAGACAGAGAGAGAGACAGAGAGATGGAGAGTGTGTGGGGGTGGGGGGTGGGGGGGTAGTCTGCTCTGAGATTCGTAGCGATAAATTCCGTCTTTCATTCCTGTTTTCCTCTGCTGGAAAATGTGACTCAGCTGGAGGCTTTTACGTATGCTACTTTTAGGCTTTTTGTTTGTTTAATTGCTTATATGCAGGCAATTACCATAAGCAAGTGGTGGGAGAAAATCATATACAAGACATGCTTACTCGCTAATCATTGACAAAATAGTACATTATGCACTTTATCTGTTTTAATTGCTTTCGTTCGGTACATCTGCATAATTAAGTGTAATTAGGCCAACGTATCCGAGTGCTACATCTCTTATAGCTTTAGAAAACACTTTCTTATATTTTCCAGTGTCCTCATATGAAGATGAGATGGGACGAGATGACAATGGCATTCTAATTTCCACTAAATGTTCATTTAAATGATGTTTACATATGGAGTTGTGTATCTTTATATACATATAAACACCTTACCTAGCTTCTCAGATGTTCGCCAGTCTCCCTAAAAGGGTCACACCACAGAGAAGATGGCTTGAAATGGAGGAAATCCAGATCAGAAAACATTACCTCAAATAAAACCACACATTTGCTAGGCAAAGATTTTCTTCAAAGTGGGAAAATGAGTGCATCTAGATCTGGCGTATAATCTGGCAAAAATCCGGCAAACAATCACCAATTTAAAAAGAAATGAAAATACAGGTTGCTGATTTAAAACAGAGAGCTTAAGATAAACAAAAGGCCCAGGAGTGAAAATCGGACTCAAACCTCAGATTACACTTGCATATCTGCTTGCGCCCGTTTGATAATCTCCCTGTAAATATTTCTCTAAATCTCGCCAGCCTTTCCTTCAGCCTAGAGACAGGTGACAGATAGTGAGGAAGAATAGTGGTCCCTCATCCTCAGCTTTTGTTTACCTCTCTTACACAGAGACTGTAAACCAGAGAGAGTGATGCTTCTGCCATTCAGGGAGGAATGAATAGAGGAAGAAGATCTACTACAACAACAAACTGGAATTGGCATTGTAGACATGTTTAACACACACACACACACACACACACACACACACACACACACATACACACACATACACACTCACACACACATACACGCTGTAAGCACGCACACCATCCACAGACACACATGCATGCGCACACACACACACACACACACTGAATAAACACATGCAGATGCAGTGAACACAAGCACAGACAAACACACACACACACACACAACCTCCCCCCTTTCCCACCCCACACACACACACAGACTCCTTTAGGAATGAAAGTGGCGTCTGTCAGTGTGGCGGTGGGGCTTAGTGTGTTCCTCCGTGTGTGACGGTGGTGCGCAGGGTAGTGTGAGTATGTGGGTATGTTTGTTTGTGTGTGTGTGTGTGTGTGTGTGTGTGTGTGTGTGTGTGTGTGTGTGTTTGCTGTGCTTATCTGAGTCAGGGGGCAGGTCAGGAGGGGTCAGTGCTCTTATTTGCCATGCTGATGGACTGGATAATGAGAAAAGCCCCTTGACAGAAGCCACCCTCGCCCTACGTAGCGCTGCTTGGCATCTTCTGCATTTCCACTTTTCCATTCCTCTGTCATCATATCTTGTTATCGATCGGTTCCACCAAATTATATTTTTTTATGTTCAATCTGTTTATTCTCTCTCTCTCTCTCTGTATCTCTGTCTCCCTGTTTCTCTCTCTCTCTCTCTCTCTCTCTCTCTCTCTCTCTCTCTTTCTCTCTCTCTCTCTTCGCCTCTCTCCTCCTCTCCCCCCCACCCCCAGGTCCACTGATGTCTATGGAGGATTTTAGGGGATATCCAATCCAGCGTTTGACAAACAGCATTCCTGCCTCTCCTGTGGTCCACCTCAGGGCTGTTTAGGGCCTCTGGAGGCTAATCCTATGGACTAGCTTCACTCCAGCCTCCATCAAACAACCCCCACCCCCATCCCACATTTGGCACCCCCTAACCAACACCTTCCCCCTTCCCTCCGCCCCACAGCCACCCCCCCCCCCCCCCCAACACCCCAAACACCCACCTCTTCCCCACTCCCCAGCCATTTCCTGCCCACCTCAGCTCCATCTGACATTACCTCAGCCCCCCTCCCGCTGTATTCCTTCAGTGTTATTACCTGAGATGAAGAAGTCTTGTCAGTCTAACACATTTCTCTCTGCAACAAGCGCAATGCCTGACGCACACTGCATATTTCTATTCCCTTACCCTCCATCTCACTTCCCCCTCCTCCACTGTCCTCCCCCCCCCCTCCCCTCCCTCACCCCCCCCCCCCCCCTCCCTCCCTCCCTATGGGAACCCTAATGCAGATCTATCTCCACACCCTGGCTAGTGTCAAATTGTCTCCCCCTCATTCCCCTGGCTCACCCTAGCTCCCCCTCTGTTAGCAATAACATCGCTAGTGCTAGCTAGCTCCAACGCTAAGCTAAGCCAACCCATAGCCTGCTCATTCAATCACCCAGATATTAATCTTTTGAAAAATCCCTTCGCCAGGACAGAGCCACATCCATCAGCGGGGCGTCTGGCTTTAGATCGGTGTCTTGAACGGAGCTGATAAGAGTTTCTCTGTGGTCATGCGTTCTGATGAGGAGCAGGGAAACGCGCCCGCGGATCGCTATCTCGTTAGCTAACGTTTTAGAAACCGCAGTGACAAGACCACGTCCGCTGTTTAAGGCCATTAGGAAAGCACTTGTGGTTCTCTGCTCTGAGTTGTTTCGGCTGGACAAGCCAAGTTGAACATTCCACGAGAACAAGATTGGGAAGGACAATGTTAGAGTGATGTCACTGACAACATGATTGACCTGTGATTTGCTGCAGCGGTCTGAGAGTGCGCTCTAGATCTGGATGTGTGCCCCCTTTGTTGTTGTACAGTTCAGTTATATTGTCTGTGTCTGGTGTAGGTTAGGTGTATGTGTGTGTGTGTTTGTGTGTGTGTGTGTGTGTGTGTGTGTGTGTGTGTGTGTGTGTGTGTGTGCGTGCGTGTGTGTGTGCGTGCATGCGTGCGTGTGTGTGTTTGTTCCCTTCTAAGACCATTAGGGGTTATTGTGTGCTTGTGTGTATGCATTCCCATAAGACCATTAGAGGTGTGTGTGTGTGTGTGTGTGTTTGGGTGTGTGTGTGTGTGTGTGTGTGTGTGTGTGTGTGTGTGTGTGTGTTTTACACCCTGTAATAAAACTGATGGGCCTACACTGCTGTGAAGCCCAGAGGATCAAGGACAGGTAGTTTATTATAGAGTGTGGGGCCTATGGGCTCAGCCTCTCCACAGATGGTGGGGGTCAGGGGTGGACGGGCCTACTGGGAGGAGAAGCCAGGAGCTTGATTAAGTACGAACCCCACTGCAGGGGTGCCTCAGAGGGCTTCAG
>NC_139666.1:7456119-7473619 GCF_951799395.1 Argentina silus
AAAATCTAGATAATACTATCCTTAGTTATTACAGACCTATTTAACCTACCCTTCATGAGCAAAGTACTTGAAAAAGTGGTTTTTAATCAGCTTAATACCTTTCTCAATGAAACCAGTGTCCTAGAGAAATGCCAATCAGGCACAGCACAGAAACAGCCTTAGTCAAAATAGTAAATGATCTTAGACTTGCTACTGATTTAAATCCTTATTCTTTTAGATTTGAGTGAAGCATTTGACACCATTGATCAAAACATTTTAATTCACCGTCTTGAGAAGTGGGTTGGTCTCTCTGATAGTTTTTTAAACTGGTTTCAAACCTACATTACTGGGAGAGAATTTTATGTTACCCTAAGGCCACTATTGTTAAAGTGGGGTACGTGTACCGCCGGGGGTACGTGGATCGATCTAGGGGGTATGCGAAATAAATCTGTGAAAATTAATGCATGCCCCCTATCCAACAGAAAGATATTATCACAATGTCTAATATGTAAGGGATAATGTTCATAGAATATCAATTAGGCTACAAAACAACTGACATGGGGTACATGACTGTTAAAAGTTTGGGAACCACTGGTCTAGGGGAACATGTGTCTGTAAAACATGACTGACCTTTCGGTGTAGCCCAAGGGAGCTGTCTTGGTCCCTTACTATTTTCCCTTCCATTAGGTAACGTCATTAGTCAACATAATGTTCATTTCCACAGCTACGCAGATGATACCCAACTATGCATTTCTGTTGAGCCAACACACCCAGACAGCCTTTGCTCCCTGACCGCCTGTTTAGCCCCATAAATCAGTGGATGAGTGACAACTTTTTAAAGCTGAATGAGGATAAAACAGAGATACTTTTACTTGGACCAAAATCAAAGACCGTTTTTAGCTCGGGAGCCTGGCTCACCAGACCAAGTTAAAAGTCTAGGTGTCATTTTAGATTTGGATTTAAGATTTAAACCCCATATTAATGAAGTGATCCAGACAGCATTCTTCCACCTGAGAAACGTTGCCAAAGTACGGCCATTTTTAACACAACAGGATGCTGGGAAACTAATTCATGGTCTTATCAGTAGTAGGTTAGACTACTGCAATGCACTTTTTACTGGTCTCTCAAAAACGTCGATAAAGAAATTGGAACTCATACAGAATTCTGCCACGAGACTTTTAACTAAGACCAAGAAGAGAGAGCACATCACTCCTGCTTTAGATGAACTGAACTGGCTCCCTGTTTCTTTTAGAATTTATTTTAAGGTTCTTTTAATTACCTACAAAGCTCATAATGGCATAGCACCTTCATACATCTCTGACTTTTTAATATTCTATCAACCACAAAAAGCCCTTAGATCCTCCAATACTGGTCTTTTAATTGTGCCCAAAGCACTCCACAAACAAAGTGGGGAAGCTGCTTTTAGGTATTATGCAACAATGGTGGAACCCTGCCCATGTATATCAAACAGGCTCTGTGGACATCTTTTTAAAAAAAAGCTTAAAACATACCTTTACCGGAAGGCTTTTACCTAACCATTTTTAGCGTGTGCTTTATCTCCTAAACACATTTTTATTAGATTTATTTGATTAAATGTATTTCTACTAATTTGTTTGAATGTATTTTAATCTATCCTTTTATATTTATTTGTTCTTGACATACGCATTTGTTCTTGTTTTAATGCTTCAAGTGTAAAGCACTTTGAGCTGCATTTTATGCATGAAAGGTGCTGTACAAATAAAGTCTATTGTTATTATTACGACTACTGTAGAGACCTCAAACAACAAACATTGCCTAGCTAACGGGTGTAGCGTTAGGCACAACTCATGAATTCCTTCTTTCCTCCTTGTTCTGAATATCTCACAAAGAGACAGAAACAACAACATCTAACACATGCTGCTGTGGGAAAAAGGAGGAACTTTGGGGAGCTTTCTGCTCTCGTTCTCAGTATCTATGGCCTTCTGCCAAGCCTGAGCATGTACTTCGCACGTGATGCAACACGGGTACAATGTGCAGAAGTAAACAAATCTCTTGGTCTCATGACCCTCCATCGTGTGTCTTATGACTGTCTAATGGGCTTGTGAGGGTAATACAGTAGTTATATTGAGAACGTACGGTTGACGGAAGATTATTTTATTGTCCATTATCACAGAGAAGCATTACAGTGTAATTGGCGTGGGAGACAGGCTATGGGTTGATAGCCTCCTATTTAAATGGACATGAAATGATGAAATATAAGTATGTTTCGTATTCACACACAAATGGGCTTGGGAGTGTGAAGATAAAATCATTGTTGTTGATATGTGAAATGTGAAATGTTCTATACATGCAGATTGCGCAGAAGCTCATTAAACTCATGGGGAGGGGTGAGAAATAATAATCACATCTGCATGTGTTTCATTAGCACCTGGCTTTGTCTGTGTCTGTGTGTGTGTGTGTGTGTGTGTGTGTGTGTGTGTGTGTGTGTGTGTGTGTGTGTGTGCGTGCGTGCGTGCGTGCGCGCGCGTGTGCGTGTGTGTGTGTGTGTGTGTGCATGTGCGCATGTGTGCGTGTGTGCATGTGCATGTGTGCTCGCATTCATTCGCAAATTAAAATCGTGTGAGTCTAAAGGTGTAAGTTAAGTCTTTGCCGAACATCCTTGAGTTTAAAAGTATGAAAGCATGCGGTTCAGTATCGGGTTCAGGAGAGCTGGTGAGACAAACAGAAAACTTTTAATCTATTCAGAGACTTTAGACTTGATTGAACATTTTTACATTTATCCAAAGCGACTTACAACAAGTACATTCGTCTAAAGTAAGTGAATCATCTATACATCCATCATAAGACAAAATCTATGCTAGGACCAGGTGCCATTGGCAGTCACAATGTTAGAGGAAGAAATTATTACTTTTTTTATTTTTTTAAATGTGTTATTATTAACAGAAAAGAGGAACTGTACAGAGGGGTAGTGGGGGGGGAAGAGGTCTTTAGGAGGGACAGACAAGATGTAGCCTGAAGAGATACACTCACCGAGCACTTGGTGGTGTAATGGTGTGGGGAATGTTTTCTTGGCACACTTTGGGCCCGTTAATACCAATCAATCATCGCTTGAATGCCACAGCCTATTTGAGTGTTGTTGCTGACCATGTGCATTCCTTCATGGCCACAATTTACCCATCTTCTAATGGCTGCTTCCAGCATGATAATGCACCATGTCACAAAGCAAAAGTCGTCTCAAACTGGTTTCATGAACATGACAATGAGTTCAGTGTTCTTCAGTGGCCTTCCCAGTCACCGGATCTGAATCCAATAGAACACCTTTGGGATGTGGTAGAACGGGAGATTCACAGCTTGAAAGTGCACCTGAATGCAATGCATCCTGAATGTAATGCAATCATGTCATCATGGAACAGTATCTCAAAGGAAGGTTTGCAACATCTTGTGGAATCAATGCCACGAAGAATTGAGGCTGTTTTGAGAGCAAAGCCTCCCGCCCTACCCAGTGTTAGTATAGTGTTCCTAATAAAGAGCAAAGGGAGGCCCTACCCAGTGTTAGTACAGTGTTCCTAATAAAGAGCAAAGGGAGGCCCTACCCAGTGTTAGTATAGTGTTCCTAATAAAGAGCAAAGGGAGGCCCTACCCAGTGTTAGTATAGTGTTCCTAATAAAGAGCAAAGGGAGGCCCTACCCAGTATTAGTACAGTGTTCCTAATAAAGAGCAAAGGGAGGCCCTACCCAGTATTAGTACAGTGTTCCTAATAAAGAGCAAAGGGAGGCCCTACCCAGTGTTAGTATAGTGTTCCTAATAAAGAGCAAAGGGAGGCCCTACCCAGTGTTAGTATAGTGTTCCTAATAAAGAGCAAAGGGAGGCCCTACCCAGTGTTAGTACAGTGTTCCTAATAAAGTGTTTGGTGAGTGGAGGTCTTCAGTCTACGGCAGAAGGTAGATAGTGAACAACGCATCACAATGCCAATGTATTACCAGACTGTAGTAACCCATGACTACCACATCCACTACTACTATACACCCAGATCAGAGCTGTGTCTGGAAACTTCAGCAGAGTTAGATACTTAGGCAGAGTTAGATACTTAGGCAGAGTTAGATACTTAGGCAGAGTTAGATACTTAGGTATAGTTAACTATATACAGAGTGAGGTCTTTGCACATTGTCCTTGTTACTTACAATTTAGAAGGAATTGCTTCATGGAAGAAAACAGGATACTACAAAACAGGAGAATATGCACAGGAGAGATTTTATTTAATCCTAAAATAGCAAAAACAGATTTCAGGTTTTAGATTGAAGTGACCGACCGAACCGCGTCCCCAAACTTAGTTTGAGTGAGTTTCTCATCCACTTTCTCTCACTCCAATTGAGAGAGTGACCTTAAGACATCTTAATATAGACACTGAGAGTATTACATTAATGTCTTCAGTGTCTGCCATTCGCTCCCTGCTGTGGCAAAGTGCCATCAGTGACAGGCCAACCTCAGACTCAGAGAGCACTGTCTCCTCTCTGGAGCAGCTGCTGACATATCAGCATCCTCTTACCCTCAGGAGATACCACTTATTAGCGCTGAACTCACCTGCCCTCCTCACCTCCTCTCCTCCCCTCCGTTCGTTTCCAGAGGGATACAGCACGCACTGTCACCTAGTGTTACCGAGCTGAGAGCTTCTTTTAAGTCTCTAAGGCTTAAGGAAGCAAATAGATATAAGTCCACAAATAAATAAGGAGCTAAGTAAAGGGTTGCAGGAAGTTGTGGTGAGGTAAATTCATTTCCTTTCTATTAGATATGCTCCATGGAGCAGCGGTGCGCCACTGCGGCTCTGAGTCGCTTCCAAAGTTTGCAGCGTATGCCTTTATTTGAGATCTGAGAGAGAGAGGGAGAGAGAGGGAGAGAGAGGGGGGGGAGAGAGGGGGAGAGAGAGGGGGGGGAGAGAGGGGGGGAGAGAGAGGGAGAGAGAAAGAGAGAGAGAGAGAGAGAGGGGGAGAGAGAAAGGGAGAGAGAGAGGGAGAGAGAGAGAGAGAGAGAGATAGAGAGAGAGAGATAGAGAGAGAGAGGGAGAGAGAAGGAGAGAGAGGGAGAGGGAGAGAGAGGGAGAGAGAAAGAAAGAGAGAGAGAGAGGGAGAGGGAGAGAGAGAGGGGGAGAGAGAACGAGAAAGCGAGGGGGAGAGAGAGAGGGAGAGGAAGGGAGACAGAGGGAGAGAGAGAGAAAGACAGAGAGAGTGAGAGTGGGAGAGGGAGAGAGAGAGAAAGACAGAGAGAGAGAGAGAGGGAGAGGGAGAGAGAGAGAGAGAGAGAGAGAGGTGTGATATGTGAGTTGGTGCTAATACAATGTGCATGGAAAATAAAATGTGTTCATGTGAGCTGGAATGTTCCTCCGGAGAGAACCCGCTGTGATGGTGCCGTGTTTTTTCTCTTCTCTTTTTTTTTTTCCAACTCACAACTTTCAATCCTTTTCTATTTCTCCACTTTGCAAAACACAAGTTCACATGTACATACTGAACCTATACGACTACTTGTACTGCCACAACATTCATACTTCAGCATGGTACATGTAGACACTCCCCTGAGTATCATGTACAGTACCAGTCAAAAGTTTGGACACACCTTGCCAAGAGTGTGCAAAGCTGTCATCAAAGCAAAAGGTGGCTACTTTGAAGAATCTAAAATACAAACCATATTCTGGTTTGTTTCACACTTTTTTGTTGACTACATAATGCCATATGTGTTCCTTCATAGTTTTGATGTCTTCAATATGAATCTACAATGTAGAAAATAATAAAAATAAAAATAAAACATTGAATGAGAAGGTGTGTCCAAACTTTTGACTGGTACTGTCCTTCTATAGGGTTCTAGTTTAGTGTATTTTTCATTAGGATCCCCATTAGCTGATGCTGACACAGCAGCTACTCTTCCTGGGCTCCAGAGATAAGAACAACACACACGATACAGTACAGAACAGTTATAGAGAGGTTATAGAGAGGTTATAGAGAGGTTATAGAGAGGTACTACTGAGATCATAGGCTTTATTTATGTCAGTATTCCCATGGCCATCCGCCTCCATACAGACAGCAGTTCTGTCACTTTGAGTCCTTTCCCCTCTGTGTGCACAAGCCCACAGGCCTGCCCCCTGCCCCCCCCCCCCTCACCCCCTGTCCCCCTGTCCCCCTGTCCCTGGCCTGAGTGGTGTGTTTTGAGTTCCAAGCCTACAGCGGACGTGGTCCATTGTGAATATCAGGGTGTGGTGCTCAACCGGCTGTCATCAGAGTCACCCCGCTTCATTGTGCCAGTCTTCCTCTCCCCCCTCCTCTCTGTTTTCCTCCCTCCTCTACCCACCACCCCCCATCCACCCCCCGCCCACGACAATCCGTCCCCCGAGAAGAGCACAACTGGCAGTGTCACTGTTACTGCCCGGTGACAAACAGCTCCCTGAGTGAGTAATGGGCCTATCACAAGCGTTATGTAACATCTCGTCCTGTTTCTTGGTTTCTCGACCACAGTTTCGAAATGGAAAAATCACATCCATGGGAGAGCTTAGAGGAGAGGGTTTTTTGATGTTTCAAGCCAGGTTTTCAATGTCAAGATCATTCACTGAGGGTAGAAGAACACAGTCTTTATAACAGAGGGAAAGAAGTGTACCTCTGCCTGTGACTTTGATGCTCACGTCTTTGTCTTTCTTATATCAGGAAAGTGCAGACCAGATGTGAGTGAACAGTGCAGACAGAAGGTGGTGTGTGTGTGTGTGTGTGTGTGTGTGTGTGTGTGTGTGTATGAATGTGTGTGTGCATGTGTGTATGTGTGTGCGTGCGTGTGTGCGTGCCTGTGTGCGTGTGTGTCTGTGTGTGCCTGCGTGCGTGTGTGTGTGTCTGAGTGTGTGTGCGTGTGTGTGTGTGTGTGTATTGGTGCATGCTCGCAAGTGTGCCCCCCAGAGGACGGAGGTGCAAAGAGGGGAAGTTTACATGCCAATTAGAACAGGAACATGCCAGAACAGCCCCAGAACAGCATTAGATGACTCCCTTTTCACAACACCCTCCAACATAATCAGCACATTAAAACTCCCCTTCATAACATTCATAGCCAGATCTGAGAGCAGCAATGCCCCAATCACAGAATGCACACAAACAAGCTCACGGCAAAAAACATTCCAGACTTGACACATTCAGGTTTGTGATGCTAAGCCTTTAATAGTTTCTTCCATAATTATAACTTTGATGTTGACAGTAGTCTGCGTCTAACAATGAGAGCAGAGCATACATGAAGGCGATGAAAGCCTCTCATTCCTTCGCCAACGCGCCTTGAGGCATATGTAAAAACACGAGTGTGAATTACCAAATACATTTTATTGACATGAAAAATATATAAATGTGGAAGGTTTCAAAAGATGTGCTGCTGGTGCTATTGCTTCCTGCTGCTCCTGCTTCTTCGCCTACTGATGTTATCCTCTGGTTCATTTATTTAATAGGAGGAGGAAGGAACGTGGAAACAGAAAGGGGGCATTCAGATTGCTTTCGTGATCGTTGTGGGGAATGCTGTCTTTGAAACGTAAAACTGCTTGTTTGTGTGGGTCGTGAAGTGAAGTGAGGAGGAAGGAAGGAACGCAGCACGCTCTTCTGACAGCTTGTGCCTTGTGTGGCGTCCGCTTGACTGACAGGCGTGTTTGGTGACTAAACAAGAGACCCAGCCTCGGTGGGCTGGCGTGGAAACACGTGTCACTGGCGACAGACGCGATGCTCTTAGGGTTGTGTGTGCGGTTCTAACGCTCACACATGTGCGCGCAGGCACACGCACGCACGCATACACACACACGCACACACACACACGCACACACACACACACACACACACATAAACACATCAACCACAGTTATTGTAGCGTTGGACGCTACGACTCTGGAATGTAATTACTTGAATTAATATTTTCATACAGTCGTGGTCCAATAGACCACAGTGTAGCAGAAAGTAAAGTTGGAAGGACTCCTAGTGTGAAAAGATGTTTCTTTATTGCCTTGTCTCATCACATATTCTGTGTGTGTGCGTGTGTGTGTGTGTGTGTGTGTGTGTGTGAGTGTGAGTGTCTGTGTGTGTGTGTGTGTGTGTGTGTGTGTGTGTGTGTGTGTGTGTGAGTGTGAGTGAGTGTCTGTGTGTGTGTGTGTGTGTGTGTGTGTGTGTGTGAGTGTGTGTGTGTGTGTGTGTGTTTATCCCTGGCCCTCTGGGATACGTGTGTGTGGTCTCCCTGAGCTCTCTACACAACAATATGCTTGTCTTCTATTGGCATCTTCAAGGCGTGTAATTGTATACAATAGAACACACAAGCACAAGTTGTATCCCCATAAATCATGAATTGATACACACAATACGAAATGAAACACAGTCTTTGCCTCTGGGCTATGTAGTGTGCTATACTTGCCTACAGTTACAGAACAGAAAACAGAACATTTACTGTAGTTTGGGAGAGTCATAATTTCACTGAAACGAGTTCCCCCCCAAGCACGTCCTCTGCTGTTTGTGTATAAAGAAGGGTAGTTGTTTGAGTTCATAAACACAAACACATGGCGGTAGGTCTTTGCCCCGTCGGACTAAGAACACAAACCAAACCGATCCTGGCGGATCATGTGTGATCTAGTACGGCTCGTAGCAGCCTGCTTCTGATGGCTGTGAGGTGACCGTGAGAGGATGTGAGACCGCCTGCCGCAGGACCGAGAAATAGACCCGTTTACAGAGATAGGAATCACAGAGCTGTAAGTGCACCTATATCTCGCAGGAATTGGAGAAAAAAAACACAATCACGGGTTCGGCGCGGCTATTTGGGGCCTTCAGCTTACGTCACCGGGCTCTGCTCTCCTTTGGACAATCATAATGGAGGCTTACAGTGATCCAGATCTCTGTAAACAGTTTGGGACAATTGGTGCATGTACTGTACCGTAAAATCAAACTCGGATTATGACATCAGCAAAATGACCTCTGTGTGTGTGCGTGTGTGTGTGTGTGTGTGCGTGTGTGTGTGCGCGTGTGCATGTGTGTGCGTGTGTATGTGCGTGTGTGTGTGTGTGTGTATGTGCGTGCGTGTGTGCGTGTGTGTAAGTGTGTGTGTCCTGAAAGACAATGTTTACAGTATATATTGTGTAGAGGTCAACTATTGGCTGTGAGTCTTGAGTGGCATTCTTTGAAGGTAGGTTTGTGTACAGGCTCAGGTTTGCCGCATGTCTGATGACCACGGTCTTCCTAAATGTTCATTAATCCTTTGTCGAACGACACTGACGACAACTGTCGATCGACAGAAATGACCTCCAGTCGACACTTTTGACTGTCGCTGAGGGGCGTCGCGCCTCCTGAACTTCCTGATGTCGCTGACGGCATCCTAGGTCATCTCCAACGATACGAGCGACTCTTAGTTTTTGCCAAGTGACGGTATGTCAATCGAAACGTATGAAAAATCTTAAAAACAGCCTTCAGTGTTACGCCCTCAGTCATCCAGCACTGTAGGGGGCGCTGCTGTGCCCTCCCAGCCACCTCGGCCATGATGACAGGTTCCCGGAGCTGTCGGAGGTTCATAGGTGGTCTCTTTGGCCTTGTGTAGGGGGTCTAATGGAGCCTGAGATGTGTGTGTGATGTGTTATGGTGCTGGGTGTTAATGTGTAAACAACTGTGTCCTTCATCCTGGACAGAGAGGCCTTTACCACCCGGGTTCACTTCCTCTGTGATTGGCTCGGTAGGAGGGACCACAGACCCCCTCACAGGACTGACAGACGCATCTCCTCACCTATCACACACACGCATGTGCATGTACACTCAGGCAGGCAAGTGCACAGGCAAATATGCACACACACACACACACACACACACACACGCACACACACACACGCATATACACACACACACACACACACACACACACGCATATACACACACACACACACGCACGCACACACACACACACACACACACGCACACACGCATATACACACACACACACACACACACACACGCATATACACACACACACACACGCACACACACACGCACGCACGCACTCAAACCCAATGATTGCCATGCCAGGACTTGGCTCGGACCATGCCAAGCCATCAGCCCGAGCTCTATAAGACGGGGGTCTGATGCGTATTGATCGGGTATTTACTTCCTGGGTTTAAGAGCCCTGTAGATTTAATTGAACAGAAGGAAAAGGTTTTCAGATTTCACCTTTTCAATTACAGCTGGCATGTGATTAGAGTAATGGGCGCAGACAGTTAGATCTTGCATCTCTGCTGAGCGTCGCTGGGGAGTTAGGTATCTCACTGACAAGTGAAGGCAGTGCGTTGCCCCCTTCAAACTCATTATAGTCGGAATACATCAAAGTCTGAAGCGATGCAATCGTGAAATCCATATTGTGCGATGACAATTTGAAGAGTAATTAGGCGCAATGAGTTTTGAATTTTCAATGGATTTGACTCCTTGTGAGTCAAAAACACACGGCATGTATGTTTCTCCTCACAACCCATTGTGTACATGCTTGCATTCCTCTACTGTTGTTCTGAGATGCCTCCCCCTACTCACACATCATAGCAGCAGTGTACCACATCTGCATAACAATCTCAACCAGCAACCATCTGTCTCTGTCTATCTCTCTCTCTCTCTCTCTCTCTCTCTCTCTCTCTCTCTCTCTCTCTCTGTCTCTATCTATCTCTCTCTCTCTGTCTCTGTCTATCTCTCTCTCTCTGTCTCTGTCTCTCTCTGTCTCTCTCTCTCTCTCTCTCTCTCTCTCTCTCTGTCTCTCTCTCTCTCTATCTATCTATATCTATGTATGTGTGTGTGTGTGTGTGTATACAATATATACAGCAGTGTACCACATCTGCATCACAACCTCAACCAGCAACCATCTGTCTCTCTCTCTATGTATATATATATATATATATATATATATATATATATATATATATATATATATGTATGTGTGTGTGTGTGTGTGTATACAATATATACAGCAGTGTACCACATCTGCATCACAACCTCAACCAGCAACCATCTGTCTCTCTCTCTCTGTCTCCCTCTCTCTCTCTTTCTCTCCCTCTCTCTCTATGTATCTATACAATATATACAGTATATATCAGTGTAGGCAGTGGAGGTAGAGATCGGAGGATGGGCTCATTGCAGTGCATGAAATGGAATGAGCCTCCCCTGATACTTTCTCAAATGGATATACCACTCAGCTACTCTTGAATACAATATATATATATATATATATATATATATATATATATATATATATATATATATATATATATATATATATATATATATATATATATATATATATATATATATATATATATATATATATATTCAATATATATATATATATATATATATATATATATATATATATATATATATACACAATATATATACGACTTCAACCTCCTATACTCCAGCTAACCGACAGCAAATCAGCCATTTAACTTTGGAAGCCCAGCCAAGGCTATCTGAGAACAAAAAATGGGGGTGAGGTGAAAATTGGGTTCATGAGTAAAAGCCCTGGCTCCATCCCAATCGAATACTCATAGCAATGGTAGCCACTGTAACAGCTTACAGCCTTCTGTGGGCTAAGAGCCGGGCTCTAAGAGCCGGGCCCTGCTGGTGTTAGGTTACAGGGTACTGATGGGAGGAAACGCTGATTTAATTTCAGCCTTCCCAGAGCTACTCGCTAACCTGCTCTGGGACCACAATTTACTACCCATGATGCTTAGAGAGATAGGGGCATGTGACCTGGGCATATTTGCGGAGGTGAGGAGAGCTGAGCTGGGATTCACTCAGTACAGAGGAAGCAGTGAAAGTGAGTGAGTCATGGGCTGTTTCAGAGATCTTAAATAAATAAATAAATAAAATAAAAATAAAATGTTTTTGAAGGTCCCAGAAGTTCGAGAGGGGTGTGAGCAAAGAAGAAAAATATATTCCAGTGGATATTTTTTTATTGGTTAGCATCTAAAACACATTTTACAGTTATCTATAGAATAGATCTATGTCGGCAAATAATAATAAACAAAAATAATAATAAAAAAAAGTAAAACTATATCTTTTATTTTCTTCAAACTGACCACACATGTTCATTCCCGTTCTGTCATGAGATCTCTAGGATGAGTGCTCTTCTGATTTTATGGCCTATAACCATTCTGTTCTATCATAGAAGATGCTATTACACCTCCCATGGCAGAGTGGCTGTTCTATTCCAGCCACTGAGCTCAAAGGTACTTTTCAAAGGCGTGACTCAAAAGCCGGGGCCTTCGAAAATGAGATGCTGCGGTCATTAATTTTTATCCCTTAACTGGGCTGTGGATTTATGTGGGAATGCCAAGGCCTGCTAGAAGAATGGGCCTCGATTAGGTGATGGGAGAATACAATGGGAGAAAGTCTGGGTAAGGAAATAAAACGCTAGGTGGATGTCGGTGTTTGATTTGGGTGAAATGCTTTTCTAATTTCCCCGTTGGTTTGCGAGGTGGGCTGGTAGTAGTATCGGAACGCTGCTGAAATCCTAGCGAAAGATCTGTTGCTCGTTAGAAAGCCTCTCATAACTCATGTTGACACGTGCTTGGCTGCCGAGAAACCAATGGCCTTGTCTAATCGCGTGTGGGTCCACTGAGACGAACCAGAACAATGTCATTCACAGCACAGCCCGATTAGAAGTCGACATCATTAGGCGGCCATTTTGTAAAACAAAAAAAAACAAAATGAAGAAAGAAAGAAAGAAAGAGAGAAAAACAGACTAACGTGAGGAGGTGCGAACGCCCAGATTTCGTCCAGCAGACGCTGTCGTCATCAGTAACCCGCCGTTAATTTCATGGCTTAGTTGTGAATAATAAAGGACGTTAAAACCCGAAAGGCACCCCAGTGTTAAGATATGCCAGCCTCATAATTCTCGCCTGCCTCCTGGATCATGGCTTTCAGATTGGGTCTTGGGGAAATTGCAAAGCACTTCTCAATGCTGGCGCGTGAGACCTGTAATTTAGTGTCTCTGCCTGAGTTCTCAGTGGGGATCAGGGCAGGCATGGCACCAGACACCCCCGCTACGCTTAAACCACGGTCAGTGGTTAGTACCGTGGTCCAGAGCGGTGTGAGATTAGACCCCAAACTAAAGCGCATATCAATCTTCTCACTCAAATTGTGTTTTATTGCTGTGTGAGTGTGTGTGTGTGTGTGTGTGTGTGTGTGTGTGTGTGTGTGTGTGTGTGTGTGTGTGTGTGTGTGTGTGTGTGTGTGTGTGTGTGTGTTGCTTGTAATTTATGTCACATATGAATCTCAGTTGACGACTGAACAAAAATAAAACATGAGCAGGAACAGCAGCCTGTGTGCATCATTTCCAGGGCATGCCTGCAGCTACTAACTGTGTAACTGGTTGCTGCAGCAGGAAACCGCCCGCCTTGCAAAACATAACGTGCATAAAAGGGCAGAAGCCCACACACTCTGGGAGCGTGAGCCAAGGGGAGGGAAAAACATCAGAATTAAAAAACACCAGAGCTGTCAATCACTGCCAATCAGGCTTCAACCTCACAAAGGGAGAACACTCCCTTCTCCCCCAGACCTCACCTCACCTCACCCCTGGAGGGGGAGAAAGGGTGAGGCGGAACTTAGAAGCTACACCTCTGGGTTTCCACTGAAGCTCTCCCCTCGTGACAGAACGTTTTTGTTGGACTGTTTTTATTTCCGTGGCGACGGTGCTGAGAAGGAGAAGGAGACACTCTGTCAGCGGACTTAAAACCCCCAGAGTTCTCTGCGCCTCGCCGCGTCTCCCTGCTTCCCCCTGCGCCTCCCTGCTCCCCCCCCCTGCGCCTCCCCGCTCCCCCCCTGCGCCTCCCCGTTCCCCCCTGCCTCACCTGTCACCGTTCCTCATCTCCTCTTTCTCTCTTTCTTTTTTTTTTTTGTTCACCTTGTTTCCACGGCGCCGGTGAGAGGAACAGCCAGCCAGTGGGGCTGCAGTGCAGCAGAGTGGATCATGAGGAGGCAGACACAGACATACTGTACGCAGCACTCAGACACACAACGCCTTCTAAGGATGAATACGAAAAGAAAATAATACCAAAGATATGGAACAGTAACATGTCCTATAGTGTGCAGTACGTCTGCAATCTGGGCGGCTGTGTCCTCTATGTGGACGCCTGTGGAATAGTGTCCAGGGCAGTTTGTGATCTTACAATCTCACCCAGACCATATAGTGAATTAGGTCATACTGTATTCCATAGTGATCTATGGTTACAGGCTGTAAAGATCTGGATAAGAGATGTGTTGTGATGGGAGGGTTTTATGTATACCATAAAGATCGAGGACAGAGATACTATATGTCTTGCTGGGAGGATTGCTTTGGGTTCGTCGTTCAGACCTCTGGTTGCATATTCTATTTCCATAGAATGTTGCTGATGTCATGTTTTCTTTACCATATCTAATTTGGCATCTCATTCCTCTGCTGTGTGACTCTCAGCCTCCACTCCTAACCTCAGGTCTACCCCTGAAACACACATCCATGAACGGAGGCAGAGGGAGAGGGAGAGAGAGATGGGGAGAGGGAGGGAGAAAGAGAGAGAGAGAGAGAAAGAGAAAGGGGGAGGGAGAGAGAGAGTGGAGAGAGAGAGAGAGAGAGAGTGGAGAGAGAGAGAAAGAGAAAGGGGGAGGGAGAGAGAGAGTGGAGAGAGAGAGAAAGAGAAAGGGGAGAGAGAAAGAGAGAGAGAAAGAGAGAGTGAAGTGAAAACTGAGGACGAGATAGAACAGAGCAGAGAATAGGAGCAGAACAGCAAATTATGATGGTTCAGGGATGAGCCCTGAGCTGTCAGCAGAATGGAAAGAGAGAGTGAGAGAGAGACAGAGAGAGAGAGAGAGAGAGAGAGAGAGACAGAGAGAGAGAGTGAGAGAGAGAAAGAGAGGGAGAGACAGAGAGAGAGAGAGAGAGAGAAACAGAGAGAGAGAGAGAGACAGGGACAGATAGAGAGAGAGAGAGTGAGAGAGATAGGGAGAGAGAGACAGGGGCAGAGAGAGAGAGAGAGAGGGAGAGAGAAATAGAGAGAGAGGGAGAGAGAGAGAGAGAGAGAGGGATGAAGAAATAAAGCGGCTGTGAGCGGCTTTTCAGCTCCCCACTGTGACAGCCATGTAAATAATATTGGCGGAATGTGCTCCAAATGAGCCATAATTTACTCCGCTTTTCTCCCTCCCTCTCCCCAAAAATGGCAGCAGTTTTTGTCCTTTGAAGGTTATACACCAGCGTTTTGGCTTTTCCTTTCTCCTTTCCAAACAACAGTGTTGGAGGAGAAGAAACGAACAGTGGCGTGTCGGTGAGCTACAGTAGGCTCTCTGTGCACCGTGAGGGGATCCTAACCAGGAACATCTAGACTTCCTTTACATCTGGCTGGGCCAAGCGCTGAAAATCATTATGGCACCATCTGTCTGTCATGACCTTGGTTTCTACTATATATTCACTTCACTTTTATGACGCTTAACAGAAAACAGATGTGAAAACGGAGAAAAGTGTAAAATCAATGACTTGGACAAATGGTTTGAAGTGTGAACGGTGCCATTGAGAGAGAGAGAGAGAGAGAGAGAGAGAGAGAGAGAGAGAGAGAGAGAGAGAGAGAGAGAGAGAGAGAGAGAGAGAGAGAGAGGGGCGAAATTCACCCTCTAAAACGGAGAGGCGACCGCCGACAAATTAAAATACCGTACCGGCACATATGCCCTCGTTATGGACATAAAAGGGATGGTTCAGCCTGTTTTCATGATTGGGTGAACATGTATTTTTACCCTGAGTTGTCCTCATAGGCCAGTAGTGAAAGAATCTCGGCTAACCTGTCCTCTAGTTCACCCCCGGCATCGCCAACACACTCAAACGAAGCGGCGTTAGCATCGCCGCCCGAACATAACATGTTTGTATCCGTAAAGTACATCGCTTGCTCAACGCTCCACACTATGAACCGATCACCCCTAAAGCTTCAATATCCACAACCGACCGCGGTCCAGAATACACTGCAGACTGACTCACAGCTTAGAGTCAGCGGACCCCACGAGGAACACAAGCTTTAGTGTCCACTTTCAGCGCGCTTTCATGTGTAACAGTGGGCCTAGTCTACCTCTGTGAGCAGATTAATCTGTATGCTAGCCCTGTCTGGCTCGAGGTCTGCCTCCTGCTAGCTACTTTAGAATGGCAGCAGAAAGGTAAGCCATGAGGTGTAACTTGAGTCTGCTGAAGAGTTCTCCTTGACTGAGTGGGAGTATTGTGAACGGACTCAAACAAACAGCGGCGTGTATGCCAACAAAGGATCCCAGGGGAGGAGAGGGAAGAGAGCTAAGCTACGGCTAGGAGGACATAGTGCACTTCTCACCCCCTCACCCTTCCTCACCCTCTCAACTCCTCACCCCCGTACCCTCCTCCCAGTCAGACGAGGACAGGAGAAAGTGACATAGACACGGCCAGTGAAGTCTGTGGATGGCTTTCTGGAAAAACTCCCCATGTGACCGTACGCAAACAATCAGTCACAATAATTGACTTAATTCTTCAGTTGTACAGACGACAGATGAAATCATAGATAAGAAAGGGCATAAGGGCATACACACACATGCGCATGCACACACACACACACACACACACACACACACACACCAATACAGACACACACTAACACACACACATACACACATACACGCACATACACAGACACACAGACACACACACGCACACAAAACACACACGCACACACACACACACACACACACAACACACACACACGTACACACATACACACGCACACACATACACACACGCACACACACAACACACACACATACCAACACATACACACACACATACAACACACACACACGCACACACAACACACACACACACACACACACACACACACAGACACACAGACACATACTTGTATTACCATCTCCAAGGGTATCAGAGAAAAACATATGTCTCCATACATGTCCAAGCCATGCAAATTACAGGGTGAAAGACATGAGAATGAATGGAGTTCATTTCCCAGTATATTTACAACCATTCGTATCCATCCTCTGCATCTCGCTGTGCCACATCTGCGCCGTCGCTGTCAGAGACTTGAATTAATTGTGGAAAGGTTGATTTTACTTTGAGATGAACGTCTCCAAAAGCCGGAGCTGTCAGACGGGAGTTATGGGAAGATTATACATTTCAGTAAACTGGTCCGAAGGCAAATAGAAAGTCAAATAAAGTGCAGCGCATATTTATCTGAATGTCAGGCATGTTATTTCACATAAGCTCTGGAACACTGTGTGGTTCTAGTCACTCATAGAAGTCATTTATTTATGCATGTTTTTTTATTTATTTATTTATTTATGTGTCTATTTACTCCTTTTTCCTCCCCCTCCTGTTGCATCCTGTGCCTTGCGTGTGGGCGGCCTGCCAAAGTCAATGCTGTGGTCCCCCCCCCCCCCCCCCCCCCCCCCCCCCCCCCATCTCCTGCGGATTATTGAGTGATTCTGCCCCAGTTTAATGTGGAGGAAACCTACAGCACGGTTTGCTTAATCCCACCAAA
>NC_139666.1:7478619-7483619 GCF_951799395.1 Argentina silus
GTCCCGGTCTAATTCAGCCGCTTAATCAAGTAATTTAATGCATTGTTAAACACATTAAAAGGGGGTTGTTTCACAATACCTTCCGTTAATGTAGCGAGTAAAAGGGTTTCAAGGGTTACTGTGAAATTAGGCATTGACAGTTAGAATGATTAGCCGTTTTCAAATTGCTTCTCTCTCTCCTTTTTTATTCTTCCCTCGTTCATTCTCCGCCCGTTCCCAGTGGCACTCGGCATGTTTGCGTGGCCTTGTTGCGTCGGCCTGACACTTTCATTACAGCTGAGGGGACCTTAATTGACCTCCTTTTACAGGTTTTATCCCCTATTTCTCTTGTTTTTTTCATTCAAAGTGCTCATAATTGGAGCCGGGCAAGAGAGAGAGAGAGAGAGAGAGAAAGAGAGAGAGTTTTTCAAATGAGCGGTTAGGTAATTGTGACACTTTATTTTTCTATATGAATAGGGGGTATTTAGCCAAATAGAAAACAGCTGCTCAGCTGATTCTCCTCATTTGTTTTGACTGTCATTGAGAATTCAAAACCAAAGCGAACTCCTGTATGTTTCCATTGCACTGTAGATAGATGGTAGGTGGGTTAGGGAGGAGGGGGGCAGGGGGGGGGGCGTTACTAACTAATATTTTCTCCAACTCAGGTGTTACGCCTCTGCCACTCTTCAATTAGTCCCATGACAGCTCCAGGTGTGTGTGTGTGTGTGTGTGTGTGTGTGTGTGTGTGTGTGTGTGTGTGTGTGTGTGTGTGTGTGTGTGTGTGTGCATGCCTGTGCGTGTGTGTGCGTGTGTGTGTTCCTATAAGAGGATTACTGTACGTTCTCTACAGTACTGCGTTTTAGGCCTTTATGAGGAGTGAGATTGGTAAAACAATCGGTGGGTGGTCAGCAATGTTCCCTCTAAACTGCTCATCAGCACAAACTTGACGATAAACGTATAATCCCTCTCCTATTTATCGTGCGGCTGGTGAGAGACAGTCAATTGAGTAGGAGAGTCATACTGTTATTTAGCTGATTATAATCCAATAATCTCCAATAGGCTTATAGAGGATAGCCAGTGTGGTCTGTTTTGGCATCATTGTTTCATGACGCTCAAGTCGAGAAAATACAGCGAGTGTCATCTCCTGTGCAGTTGTATACACACAATAAAAAAGTGTTGTCATGGCCTGATAAATAGCACCCGGGCAAAATATGTGAGAAAGTGATGTTCTCTGAAAACGTGCAGGGTTTTAGAAGCAGAGCCTGGATACTCACAGCATATCTCTTCCTGTGTTGTAGCTCTTGCTCCACTGACAAAAAACGCAAATGTGCTCTCTCAAACATCTGAGAAAACCTGGGCAAGGAGTCAAATGAAAACAAATATTTCAATTATGCAAACGTTGCTTTGTTCTTGGGTATGCCTGTATTACCATAAACCCATAGAGATGAATGTTAAAGTATTGATGTTGCATCAAAGTAACATTTAAGTCTAAATGTTTGGTTTATGTCCTATTACCAATGGGTTCTCAGCAACATTAGGCCTACTATTATGTGCAGTTTAGGAAGCAGCTGAAGATAAATGGTTGCTTAGCTGATATTTTGCACTGCCAAGGTACTTTTAGTATCTCATTTGCTTGAATTATTACTTTTCGCATGTAATCTCCTTGGACAGAGAAATCACCCTCTAAAAATCTCACAGGGGGCCATATTGACCGCCCACAAAAACAAATCTGGACCAAACACTGAACTTACAGAAATATGTTCACCACTAGCCAGCCATATGGCCTCGATTTTAATACCTGTTGGATGAAAGTGAACAATAATTTCTCATTACTTGTTTTAAGTATGTATATAATTTAAAACTACTAAAATCAATTGCTATAACAGATGATAGTTTATCAGCCATTATCCACAGTAGGTTATGGTTCATAAATGGTGGTGATGGTAAACTCATAGATTCCACACCAGGTTGCTCATACAGTCGTGCTTCGTGTCTGCTCCCATGCTTTATTTTTAGCTCAATGTGTAACAAAATAATAGGAAACATTGATGGCCCCCGACAAGGGCATCTGCCATGTACGCTGTATATGAATAATGCAGTGTTTAGTACAAGTAATGGGATTGACTGTGTACAAAGGGGAGCCTGACGGCTGACAACACCAACACAATACCATCTAACAGCTCTGGAATGGAGGACTATTGAGACTGGACTTGTTTTGACGCACAGGCAAAACTTTGATGGGAAAACTACAGTAGGGTACTGAGACGACGGCACAGGGGTGGATGAACTGGGGGAAAGAGGAGTGTTTGAATGGTGACATGCTAGAGAGGCTCAGACTGCAGGCTCAAGGAGGGGGTAGGGTGGGGTGGGGGGGGTGGGGTGGTGGGGGGGCTGAAGAGGTGGTAAAGCTTCCTAAATGGATACCTAAGCTGGGTAAATGGATTAACGGCACAGGAAATGTAGGCTTTAGCAGTGAGAACGTGGATGAGAATGCCTGATAATGGAATGGATGATGTAACACTAAAAGGTATAGAGAGAGAGAGAGAGAGAGAGAGAGAGAGAGAGAGAGAGAGAGAGAGAGAGAGAGAGAGACATTATGTGGAGTAAACATTATGATAAAAGGAGTGTGCATTTCTTATATAAGAATATACACTCACCGACCATTTATTAGGAACACTATACTAATACTGGGTAAGGCCTCCCTTTGCTCTTTATTAGGAACACTATACTAATACTGGGTAGGGCCTCCCTTTGCTCTTTATTAGGAACACTATACTAATACTGGGTAGGGCCTCCCTTTGTCTTTATTAGGAACACTATACTAATACTGGGTAGGGCCTCCCTTTGCTCTTCATTAGGAACACTATACTAATACTGGGTAGGGCCTCCCTTTGCTCTTTATTAGGAACACTGTACTAATACTGGGTAGGGCCTCCCTTTACTCTTTATTAGGAACACTGTACTAATACTGGGTAGGGCCTCCCTTTGCTCTTTATTAGGAACACTGTACTAATACTGGGTAGGGCCTCCCTTTGCTCTGAAAACAGCCTAAATTCTTCATGGCATTGATTCCACAAGATGTTTGAAACATTCCTTTGAGATTCTGGTCCATGATGACATGATTGCATCACACAATTCATGTAGATTTTTCAGGTGCACTTTCAAGCTGTGAATCTCCCGTTCTACCACATCCCAAAGGTGTTCTATTGGATTCAGATCCGGTGACTGGGAAGACCACTGAAGAACACTGAACTCATTGTCATGTTCATGAAACCAGTTTGAGACGACTTTTGCATGATCATGCTGGAAGTAGCCATTAGAAGATGGGTAAATTGTGGCCATGAAGGGATGCACATGGTCAGCAACAATACTCAAATAGGCTGTGGCATACAAGCGATGATTGATTGGTATTAACAGGCCCAAAGTGTGCCAAGAAAACATTCCCCACACCATTACACCACCTCCACCATGAGAAGGTGTTCCTAATAAAGTGTTCAGTGGATTTCAGTATGAAACTTAGATGAAGAAACGATGGTCCTTCAGTGGAGGATGAGTGGAGGATGAGAACATGAAGTAGAAAGATAAGAGGACAGGAAGAGAGTAAAAGAGGGATGGGGTTCTCTCTTGACCTTGACTGGTATGACGAGCCCTGACACACACACACACACACACACACACACACACACAGGGAGGACGAGGGCCCTAGTTAGTTTAATAGCAGTAGTTAAACAGTGGATAGAATCATAATTATACTGTTCTATCGGCATTACCAACGGGTGCTTGATGAAACCGAGCAGTAACCTTTGAACATAACTAGGATAATGACACTGGGAGGGAGCGGCCCGTTATGAAATATAAAACTCAACATAAAAATAAAAAAAGGCCTTGAAATACCACACAAACGAGTGACCTTGGTGAAGGTGATATTCTGAGGAGTATGTAATAAAAAATGTCTCTGAGAATATAGGCATACTGGAGAAGATATTACAACTGGAGTGAAGGGCATTGGAAATAAGCACTGATTCTAAGTATACCATTAAAAAGAAAAGGATGACTGTAAAGTTGAGACTGTGCCTGGTGTGTGTGTGTGTGTGTGTGTGTGTGTGTGTGTGTGTGTGTGTGTGTGTGTTGTGTGTGTGTGTGTGTGTGTGTGTGTGTGTGTGTGTGTGTGTGTGTGTGTGTGTGTGTGTGCGTGCGCGTGAGTGAGTGTGTGTGTGTGTGTATGTGTGTGTGTGTGTGTGTGTGTGTGTGTGTGTGTGTGTGTGTGTGTGTGTCTGTGTGTATGAGGGGGTGGGGGTGGTGGGGGGCTGGGGGTGGCTCTAGGGTTTCATGGAGGGGATGGAAACAGAGAACCTGGAGTACCAGGGGAGGGCCTCTCCCCCCTCTCCCAGGCCCAGGAAGAGTGGGGTTTGGCAGGGCCTAGTTCACACGAGAGGAGCCTGAGAGGGGAGGAGGGCAGCTAAACCAGGCTAAGGTAGATCAGGTGTTCATTGTTTTCAACAGAGACAGTGCCATAGTTATTCAGGGTTAGGCGCATAGCAATGGAGACTTGGGTCGCAGTTAACCCCTTGTGGTTGTTCACAGGTAACTAACCCTCTATGGTCACTATACAGTTGTTTTAGCTTTTCAAATGTCAACCAACAGTTGACTGATGAACACAATTCATGTTCTACCTCAAAGGCCCCCTATAAACGTATTCCCAAAATGTTCTTACCAGAGTGGATACAGTGTTACTACAAAAGTATAGGGGCAACTTAACCTAAAGTGTTATGCAAAAATGGTACCTGGTCACCTTGCACTTAAACACAACTCAACACTGTTACCTCACATGACAAATTCAAGGAGGTTACTTTCCTCTGAGTATCCATTCTGCCTGTCTTTCTCATCTATCTCCTGCTACTGTGGTTTCCCTCCCTGTACTTAAGCACCATAAGCACTGTGAGCCACAGGAGTTTGGGCCATAATTCACTTCTCCACATCTCCCCCGTAGCTCACGGAAACTACCGGAAGGACAATGGTTT
>NC_139666.1:7486119-7491119 GCF_951799395.1 Argentina silus
ACACGAGTCCTAAACGCCGGTGTCTTGGCCGTTCGTGTCGGCGGTAACTCGTGAAAACGCCACGGCGCTGAAGTGATATCTCACCTGTGCTCAATTCTGGTCTCGAAAATAGCACACGTGATTCAGAGACACACCCCCTTCGAGCCGCGACAGCCCCTGCGTTTTTACGGCATTCAAACGAAAGCCCTCGAAGTTACTGTGTGAGTCATGTGGACCTGCTTTGGCGAGCGTCAGTAAGCTGCTGCCTCGACTCACCACCAGCACTGATACATCACCACACACAGTGTGACTCCAGGATTATCAACACGCTGTATAGGAGACAGAGATGGAGAGAGAGAGGGGGGGGTGGGAGGAGAGAGGGGGGGGGAGGCAGAGAGAGAGATAGAGAGAGAAGGAGAGGGGGGGGGGAGTGCGGCAAAGAGAGAGAGAGATAGAGAGTGGATGGGGAGGAGAGAGAGGGAGTGAGTGGGGGAGGGAGGGGGAGAGAGAGGGGGGGGAGTGGAGAGAGAGAGATGGGGGGAGTGGAGAGAGCGAGAAAGAGAGAGAGAGAGAGAGAGAGTCATAGAGTGAGAAAGGTTGGATTACAAGATCCATGTTGAGGTTATGTAAAATCCTTCATGTTTTCTGGGCTAACTGCTGTTAAATCTACAGGGGCTTGGGCTCTGTGATTCTAACAGGAGTTCTCGACTATCTCATTATTATCTTCCATTTCCCTGTCTTTCTCTTTCCCACTGTTATGGTTGTGATGATGAAGTGAGTGAGTATTTGGCAGTGAGCCATGCTAGCCAGGCTAGGCTAGCCATGCTAACTGTGCTATAGCATTTGGCTGTGGGCCGTGCTAGCTGCGCTAGGCTAGGTGTGCTATCTATTCTATGCTACGCTATCTGGCAGGGGCTGTCGTTTATCTGACCCTACAGCCTGATCCGCTGTTTCCTCTCTGGCCCTCAGACACTGGGAAGGGACTTCCTTAGCAGGCCTTATCAGTTTGAACCACAACCCTCCACTGCTACTCCTGCTGTACCCGGCACATGATACTCCCACTCCACTCCGGAGAGGGAGAGAGAGAGAGAGAGAGAGAGAGGGGGGGGGGGAGTCAGAGAGAGAGACAGAACAGAACAAAAACACATACTTGCACACACACACACACACACACACACACACACACACACACACACACACACTCAAATATATTGGCAGAAAAGTGAACTGAGTGAGTCGCATGTGTTATTCTTCGCTCCGTTAGAATAAACAGTCATCAGGCGAGGCCTGGCCTTGTTGATATCAGGGGGGAGATAAGGAGGGGAAATAAAAGTCACTTTGAGTGAAAAGGTTTCCTCTCGTTTGTGCTCAAATGTTTTACTGTTTAAATGTGTCCAGATGGGAAGCAAACAGCCACCACATAATGGGTTTCTCACGTTTGGTGACGTAAATGTACAGGGGCTACGGTGAGCGTGTGTGTGTGTGTGTGTGTGTGTGTGTGTGTGAGTGTGTCAGGGTGTGTGTGTGTGTGTGTGTGTGTGTGTGTGTATGTGTGTGTGTTTGAGTGGTGAGTGTTCGTGCATGCGTTCGCCTATTTGTGCGTGTGTGTGTGTGTGCGTGTGTGTGTGTGTTTGGGAATGTATTTGAGTAGTGAGTGTGTGTGCATGTATGCGCCTGTGCGTGTGTGTGTGTGTGTGTGTGTGTGTGTGTGTGTGTGTGTGTGTGTGTGTGTGTATGTGTATGTGTGTGTGTGTGTGTGTGTGTGCATGTGTGTGTGTGCGTTTGAATGCATCCCTGCATGTCGACTTGTGTGGTTTCCACACCACATACAGTATAAGACTGATGACAAGCAATCATGATCCATCATTGCTCACGGTTGACCGAGAGTTCAGTGGAGAGGGATGGGTCCCATGATGACTTATGGAAAACAAACACCTTTAAGCCAGACCTGCATACCTCGCTTCTGAGTAATTGTCAAATTGTTTTGGTTCCGGACACTCCCTCAGTTCTTGGAAGAAACAGGATCCCGTACCTTCTCCTAAGAGCTGAAATGACGGTGCCTGTCATCGCTGAATTACATTTTAAGGAAAGATGAGTTGCGGTGTGTCCTCTTTGTTTCTCCTCACAAATGCAATGGATGACAATGGGAATGAAAGTCTGAATGACATTTTTAAACATTTTACCCTCAGCAGTGACTGACATTTATGGTGACAGAGGGCCTCTGACTGTTAAACGATGGCTCGTTATTTCATTAAATGTACCTTCCTAACGACTTCCACAGAGCAAAAGTGATGACAAGGTAGAATACATTAATTAAGGAACCTCCATCGAACAGCTACATTATCTGAAATCGTGCTAGTCCCAGGAATTTAGGATCTGATTGACTTGAACAGATTACGCCTTTCCCCATTCGAGCTGCATAGAAAATTAATTAACACTGACATTTAGTTGGATTCTCGTATTAATTATAGTTGCATTTTTAATCGTTTCTGACGAGTTTTGGAAGAGATACCGGAATTAGTTTTTTAAATTGGTGTGGAAAACATCCGTTCATTGATTGCTTTTGAATGATGCCATCAGCAGATGTCATAGAATTATATTTCCAAAGCTTAAAGTGCTGTGTCAGAACAATCATCACACACACGCATACACGCACACGCACACGCAGACACAGACACACACATACACACACACACACACACACACACACTCACACCTTTCCCCAGTGGTTTAATTTGACACAGCACAGACTGTACACACACACACATACACACGCACACACACGCACACACACACACACATTAGCACACTCACCGTGTCTGAGTGACAGCTGGATATGGGCGTGTCTCGTCCCACCTTGTATCGTCCATCATCTGTGGCAGTGACAGCTCGTTCTGGAGAAGGAGAGGGGAGGGGGAGCGAGAGAGAGGAGAGATGGAGAGAATGTTCTCATCCAGTGGTATTCCACAGGGAGGAGAGGAGAGGAGAGGAAATGAAGGGAATACATGCAGGATTTCACACGATGACAGGTGAAGCAAGGAGAGGAGAGATAGCATCAGAGGTGATGAATCTAAGGTCAGAGATAGGGCGATGATAGGTGGGTGGAGGAATATGTGTGTGTGTGTGTGTCTGTGTGTGTGTGTGTGTGTGTGTGTGTGTGTGTGTGTGTGTGTACAGTGTGAGCTGTGTCAAATTACACCACTGGGGAAAGGAGAGACATTTCATTTCCCAGATATGATTGATGGCTAAATGTGTGTGTCCCAGGGAAGCGTCGGTGGGACTGTTCTGATGTAAACACACACACACACACACACACACACACACACACACACACACACACACACAAATCTCCAGCTCTCTCACTGATTCAGATCGACTTACTGAGCAGGTACTAAAACAGCTGAGGCTGCAGTTAGCACAGCGAGGAAAAGCACAAAGAACATATAAGTACAGTACAAGTACAAGTACAGTACAAGCCAGAAATACACACACCTTTACCACGACATAGGTATAACACACTGGGCGAAAAGGGTCCAGACCAGTGATATATTTACATGACACAAGGTGACAGCTAACATATTGTTTTATTACTGGTGGTTAATATAAGCTAACTGGCAAGCCTAGCTAACTAGCAATCTAGTTCCAGTTCACTAGTTTTCTCATGCATGATATGAAGGTAGTTTGCTAGCTATCTTGTGACGCTGCACTGTATGTTGTGTTAAATGTCTTGCAATATTGATGCATTTTTATTCATGATTTATGCATTGACAGTTTGGAGTGGATCAAAGATTGGCCTAAGTTTGCATCTTTACAGAATACATGTGTTGTGATTGAAGCTCTGGATTTGCTATTTTGCGACATAATGCTGTATTTTGTTATGCTTAGAAATAGCAACTTGTATTACGATATGACGATTTTTGCCTTTCTGTGTCTTGTATGGTGCAAATATATACTAACATACTATATGTCAGGCTTTAAATATTCTACAAATATGTAGATACGGACGCTCATTAGAAGCGTTCCTGAAACGTATCCATTCTGGATATCTCCCTGGACTCATACATGTACACGTAGAAACATTCCAATCACAGAGAATTTCCAAGCTCCATCTATGAAATTAAGGACGTGCGTGTCTGAAGTCTACTCTGTATATCTTCTAAAATGTCAGATATCAAGAAATATACAGATAAAGATATCCCCTTCTAATAAGCATTTTTACTCACTGCCAGTTCGCCAAACCCACACAAGGCTACTGTAATGGCAGGAGTACTCAGGCAAAGGACTCAAACGCACGACTCAGAGACAAAAACTTCAATCCAATAGAATAGTCTTTACTATCAAAAAGATTTGGAACACAGGTAGGCAGTCAATGGGTAGGTAGATAATCCAGAAAGGGGGTCGGCAAAGCAGGGTTTGGTACACAGGTACCAAACATAAACTAAGAAACAGGACGAGACATTACAGCTACAGCACAAACACATACATGTCCACCAACACACTTAGACAATATTGCTTGCAGACCTGGAAATCTTTTTAAAAAAAAAGTTTTAAGAAAAAGTTTTATCAGGCTTTCTACTTCCTCTTTGTAATTAAGGGTTAGGGTTAGAGTTCGATGCCTACATTACCCAGAAACCCCTGTGGCCCATTAATTCTCCACAGGGACTCGTGATGGCTCGTGCCTCCCCTGAGTCTCTCAGTAATCACCTCGGTAACTCTGACATCGGACACGGGGGTTCTACCCAGGGTAAAGGTTTTAATTTACCCCTGGAGGCTGGGAAATGCACCGCGACTTCTACCCACGTCTCTGGTCGAATGTTGTGTATTTTCTTTCAGCCCTTGTGACCATTACTGGGCAGTTATGCGGTTATGGCGGAAGATCTGGCCTAACAAGCCAAGGCTTTGGTGAGAGGGGGAAATGGATGGGGAATGCCTTGGTTATTTGTTCTTTGTGTTCCATAAACAAAACAGCCCAGTCATATGTCTGACACAGCAAACACAGGATTGGCTGCAGCAGATTGGCT
>NC_139666.1:7498619-7503619 GCF_951799395.1 Argentina silus
GTAGGGCTGCATTGTGAAGCTTTATTAAACTGTTGATGAACAAAGCAGCTCAATCAGGCTGAAATCACTGGGATCTAATAGGTTTGCTGAGCCATGCAGGAAAACATCTGCCCCAGCTGTGTGTGTATCAGAGCTAATACCCCAGCA
Source organism: Argentina silus (assembly GCF_951799395.1). Taxonomy (NCBI): domain Eukaryota; kingdom Metazoa; phylum Chordata; class Actinopteri; order Argentiniformes; family Argentinidae; genus Argentina; species Argentina silus. Next base: position 7,498,767 of record NC_139666.1, read on the forward strand.
ACACCGTCAGCACTCCCGAGCTCCCTCCGCATCAGTGTCGGATTCCGCTTTAGCTTAACCTCTCACCCGGCAGACCAACACATCAGGAAATTAAAAATTCACTCCAAAAACAAGATAGCAGCTTCTCTCCCCCGCCCCGGTCCCCGCCTCCCCTCTGCACCCCCATTGCAAACAATAAGTCCAAATAGTCGGCAGAGAAATCCAGATCCATTTCCGCTCCGGGCCGATTAAATGTTGGGTTTTAATCACGTCGATTAGTATCGCTGATAATGTTATGGGCAAACAGAGCAGGTCGGGCTGCTCTCTCTTATCTGTCCCTGGCTCTCACGCAAATGACCCGGACCCAACATTCCTCTGCTCACATCTCTCCTATGCATCTTAGAGCTACAGTCGGATTCAATCTAGTGCAGATAGCGGCTTTCTGCACTGCACTCCCGGTTAAAGTGTTTTGAACAATGGAGCCCTTTACTCGCCCTGGGTTCAGGCACGTGTGTTCCTCGGTGGTACCAGTTGCCGTAGGTTTACGATTATGTCAAGGTCAGTGGAGGCACGAGCATTTGATACCATTCCTCATTCCATTCCAGGCATTACAATGAGCCCGTCCTCTGATTTCTACCTCCGCCAGCCTCCCCTGGATAATATGTATACAGTATTTCGCATGAAAACATGTTGCTCACTCTGAAGAACCTCTGACGAAGCACAGAACAAAGCAACCACATGTTCTCTGTGTATCTGTGTATCTTACTGAATGCGCACGAGTGGAATTAAGGGTAGGAGATGGTGAGAGCTCTGGTGCTCTGAAATTAAAATAAGCAGGGAACTCCAAGTGCAACAAGCTCAATCTGTGCCCGATATTTATGCCAACTCGACTATTTGATACCGACCCAACCCAGTCGTGCCTCACCATCTGAAACCACACAATAATTGTAGGTCACATATCAGAGATATGCTGCGTCTGGAAATATGCTTGTTTCGATTGGCCTTGATGACAGGTTAATTGAGATCAGCAGTACGCCCACGCCCTTAGACAATGGATCCTCTCATAGCAGGTAGAGTCAAATCAAACTAAACACAGTTAATCCAGACTGACAAGGTGGCCTTAAACTCCCAAGTGGGTGTCAGGGCAGAGAAAGAAAGGGAAAGAGTGACACGATAGTTTATGGTAAACCAGACGGTAGAACTAAGGCGTTCTCAGAGCACAAGTACGCCTGCTCTTGCACAGAGCGTCTTGATATGCCCTATATCTAAAATTCCCCTTTTACCCAAGATTCCCTGTGTTCTTGGAGACATTCCAAGTGGAGGAGCGCGGCGTTGCGCCCTGCTTTGGAGAGGCGGCTCTGTACCAGTCGCAGGCGGGCGCTGGATTGCGGTTCCTGGCAGAGATCTTCTGAAGACATGCCTGAAACAAGTGTTAGTGATTACAGTCAGTTATCCCTTTTTAAGCATGATTAATGCCCCGGAACAGAAAGGTGTGGTGCAGACTCTGTTACATTTTGATTTCGGAAATATGTGACAGCGATTACCGTGCCGCAGGTCTTCCCAGGACTCACACGACCAGTATTCGCATGTCTGCTGTAAACTGACAGCTCAAAAAATGTGAAGACTAATTTCAAAGGCTCTCTGAGCCTGTAAGGTTATACGGCCAATTTGACACAGTGTATTAAATTAATGAAATGTTAATGGGATTCAATTAAACAGAGTTACTCATTTTAAGCACGGGGAAATATCGGTTGCCTTTTAACAGCCGACCCTGACAGGCTCAAAACCTTTTTTTAAAGCGCAAACAATGTCATCATTGATCTAGCATGGGCGTCCATCTTGAGCCATGCAAAATCCTTCTATCCTTCTTTGATTCTGGCCATTCTGCATGCCTCACTCCCACCAGCCCCACTCATTTCACAGCACCCATGAATAAACAGGTTTGTTCTTGGACATGACTAAGAGGCCAATCAAAGGCCTAGCATCATGGCATCGAGCCACAGTATTGACTCTGTCTCAGTGGTAAGAGCTAAAGTCCTGCAGTCAAGATTAACTGTAATTGAAGTGTAATGCGCCATACAAACAGAGAGATGGCTTTCCCTCTTTACCGGGTTAACAACCCATGTCCTCCACTCTGCTCTCCCTGTCAGCCTGAAACATGGAGGATAAACAGGACGGCATGTCCAAATCCCATCACGCGAAAGCTGTTTATTAATAACCACGTGTCAGATGATATTCACATCAATCCCTGTATTGTATGCATGAGAACACACACATCCAAGCGTACACAGTTTGGTGCTTACACATACAGTTTACGTAGCCGATATATGAATGGACACACACACGCACACACACACAGGCACATGCACACACACACACACACACACACACACACGCACACACACACAGGCACATGCACATGCACATGCACACACACACACACACACACACACACACACACACACACACACACACATACAGTTTACGTAGCCGATATATGAATGGACACACACACACACACACATACACATACACATACACACAGGCACATGCACACACACACACACACACACACACACACACACACACACACACACACACACACACACACATCCAGAAACTCGACTGAAGTCACTTGTTTATCTGCATATGTTCAAAGTAAAATTACAACTAGACCAATATAGTGTAGTTAGCCTGCTGTGCTTTCAAGATAAAGAGTTGAGCCTAGTTGTTGAGGTAAACATCACTTCTGTGCTTCTCTCGGTGTTTATTTGTTTAGGAGCTCAATAGGATTTACCCCCTAATGGTCTGACAGATAAGCACTTTACTCATTAGCATAGATTCAAGGGGCCTGTAAGGAACGAGGCAATCAAACGGTAATTCCACAAACACCGCAGCCATAAATCACACTCTCTCCCACACACAGAGAGCCTCGACTGCGCTGTGACACCATGACCGCCCACCGCCCAGCCAACCAGCCAACCACCTGCAACCGCAACAGCGACCTCACAATGACCTCTACTGGTTAACACGACGCCCAATGACACGGGCCCTGGATCAGAGTCAGCGCGGGGGCCGTATCGAGCTCGCTGTGTATGTTGTTGTCGTGTGCGTCAGCTGGGATGGTGTGAAAGGGATTTTGAGCTGGATCACGCTAGTTCGCTAACGACACAACATTGTTCGTGCTATAAATGTGTATCGTATCTGTAGGCTGGAGACCCCCCCCCGCCCCTTCTCTCTTCCGCTCCTGTATCTCCCGAGCAACGCTTATGAGACAACCGCTACAGGACACAAACATGTACACACAACACACACCAATAGATAAATGATCAAGCCAGCTGTGTACACATCTACTTCTGCCTGAAATGACTCAATCACAACAGTGGGGGATCAAAGTCAGAGAGAGGGTAAGGTTGCCTTTGGCCTATGTATCATTATCATTACCATCTCTGTCTAAATATTATCATGTCTCTTTTATCTCTCCCTAACCACAGGGGAAGGTAGAGGGACGGCCGGGCGGTGAGTCGTTCGGTTCTGTGGCAGTCCTGTTATTTATCTCACTGATGCATGTTTATCCATGAGTTTCAGACGCCCACCTTGGTGTGCCCTACATTGAACCTGTCCGATAAATATAAACACATACTGCTTATCATTCTAGCCTGCTGCTGGATGCAGCTGAGAGAAGGCCAGTAGCAAAGACTGTATCAGTCTTTTCCCCTTTTCTTTTTTCTGTAAGATTCTCACCATCTTTCTTTCTCTGTTTTCTCTCACACCTGTTTTCTCTCCCCTTGTTTTCTTTTGTTCCGTGTGGACTAGCAAAACACGTCGCTCTGAGTCATTTGAGAGGATTTCTCAATAATCTGACAGTTGAATATACAGTATTAAAGAAAGGCATGAGAAGATCTACAATCTACATTCACAAATGTTGTTGTGTCTTGCTGTGACATGTATTTTGACAACACTGTCTACCCACTGTCCTTCCAGTTATAATCTTCCTATTATACTGTACACAGCAGGCATTTTCTACAGAATCCCCAGCTCTCAGAGAACCACATTTCCGAGGCCTGTCGCGTGTAAAGGCTCCCCAGAGACAGAGCTCCTCTGCAGGCTACTCTTCCCTGGATATGCCCCGCTTCCCCTGAGACAGGCGGTGATACGAGTCCTCTATTCAGTGGAAGGGAAAGCACTTAGCCTCTAGAGGAGCCTGCTTCAATGCTGTTTATCATCCCTATAGGTAGAGTGACATTGGAGATGCCTGCTAGTGCTTTACAGAGTTAAGGGCTGGTCTGGAGTCAGGGTTATGGTTCAGAGGAGCCTGCTCAATGTTGATCACCCTCTCTATGGGTAGAGTGACACTGGATGCCTCAACCTGACCTTTATAAGAATAGTGACCGAGTTAAGGGCTGGTCTGGAGTCAGGGTTAGGGTTCAGCAGAGCCTGCTCAAATCTGTATACCCTCATTGGTAAAGTGACACTGGAGAGGCCTCAGTGGCAGTCTGCCTGGGCTTTAGGTAGCAGTGAAGTGAGTTTAGGGCTGGCCTGGCGTCAAGTGGGTCAGTTTATCAGTGCTTTACGGGTGGTGAAGTGAGTTAAGAGCTGGTCTGAGGTCAGGGTTAGGGGGGTCAGTGGAGAACCGTGTTCAGGTCACAGTGTCAGGTTTTGATGAGGCCTCAGGCTGCATGGTGATTGGTTGGTCCAGGTGTGGCAGACACTGGTACAGATTCAGCAGGGAAGAGTTAGAATCAACAGCAAACGGTATGGCCAAATAAACAACGATTTGGAGTTATACATTAAAAACATTCACAAAACCAACATCACAAGGGACAGTATACACAATACACAGACATTATATCCTGTATACAGTTGTTTTGGGG
>NC_139666.1:7513619-7518619 GCF_951799395.1 Argentina silus
ATTTCCCTGTGATTGTGAATGTGGATGGCATGTTTGCCTCTACAACATGTACGCCCGAAAACAATTCCTAGAGGATAAAACACTATTCCATTCTGTCCAATTGTATTCAATGACTCTATATACTTTCCCACAAATCTAGATACTAGTCCCTATTGAAGACGAGGCTCTCCACCAGGGCTCTGTAGCATCTTGTCTACCTCTCCTCTGGAGAGCACTGTGTGTTCTCTACCAGAGTGTTGTGAAGATGGACGCACTGAGCCAGGGATCCAGAAGCTGGAGGAGCTCATCCATGTCTTAGCATCTGTCCTTCCTGCTTCGTCATCATTACCTCTCCTTCTATCCGTCTGTTTTCTCTTGCTTTATTTTCTGTTTGTTGTCTTTCTTATTTTTCTCTCACTTCAAACTATTTCTTTCTGTTTCTTTTGTGTCTGTGTGTCTGTCAGTGTCTGTCTGTGTGTCTCTCTCTCTCTCTCTCTCTCTCTCTTTCTCTGTCTCTCTCTCACTCCCTCTTTCTCTCTCTCTCTCTCTCTCTGTCTCTCTCTCACTCCCTCTCTCTCTCTCTCTCTCTCTCTCTCTCTCACTCCCCCCCTCTCTCTCTCTCACTCCCCCCCCTCTCTCTCTCTCTCTCACTCCCCCCCCTCTCTCTCTCTCTCTCTCTCACTCCCCCCCCTCTCTCTCTCTCTCTCACTCCCCCCCTCTCTCTCACTCCCCCCCTATCTCTCTCTCTCACTCCCCCCCTCTCTCTCTCTCTCTCTCTCTCTCTCACTCCCCCCCTCTCTCTCTCTCTCTCTCTCTCACTCCCCTCCCCTCTCTCTCTCTCTCTCTCTCTCACTCCCCCCCCTCTCTCTCTCTCTCTCTCTCACTCCCCCCCCTCTCTCTCTCTCTCTCTCTCACTCCCCCCCCTCTCTCTCTCTCTCTCACTCCCCCCCTCTCTCTCACTCCCCCCCTATCTCTCTCTCTCACTCCCCCCCTCTCTCTCTCTCTCTCTCTCTCTCTCACTCCCCCCTCTCTCTCTCTCTCTCTCTCTCACTCCCCTCCCCTCTCTCTCTCTCTCTCTCACTCCCCCCCTCTCTCTCTCTCTCTCTCTCTCTCACTCCCCCCCCCCCTCTCTCTCTCTCTCTCTCCCTCTATCTCATTCTCTAACAAGGTCTGTAGCCAGCAGTCTCACTCCAGCATTACTTCACTGACCTTGGAAGCCAACCAACCGACAGCACTTATTTATGCCCACATTAATTTCAGCTCATTTTGATTAATTAAATTGTATTATTACCCCATAACTTTATTGAGTGTGTTGCAGTCCCACTGTGCAGCAGTGACCTTCCACGGCGGTTGGAGCCAAGCACTGTTCCCACGACTACGGCTATAATCACATAACTGCGGCCATAATTTTTTTACTGTATGTATTGATAGGGAGAAAATGTTGGTTGCCCTGTAATTTGTAGCGTGGCTTAATGGAACACATTAAATGAAGCAAGCTCCCTCTTAAGTCTAAAACGCTTTCCCAGTAATTGAAACATGATTAAAACAGGATACTTGAGTCAGCGACAGTACACAGTGGAATCGAAAAGACATGAATAAAAAATATACACCTTAAGCAAAAGAAAAGAAAAAACACTCAGAGGATCTAGGAATAGATCCAGTTAGTGCAAGCGCTTAGCTTAGCATCATCAACATTCATAAAGCGCTTCACGGTGCAGCTTATGACTAAGGCCTCTAGAGACTGTTTCGGTTCGCACTATCTCCTCTGACATCAGAGCTACCGTCAGGGCTTAGGCTACAGCCCGCATCTCTCCAAGTATCTATCTGTCTATATCCTCTAATCCTTCTATCTCTTAGATTGTATTTACCTCAGTGACAGTGAGATAGCATCAAGATTACCTCAGTACTGAACATCTGCGCTGTCTATTTTTTCCACTTGTGACAATGATGACAACTAACAAAGTTTTCCCTCAGTTGTTTGTGACTCTATCTAACTCAGGGAAAGGATTATCCTTGCAATATGTTTCATCCTATAAGTGAACCTTAGCCTCACAGACTCACACACACACACACACACACACACACACACACACACACACAGACACACACACACACCCACACACACCCACACACACACACACCTGAGAGCATTAAAACAGTCATGCGTGCATAGAGATCGAGAGAGCGAGAGAGAGAAAGAGAGAGAGAGCGAGAGAGACACACACACACACACACACACACACACACACACAGGTTATTGGTTGTGTAGAGGGCCCATATTAAGCCAAGTCAGAGGCATTGTGGTGGGATGGTCGGTTATTAAGGTGAGGGCGAGGGGTTAATACTGGAGCCTGAATGAGGCAATCTGTGCCTTTTACATATCGCTGAGGGGGAGAGAGAGGCTTGGCACCATTTCACGGGTCACTACAGCTGAAGGAATTAGATTGGAGGCAGCAGCATTATGAGAGCTATATGGAATATCAAGGTGTGTGTGTGTGTGTGTGTGTGTGTGTGTGTGTGTGTGTGTGTGTGTGTGTGTGTGTGTGTGTGTGTGTGTGTGCATGCGGCGTGTGTGTGTGTGTGTGTGTGTGTGTGTGTGTGTGTACATTTGTGCATGGGTAAAAGCCACCTCAGCAGGTGACATAAAACACAGCAACTCTCTACAGACTGGGCCAGAGACTTCATCATCGGTAAAGGCATAAGCACTTCAATTTATCTATTTGTCGAAAAACACTCTACCCTACTGTGTACGAGTCATCAAAAGCAATCAAAGAGTTGGATAAAACAGCTCTGAACAAATGATTTCCTTTTATGTGAGCTGTTTAGATTGTTGATGTAATGAGGGAAGGTTAATTGGGATTATTGTGCGAATAGGGAGTGATTAGAACCATCGAAGGCCTATGGATCTCATCAAAAGAGCTTCAAGGGCAACACTGAATTAAAGAAGGTAAACACCTAGCAATGAATACTAACTTGAGATCAGTGAACATAACTTGGAAACCATTGGGCAAATCTGCCATTGACATCAGTGGCTGACTGAGGTGACACTTCGAATTTAAAGCAGTCCGCTTTTCACTTTAAAACAGACTAGGGTCAGATTATGTCATATGAAACCACCAAGATGCCTTATTGAGTTCATATGAATCACACCCTTGACCAACATAGTTCTCAGGGAACCTTGCATTCCAGAGAACCACCTCGATAGTTTCCCATGGCAGACTCGTCTCTGTTCTTCTCCCTTGGTTGAGAGAATTGAATGACACGGGCAAATTACATCAAACCAATTTCCCAATCTTATAAAACCACATCGCTCTAATTTAAATCTCCACCTCTCTTTTATAAGTGGTGTCGGATGACTCAGCTCTCCATCTGTTCCTCAAAGCAAATTAAACTCTGATTCATCTGTCAGCGACCATTAAAGACCGGAGGAGAAATACACACTAATGTAAGCATCCTGGTTTAGTTTCCATTCAGAAGTATAATCTTAGAATCTGCTTCATTCAGACGGCAATATGGCCGAGTATCAACAGTGACAGATGGAGAGATGATGGCCGCTGATTGGCTGCTGAGCTATAAATGACTTGGTAACAAGAGCAGAGCCCATGTTCACTAAGAACCCACAACCAAGTCCCGCCTCTCCAAACCATCCAACCAATGATCATTCAGAGACACCTACTTTATTTGGTTTGGTCCCCCCCCCCCCCACCCTCACCCCACCCCCCCCTGGAAAAAAATAAAGGGATGGCAAAGATGATTTAAAGGTCCCAAAAAAAGTGATGATGACACTCTAACAGCCGTGTGTTGGTTTTGAGCTTTTGCCAGAGAACTGGGGTGTTTTTATGAAAAGGCAAAAATGGAGGAAAATTGCTTCCTGTATTGAAGCGGGGTCGATGTTTGAAGGATTTCTTTATTTCTTTATTTTCTCTTTCTCTCTCTCTCTCTTTCTCTCTATATTGGGGAATGGCAGAGTAAATACTGGGAGCTGTGATCTGACAACTACACAGCTGTGATAACAAGAACCGTTTAACATGGCTGCTTCCCGTCTCCTCCCAATAACCGTCCACACAAACCCCCTTATCACAATCTGTTTTCACCATGCTCTGTGACACAGCATGGGCTGTGACGGCTGGCAGAGTATTGCACAATGCCGCCACCATTTTGGGAGCATTGATCGCTTTATGTCAGAACATCTCCTACACAAATTCCACTTAACCTGCTTTGTGTTTCTCAGAAATGATGTGATTGCTCGTTTAGATATCAGAACTGGCTCCCTTTCTTACCCCCAGCATCTCTATTCCTCCCACAACATCTACATCCTACCTCCAACTCTTCCTCAATCCCCCTGGGAATTTGGACGCTATATGATTCGCACTCTTTGAGAAAAGAGTTTGTAGGAACACCCTTTGAAGAATCCTTTTTGATTCCATGTAGACCCTTTGGGTTCTATTTAGAACTGTCTGTGGATTCAACATGGATGCCAAAGTAGTTGTTCAAAGGGTGTTCCTAGAAGGACAAATGGAGAACCCTATTTAGGTCCTAACCAGGACTTGTTTTTAGGAGTGTAACATAATGAGACCCTTGAAAATATATTTGGGATACAGTATTGATGAGTAATTAGCTACCAGTAAAGTATGAAACTGTTTGGTTGCCCTATTTCCTGGAATACCAGTGAGGGGGTTAATATCCAACCGGTGGTGGAGTGGAGGGAAAACTCTGTTATGCACTTTTTTTTGGGTGACTGAGTTTACCAACCTTTTACAAAAATTAGCTCATTTTAGCATTAGCATTTAGCCATTAGCTCCATCCCCGGCCTTGTCAGGGAACACGCTGTACTTCCAGGCCAGGAACACCTAGCCGTGGGTAAGTACAGTACGGAGATCTGTGGATTGCATAAAATCTACATGCTAACTCTAGTATGCTAATTGTGTTTGTTTTTTTGTTTTTTTAAGCATTGTATGGTAACAGTGTGTTTGTGTGTGCATGTGTGCATGCTTGTGTTTGTGTTTGTGTTTGTGTTTGTG
>NC_139666.1:7528619-7533619 GCF_951799395.1 Argentina silus
AATGAAGTTATCCTTCCTCATTATTTTAGCCAGGTGGAAAATGAAGTTATCCTGCCTCATTATTTTAGCCAGGTGGAAATGGGACGTGTCAGCAGAAAATAAAAATATCGTCAGCGGGCCTGCGCTTTGACAGATTAATGGGATTACGGGTTGCGTTTAGCCTAGATTAGGGGCTGTATGGGGACCTAGGTTCTGACACAGATGGATTAAGTTAGGGCTATGCTGAAAAGGAGAGGTCTAATTGCTCTAGGTAAATTCACAGTGGCACAGAGGAGACATCTAATACCCACTATTCTACCCCGTAATGGTTTCAAGGAGAAATAAGGTCCTTTTAGAAAGTCACTGTGACACGGTGCTGAAGTCACGCTCACCAAATGTCATACATTTAAATGAGTCATTTCAAAGGCTTAATCTTGATCCAGGAAAGTTGCCCCATCAAGGTAATGTTCAATTCGACTTAAAATATATTATATCTATCTATTTATCTATGGTCCACGGTGGCTCAGTTGGTAGAGCATGGCACTAACAATACTTAGGTTAGGGGTTTGATTCCCGGTGGGACCATATATACTGAAGATCTTACTGTAATCTTACAATGTAAATTGCTTTGGATAAAAGTGTCAGTTCAATGGCATATGTATACTATATAAAATAAGTGAACAAAATATCTTTACATTTGCAATCATTCACTTCCTGAACTGACTGAATTGAAGTGTAACCCGCCCCAACCCTGAGGCCCTATTTGATTGGTCCGTTCATGACCTTGGTCCTGTATGTTCTGGGAGTGTTATGCTTGAGGTAGGGACTTCTGTGCACTGATCCAACCCCCTGCTCTGTCCAGCTGTCTCCCGGCCTAACCTTTGACCCTACCGTTGGCTGGCTAGCATAACTCAACCGTGGTGGGTGAGAGGCGGTCTGCGCAGGGTGTCAGCCAGATGTTAGCACTAAAACCATCCGACTGAGCCAGTAGCATGGACACCTTATGGTCCCGTGCGGGATCCATGTTCCCCATCATTCTATCACTTCTTTACCCGTCTACTTCTCAGCAGCCTCCCCTCTCTGTGAGTCCTGTTGGGAGAGTCCATTCCAGCAGACTATCGAAGAAAGCGTTTGGGAGAGTCCATTCCAATGGATTATTCAAGAAAGCATTTGGGAGAGTCCATTCCAGTTGATTATTCAAGAAAGTGTTTGGGAGAGTCTATTCCAGTGGACTATCGAACAACACATTTGGGAGAGTCCATTCCAATGGATTATTCAAGAACGTGTTTGGGAGAGTCCATTCCAGTGGACTATCAACACATGGGATAGGAGCACAGCTGCTGAGGGCACTTGCAAGGGTAAAGCCCATATGTTTGGTATTAGACCATCAAAGACATTGTAATCCGTTCAATTGGAGATCATCATTACAAGTGTCCTTTGAACTTCACTTTTAATAACCATAACATTTCCTGTGACCTTTACGTCTTAAAAAAACACAACCGTTCGATGACACGGAATACGAACAGATTAAACTCAACTGAGTCCCGTCGTTCAAATCTACCTCATTAATGACATTTTTCTTTCCTTTTTTTTCATTTGATATATAATTAGGAAGCCTTAAAAGACTTCCCTCAGACGAATCCATTAGGAAGCTCAATAACGGAAGATTAATTTAATCTTCTTCCAAATGGAAACATATCTGCTTTAATCCTCAGAGGTTATCTCCTCTCCTCTCCATTTCACTGCCTGTGGTTCCACAGTCAACTCTCTTATTAAAGCCGGAAATCCTTTCAAGAAGAAAAAATGTCACCCCTCTCTCTTTTATTTTGTTCCTGATTTTTTTCCCCAAAATCATAAATAATTAAGTCGTGAGCAACGATGTGAAGGGCCAAGTAGTGAAACAGCCAGACATCTAACACCTCACACTCACACACACACACACACACACAAGCATGCACGGACGCACACCACACACTCACACACACACACACACACGCACGCGCGGACGCACACCACACACGCGCGGACGCACGGACGAAAGCACGACACACGCGCGCGCGCATGGACGCACACCACACACACACACACACACACACACACACACACGCACACACACACACGCGCGCTAACCCACTCTCACACTCTCACACACTCTTACTCTCATGCAGCAGATGAAGGCGAACTGTGAGCTGTGAGGGCATTGGAGCTACTGATTGGTGCATGACAAATGAGATGAGAATTCAAGCACGGTACACTACCCTACCCTCTATCCTCTACCTCACAGACCTGCTATGTATTCCTGTCAGCCCCAGCCATACACAAGAGTACTGCAGTCATCTAAACTGGGACGGGTACATTCACATGCGGATGGCGAATATTATGCTCACTGAGATGCTGATGAATGTGTTATTACTGGTAATACGGTACTTATGGCAGAGAGACGGTGTTGACACACAGAGGTCGAGATGAACAGACGTTGTGTTGAGCTGTTTATTATTTATACTGTATACAGTACATTATATAAATGGATTGTATCGAATGCTCTCATTCGGCACAGGGTACGCACGTACGCACGCGCACACACACATCAAGATCAAGCTGTGCAGAAGATAAACAGCTGATATGCCAGGAGTCAACACATGCTTGTCTCCAGTTACCATTCCTTTCTCATTTAGTTATTTGGTTAAATTATGCAGTCCAAAGCTGCTTTTTTCAATCATTTAGTTATTTGGTTAAATTATGCAGTCCAAAGCTGCTTTTTTCAATCATTTGCCAGTGTGCTGCTTAGTGTCTCCAGAGAGGGCTGCATTAGATTCAATTTCAGGCCCACGTCAAGCAAATTTAGGGCAGTCATGCAGATGCTTCCTGGTAACGTGTGAGTGCACTGCAGACTGTGTGGTGACTGCATGTGTGTGTGTGTGTGTGTGTGTGTGTGTGTGTGTGTGTGTGTGTGTGTGTGTGTGTGTGTGTGTGTGCGTGTGTGTGTGTGTCTGTGCGCGTGTGTGTGCGTGCGTGCGTGTGTGTGCACGCGCGTGTGTGTGTGTGTGTGTGTGTGCATTGCCATGAGCCAAAGGCCTCTCTCTGTCCTCCCTTTGTGCCCCAGTACCCATCCACGTCTTAGTTATTACCCCGGCCTAGTAGCAGATTGTCTGGAGTCATTCAGAATTAACTGTGTAGTTTTTCGCGAGTTGCTTCAAACAGGGCTCCCATATGGCGGTGTGTACAGTGTACAGTCAAGCATGGACTAGCAGACACACCCAGGAAACATCAACGGGGCTGAGCAGCTCGAAATGTACATTCCAGATGTTTGTTGTGCGCGTCTGCCAGAACACAGGTAGGCTAATACCCCTCCACACGTCGTCAAGCTCCAGTTCAACAGGACGAAGCTGATTGTCACATGACCCTTGAGAAGGTGTCAGTAGGTTCGTAAGACAACAACTCAATAATGATACAGTATGTCAGTCACACGGTCAACTAGGCTAGCATTTGGTATGTTTTCACAATTTTGACAGATGATGGACGTCATGATGTTTTGGTCTGTCTCAGCCTGACCTTTTGAGGTAAATTCGCAATTTAGCTAACTATAAACCACATTCTCAGTCGTAGACATGTATTTCTGTGTATCAAACAGATTATACAGTCGATAAAATATGCAAATTAGTGTTAAGACTATCCCTCCTACCCCTTTGATACCGTAAAACAGACAATATTAGGGGAATTACTCATAGGGAGAACCAACTGAGAGGTGCTTACTGTTAGCACGCAACATTAGCATGCAACATCATACAAGTCCCGACATATCAGACTTACAGTACATCTATCACCTTGACAATCAGATAACGTTCCTATCATGCTTCATATCACCCTTTTATGGCAACATTGTATGCGGGGGCAGTGTTGAGGATAACACAGTGACTCAGACATAAGGTAACTTGAAAGTGCATTCTTGAGTGACTGTTGGAAAGTTGTTTGTGTCTTTGTTGCCCATCCCTAGAGCAGGGGAGGCTGGTGGAGGTAGAAAATCGGAGGACGGGCTTATTGTAATGCATGGAATGGAATGAGGAAACACGAGGAGCGAGGAATTGATACGATTCCTCGCTCCATTCCATGGATTACAATGAGCCCCGTCCTCCGATTTCAACCTCCACCAGCCTCCCCTGCGCTATCACCAGATAAGGTCTGTGTTGCTCTCTGAAACGACTGTCATCTACGAGAGGGGGACAAAGACGGAGGGCGTAGAGAGTCACGGTCAAAGATCATATCATGTCGTCAGAACCTAACCCTTGTTTATTATGAGGAAGTACGCCACATAGAGAGATCACAGCTATCCGACAGAGATCAGACAGGCTGGTCTCTTCCTGGTTATTTGACAGGTCAAAGGTCACACTCTCTCAGCGGCAGATGGTCTTTATTTCATTAACTTTAACTCTGCACGCCTTTGTAAGGTGGTTACCCCTGGGGTGGTGTGTGTGGGTGTGTGTGTGTGTGTGTGTGTGTGTGTGTGTGTGTGTGTGTGTGTGTGTGTGTGTGTGTGTGCGTGCGTGTGTGTGTGTGTGCGTGCGCGTGCGTGTGTGTGCGTGTGTGTGTGTGTATGTGTGTGTGTGTATATGCGTGTGTGTATATGCGTGTGTGTGTATATGTGTGCGTGCGTGCGTGAGTGCGTGCGTGCGTGCGTGTGTGTGTTTGTGTGTGGTGTTTGTGTGACTGACGCTCCCCAACCTGCCCTCGCTGAGATAAGATACCATCTCCTCTCCAATCAGGCTCCGGGTCAGAGGTCACAGAGAGAGTGGCCCTCAGGCTAGGGGCTGACAGTGTGTGACATGTTGTTTTGACAACCCGGTTCTTCTTCTCTACCGTTCGTTCTTTTTTAACCTGAAGCGTAATACCTTAAGTTGAACAAACGAAAAGAGTTAATCAGTCTTTGTTCGAGTCAGAAAGTACACGCTCAGTAAAACATTTACAGTTGCCCCTTGAGCCACTGCATACAAGTGTACAAGTGCATACATGTGTACAAGTGTTCG
>NC_139666.1:7541119-7543619 GCF_951799395.1 Argentina silus
ACAAATTGCTTCTCGTTTGCTGTGACCGGTGTAGAAATATGATGAGGGAAAATTACGCTTCACATCTGCCCTCATTTAGGGCGAAACGTGCCTTAAAGACCATAATACTCACTAAACTTAACACATTTACCCTAGTATGGAGTTTGTGTGTGTGTGTGTGTGTGTGTGTGTATATGTGTGTGTGTGTGTGTGTGTGTGTTTATGTGTGTGTGTGTGTGTGTGTGTGTGTGTGTGTGTGTGTGTGTGTGCACGCTGTATGCGTGCGTGCGTGTGTGTGTGTCCACTGCATCGCGGGTAAAGAGGAAACATTCCATTCATGCTTTGGGCCAATCAGGCTGTTTGGTCTTGTCCTGTTTTCCCAGTCAAAGTCAATTGGCTGATTAAACTCTTCAGCCTTTGACCCTTCGAATAATTATTGATGGGCGGGGGGGGAGAGGTTACAGTGGAGTTCATGGGTAGATTGACAAGCTGACGCACGTCTGTGTGAAAGAGGGGGAATGTGGTTGCTTGTAGTTTTTAGAAACAGAGCTGAAGTGGAGAAGAGAGAGTGTGCGTAGCTTTAGGGACTGCTGGCATTACTGATTCAGTACAGGCTGTCTCTGTAGACTTTCTCAGCTTACCCTTCATCCAGACTGGCATGCACACACACACGCACACACACACACACACTCTCTCTCTCTCTCTCTCTTTCACTCACACACACACACACACACACACACACACACACACACACACACACACACACACACACACAGAGCTCAAGTTTGATCAACCTCTGGAAACATGTGAAACACTAATGTATTCCTCCAACGGGGTAACACTATCCCTCATGCTCAGAAGTCCCCCCCCCCACACACACACACACACACACACACAGTGGTCTCACATTCATGTGATCTCGACACTGCATGAATTTTGTATTATTTTATGATATATCTTTGCCACATGGAATCCCTGTGCGTGGTTTGGGGCTTAGAAAGGTAAGGAATCAGTAACAGAAACAGAATGAGAGATTGATAGAAGGTGAGAGAGAGAGAGAGAGAGAGAGTTAAAGTATATGAATGGGAGAATATGGTGCAGCAACGGAGAAAGGGCGAGAGAAATAAGAGAGAGAGAGAGAGAGAGAGAGCAAAGAGAGAGTGAGAGAGAGAGAGAGCAAAGAGAGAGAGAGAGCAAAGAGAGAGAGAGAGAGAAAAGAGAGGGTGAATAGGCAGTGGCAGGGGTTTGGAGGCTGGTGTCCTCGGGTGACGAGAGAGAAGAAGAGAGGAGAGGAGCCCTGTAGCCTGCTGAACTCACTGAGTGGGGAGTGGAGATAAGAGAGGAGAAGAGGGGAGAAGAGGGGAGAAAAGGGGAGCTGAGAGGAGAGGAGAGGAGACCTATAACCTGCTGAGCCCGCTGAGTGGAGACAGGAGAGGAGAGGAGAGGAGAAGAAAAAGAGAGGAGGACGCTGCTGACATCTTTTAACAAAATGGCTCCCACTTTACCCAGAGGCCATCTGGTGCTCTCTGTGGCGTCCAGTCTGGCTGGCCCTCACTCTGCCTTTCTTCTCTCCATAGGAACAGGTAAAAAGAGCCTCTCGGCAGCTCTGTGACCCCCCCTCCGGCCCCCCCCGGCCCCCCCACCCCGGCCCCCCCTGCCCTGGGACCCCCCCCAGGACACCCCCGGGACAACCCCAGAACCAGTCGCAGAGGAAAAGTAGGGTGTGAGAATACGACAGAGATAGAACGCCACGAAACTCCGAGGATGCTTCACTTCTGACAGAGAGTGAGAATGCGAGAATGTCACTGTGAAAATCTGCGTAAGAATTCTACACATGGAATTCGAATTAATCGAAATCTACGGTTTGATTGCTTTGCTGTAAATGATGGAGCGAGAGGAACTTTTAAGACTTTCAATACATCAGGAAATAAGGTAAACAGACAGATTGAGATAGTTTTAATGAACCCTGGTAGAGGTAGCAGACCTATAAAATGCTATCTTTAAAGAGAAATACTTACAAGCTGCCCCACTGCTTAGATATGCAGCTATGTCTCACCCTCTCTTTGATCCCCATTTCTCTCTCTCTCTCTCTCTCTCTCTCTCTCTCTCTCTCTCTCTCTCTCTCTCTCTCTCTCTCTAATTCTCTTTGTATCTCGCCTGGTCTCTGTCTGCATTGCTCTGTTGCAGGGCAGACAGGTTGAGGGTCTGATGAGGGCAAGCTGGGTGAGGTATGGGCTGTAGTGGGCTTTGATGGGGCTGGTTGAGGGGGGTGGGGGCTGGATGGAGCATGGTGGAGACAGTGCCAGACCCTGGTCCTTGGCTCCTGCCTCAGCCTGCTATGGGCTGTCACCTTGACAGCAGGACCAGGAGGGTCTGGAGAGGCTGTGCCACACACACACACACACATACACACACACACACACACACACACACACACAGACGCACGCACACATACAGACACACAGATGCACGCACACACACACACACACACACACACACACACACATGGGTTTTAATGGGC
>NC_139666.1:7551119-7555911 GCF_951799395.1 Argentina silus
CTGTTGACATGGGGAATGTTAAGTCTATTAGAGGAAGCAGGCAGGGCCTCAGCCCCAGCCCCAGCCCCAGCCCCAGCCCCAGCCACCCCAGGCCCTGACACAGAGAGGGGGCAGGAAGGGCCCCAGCCCCAGCTCCAGCCCCAGCCCCAGCCCCAGCCCCAGCCACCCCAGGCCCTGACACAGAGAGGGGGCAGGAAGGGCCCCAGCCCCAGCTCCAGCCCCAGCCCCAGCCCCAGCCACCCCAGGCCCTGACACAGAGAGGGGGCAGGAAGGGCCCCAGCCCCAGCCCCAGCCACCCCAGGCCCTGACACAGAGAGGGGGCAGGGAGGGTCCCAGCCCCAGCCACCCCAGGACTGACACAGAGAGGAGGCAGTGTGTGTGTGTGTGTGTGTGTGTGTGTGTGTGTGTGTGTGTGTGTGTGTGTGTGTGTGTGTGTGTGTGTGTGTGTGAATAGTGTGTCAATGTGGGCACAGGGCCATTAGTTAGGTAATCTTTCCATACCACACATCAAAGTATTGTGGATGAACACGCCTGCTGCCGAAACACGTCCCTATGTCTTTGACCCGTACCATTAGCAATGTCACTGCTGAACAACACCCTGCATCTCTCTCTCTCTCTCTCTCTCTCTCTCTCTCTCTCTCTCTCTCTCTCTCTCTCTCTCTCTCTCTCTCTATCCCTCCCTCTCTCTCTTTCTCTGGTTATGAGGGCGCCCCTATTTCTCATTCGCGTGTCTCTCTCATCCGAGAAAAGCAGCCGTTGAAACATCGCCTCAGCGCCGATCCGCTAACAAGATCCACATTGGGTTTAATAGGGCCAGCCTTTTAACGCTAGCTGAGCATGGAGGCAGAGGGACGCCGGGGCAGCGGAAGGCCTCTGGAGGAGTCATTCAGAGTCAATGTGACTCCCAGCACGGGTGTATTAGGGAGGGTAAACACCAAAACAACCAGCTCACTCGTCTCCTAAGTCTCACAGTTCATAATACGTTTTTCTGTCCAAAGGCAAGGTTTTTTTCCTCGCTCCTTCTCTTTCGGAAACCATTTGGACTAGGATGTTTTGATTTTTTTTGTTCTGTGTGGAGCGTGTCTGGTTCCCAAGGCCCGGCTGTCTGATAGCGGAACAGAAATATAAAGCTTCTTTCTGAGTCTACCTCCCTCTGCCATTATGCAGCGCTTTCCTCCCCAGCTGTATGTGTGTCATGAAGCTCTGCTGTGGTTGGATTTTAATTTTAATTTCATTTCATTTTTTATCCTGAATAATGTATTACCGGAAAAATGAAAGACAGTAGAATCAGGCTGGGAGGCTGGTGGAGGTGGACGGCGGCGGACGGGCTTATTGTAATGCAGGGAACAGAAGGGGAACGGTATGAAACAAGTTTAGTAGAATAGATCATGTTGCAGTAGCCAGCAGAGGTGTGTCAAACACATCTATTTGAGAGATAGCTGGGAGGAATCCCAGACGAGGGATCCCTGCCTCCTTTTTCAGCATACATGGTTTTCGCATACGTATACAATGAGTTGCCTTCATAACGTCCCTTCATCAGCAAGTCTAATCAGGGACACTGTGAGACCATAATGATAATAATACCCTGTATCTCAAAACAGAGCCAGAGGACCAGCCATGGTTGACTCCTACACTTTTCTGAGAAAAAAAGCTTTTTGCACACACGCACACACGCACACGCACACACACACACACGCACGCGCATGCACGTACACACACACACACACACACACACACGCAGGCGCACGCACGTACACACACACGCACGCACACACACACGCGCGCACGCACGCACACACTCACGTACATACACAAATACACACACACACACACGCGCGCGCGCACACACACACACACAAAGATAATGATGATGATGATGATATCCCATTATCTTGAGATGGAATGGCTGGAGAGCAGATGGACAGCGATGGAGGACTCCTCCGCTCCTCTGGGAGGGAGCCTGAGTCGAGCCTGAGTATGCAAACAGGACCTCTAGCCCACACGCTGACCTCACTCACCACAGGCTGACTTCCCCTACGCTCCAAAATAGAGCCTGCCTCTGTCTGATTTAGAAACAAGACATGGGACCACGCCTATCCTCTCTCTCTCTCTCTCTCTCTCTCTCTCTCTCTCTCTCTCTCTCTCTCTCTCTCTCTCTCTCCTCTCTCTCTCTCTCTCTCTCCTCTCTCTCCTCTCTCTCTCCTCTCTCCCCTCTCTCTCTCTCCTCTCTGTCCTCCCCCCAGAACAGAGTAGAGTCCACTCAGTTTGGTCTGAGAAGAGAGAGAGAGAAGTGGGGGGGGGGCTCATTTGGAAATTAAGTGAGATAGAAAGAAAAACAGAAAGAGAGAGAGAGAGAGAGAGAGAGAGAGAGAGAGAGAGAGAGCCAGCGAGAGGGGGGGGGGGGGGGTTAGAGCACAGTAATAGTATGAAAGTGGGGCTGGGTTATTATTACTGTATGTGTCCATCTAGGTCTCAGAGAGTGAGGTGTTGTCGCAGGGGGGGTCTCTATAACAAGGCTATACTTACCCCCTACTGAGGTAAAAGCCCACTGGGGCACTCGGGGTAAATGCATGAGCCGTGAGCAGTACATTGCAGTCATTTGTTGGAAAAAGTGTCAAGAACAAGATGAATAAGTCCCACCACTCTTACATTTGTTCCCTTTCTCTCCCTGTAGAATGGTCCATTACTGGCACCTGAGAGGGAGCTCTGGGACTGGTAATGTAGCACGGGCTCTATCTCTCTCTGACTGTGGTAAAGTATTATTCTTCATAAAGGTGAGGTGAGAGGTAAAATGGCTCCTCTCTCTTCTTCTCCTGCACTCCTTCTCAGAATGATCTGTCCATCTTTCTTCAACACTATTTCTTTAATATACAGTATTCTGTTAGAATCCTCTGTCCCTTTGTAACGCTGTAACCCAATCTTTCACTTATCCCTTCCTTTATCTCTCTCTCTCTCTCTCTCTCTCTCTCTCTCTCTCTCTCTTCCTCTCCTTCTCTCTAGAGCCCTATCATTACACATGGCCTGATGTTCTCTGCTGAGTGCTGAGCAGTGCGGGGCCTCAGCAGGGGGTAAAATAGGTGGCTTGAGAGGGAGAGAGAGAGAGAGAGAGATGAGAGAGAGAGAGAGAGAGAGAGAGAGAGAGAGACTACGAGAGAGAGAGAGAGAGAGAATGAGAGACAGAGAGAGAGCTCACCCTCTCTCATTAAGACCTGACCAAACATGGACTTTACTTACTGTATATAACAGCACTTAAGAGCCTCCAACGTGTTTGAGAGATGGAGGGAGGGTGCAAGTAGTTTGTATGGGGGAGAAACCAAGAAAGAAAGGATGTCAGCGAAAAGAGAGAGCAATAGACGTCACGTAGAAGTGTAGCCATGTCCTTATCTATAAATCTATCATAGCTTTTAAAGTGTTTTTGATTGCTCCTCCCCCTCTTTCTCCACCTCTCTCTCATCCCTCCATTCCTGTGGGTGGGGGGGGAGGGGGGGGGTGCAGACAGTACATGTCAACAGTGCGTTGAGAGCTGGGATCCTGTATTTCCCGTTGCTGATCTGAGTTGGCAGATAAGACACAGTATTCCCTCTCTGTATTTATGTATGTTGTGTGTACTGTATTTTCCTGCATGGGAAACAGACAGACAGGGGACCAAGTCACAGTGTAAGGCCCCATGCTTATTTTAGCTACTGCAGGTTGTGACAGACTTTAACTGTCCTCTGTGTAAATATTTAGGTCTGAGGCGGGTAGGGGGGGGGATCTGCCCCCCCCCCCCCTTCCCAACGCTGTCCTGGCAGCTTGAGGTCATCAGGTCGAGAGGAGGGGGACGTTTCCCAGGGCTGGGTCGGCGGCGGCTGGGGGGGGGGGGGCAGGGGGGGGGGGGTGTGCAGGGGGCACGCGGTCAGGCATGGTCAGTTGTGACCGACGGGTAATGTCACCTGACCTTGTCTCAGCCAGAGTGGATCTGTCCCATGTGACCACCTGCCTTGTAGATAGACTACCGTCGGTGGCAGACAACACTGTTTCACTCAGCAGTCAGAAACACACACACACACACACACACACACACACACACACACACACACACACACACACGCACACACACACGCACACACACACACACCTCACGTCTGTCCTCAGATCACCACAGCCTGGCCTTTCAATATCTCTTGTCAGACACCAAACCATGCCAAACCTCCTTTCTCACTATCGCGAGCGTGCCTGGCTTTCAGGAATATTCAGGATAACATATCCTTGTGAGTTGCGTGATTCCTTTACTGATGATCCAAAATGTCATTTTTTTTAAAACCCTGTTGCACCGGTGAAATAGAGCCTTAAAGCTGCATGGTGATGATGTGTGTAATCAGTGAACAAGCCCTCAGCAAGCTATGTGACAGCTATCTTTAACCGCTGATTACTTTAATTACACGATGTCATTAGACTCTGAGGAGTTAAACACACCCAAGTCAAGGCCCTTGGGGGCTGCATGACACCTCACTGGCTACTGTAGGATCCCACTGGTTAGGATGGCAGAGACGGTGGGAGGCTGGTGGAGGTAGAAATCGGAGGACGGGCTCATTCTAATGTGCGGAATGACATAGGTAGGAGTTAATAGCAGTGCAGTATGATTGAGTACGCTTGATAAAACGGTTATTTCATCGTGGTCGTAGGCTTCAGTCATGTGACTCATCACATCAAATGAAATATAATTTTATTTGTTATAGTGTGACGGTCGCAGCTACGGCCCGCCCGGGTCTGTGTTTGTTGTTGTGTGTGTTCTGTGTTTGTCTCCTCAATG
>NC_139666.1:7556111-7558611 GCF_951799395.1 Argentina silus
GGAGAGAGGAGGTGAGAGGGTCTATAGACGGCCGTGGAGACAGGCAGAAGGCCTGTGTGGTGTCCAAGGGATTATTGATCTGCTGCTGAGTGAGACAGGATGTTGATAGAGAGAACAGGAAGAGGTGGACAGGGTTATAAAACGCTGTGGGGGGGGGGGGGCGGGGGGGGGATAATGGATGGAAATGGAAACAAGGAAGGAGAGGGAGGAGAGAAAGTAGAGGGAGGGAGGGAGGGAGGGAGGGAGGTACGGATGACTCATGAAGTAAGCAGCGGCAAGGAAAGAGGAGAGAGAGGAAAAAAGGGAAATGTGTTCGGAGGTTTGGAGCAGGGGGTTTCCATGGTTACTGACTCTCTTCCTGCTTTTATAGGCAGCAGGTTTTTTTTTTTTTTCTGTATGTGTGTGTGTGTGTGTGTGTTGTGTGTGTGTGTGTGTGTGTGTGTGTGTGTGTGTGTGTGTGTGTGTGGGTGGCCGTGCGTGTGTGTGTGTGTGTGTGTGTGTGTGTGTGTGTTCCCACTCCCCCTTCCTCCAGCCCCAGTAGGCCGGCCAGTAAGCGGGCACAGCGCCAGCCAGACAGAGGCTCTCTCTATTGGCATCACCAGGGCAGGGGGATCCTGAGCCCTCGTACCCACCACTAGGCTCCCTGCCCTGGGCACTGGCTGCCCACACCTAGCCAGACACTCACAACCTCCACCACTCCCCCTGTATACACACACACACACACACACACACACACACACATACACACATACATACACACACACACACACACACATACACACAGACATACACACACCACACCACACACACACACACACACACACACACACACACACCACAACACGCACAAGACACGCACACACACACACACACACAGACACACACACACACACCCCACACACACTGCATAACTACCTCTATGCCTCAGTACTGGGTCAGCCCACACAGACAGCAACCACCTCAGGTGGTTCACTAATGCGAAAACATCATTACAGAAAAACATACACAAACACACACACACACACACACACACACACACACAAACAGGCAAACAGCAGGGTCAGACACTCCAGCGCTTAAGTCAGACACAAACACACAAATTAATTGGCGGAGATGCGCTTGGTTATTAATTATGAGTGCTATTTTGTGGACTACAAAACTAGTCTCAACTTACACTTTGAGGACGGGGGCAAGGCTCACGAGTAATCACTTACCTCCTAGCAGTTTATTTAGGATATCTTTATCTCTTTTGATATCAATATTCAGTTCATGTTTTGTGTTTTTTTTTTGTTTGTTCCAGTTGAATTATGTCGACAGTGACTTGATGTTGACTGATCTGTATTAGTGATACAATCCGGACGTTGTGATTGGTTCAGGAGCTATGAACGGGTCATCTGAGGGCACTGTCATTGGGCGATGTGTGTGTGGGGCAGACATGGGTCTCTCACGTGTGAAATACTGGAGGTGTCATTGGTTTAGAATGTTTTTTACCCAGCATTTCTGGGACTATCCCAACGGTTCCATTCTATCAGACAAACCCAATGAAGCGCAGCGAAAGCATTTGGAAGTACGAGACATACGTACGTGTTCTGTATTTGACCCAGGTCGGATGTGTACCGCACCCGTATTTGGGGTTAACGCTGTCTCACAGCGATGATGTCATTTCCCCCACATCATCTCCTACCACCAACCCCTATACAGGTGTTGACACTTTCACTTCTGTACCACGGCAACAAATAGAGCTGTACTCACTGAAGTACCCTGTGGGTCGGCACAAGAACACTTACCACCCTGGATACTCTGCTACTCACACAGCCAGAGTTAACCCCATGGTGTGGAAGCTGAAAGGCAGCCCTTGAAGAAGCCCATAACACAGACGGCCATGTTGTTACATACCGTAGTACCAGTCAGCCAGGGACACCGTACAACACAACACTTTACACTCTCCAACCCATCCACAATACAACACTTACACTGTATAGTCTATATAGAATACAACACTTTACACTGTACAAACCATACACAATACAACACTTTACACTGTGTAGCTTATATACCATACAACAATTTACACTCTACAACCTATATACCGTACAACACTTTACACTGTACAGCCTATATACCATACAACACTTTACACTGTACAGCCTATATACCATACAACACTTCACACTGTACAGCCTATATACCATAGAACATTTTACACTGTACAGCATATATACCATAGAACATTTTACACTGTACAGCCTATATACAAAAATAAATTGTAGAACCCTAAAATTCGTCTGAGCTGCTGCTGTGGAAACCACGACCAGGCACCAGAGACTTCATTGGATGTTGATGAGGGCAAATTAAAAAGCGTGAGAGGAAAAATGTAGCCCTGACAGCAGTCATCGATCAAATTAACAGTCGGTGGACTATCGATTGACCCACGGCGAGGTGAGGGGAACGGTTCAGAAGCGAGCACTTTGGCATCATTCGTTTGACCCCGGCAACGGAC
>NC_139666.1:7573611-7579558 GCF_951799395.1 Argentina silus
TAGTAGACTAGAATGACACAGAGGTAAGGACTACACTTCTAGACATAACTGTTGAGCCGGTCTACAGAATGGGGAAAGATTCGGTGGCTGGTTTAGAATGATAAATAGTTTTATAAACCCCTTTAGCTGGTCTACAGAATGGTGATATATACAGCGGCTGGTTTAGAATGATAAAGAGTTTGATAAACCCCTTCAGCTGGGTCTACAGAATGGTGATATATACAGCGGCCGGTTTAGAATGATGGAGCGCCTGGAGAGTTAGTTCAGTGTGATACGGAGCTAACCCTTTAGCGGGTCTACAGAATGTATAATCCATAACGTAATGCAGACCCCCAGCTAGAACGACTTGATTTAGAGGGCAGTGGCTTGTTAACAACGACACAGGCTGACCTTGTCAGATGACCTACTCGAGTAGGTCAGCTGAACTCCGTGGTAACAGAAACTGGGAAAAGTGGTTGGTTCAGAAAGATAAAGCCAGACATTGATATTGAGCTGGTCCACTTTAGAATTGCTCCAGGGCACCAGACATGGTGATATGGATAGTGGCTGATATATATATATATATACAGTCCTTTTAGCTGGCCTACTATAGTCTTGATCCAGAACATCAGCTCTACTGAGACCGGGAGCAGTAGCGCGTATCTAGTAATACACACCAGACACAGACAGTAGCTCTGGTCTAGACTTGGCCCTGGATCTGGGCCTGCTGGCGGGCTGGTCTGTGCCTGCGCTGGCCTGGGCTTGTTCCAGAGAGCCAGTGTCCCATGCTGAGAGGAGAGAGGGCCCCTTAATCACAGCCCAGGCATGACATCATCAGGCCTGGCCGCAACACAATGGACCACCCTGTACCCAAAGCAGACCACACCTACACTGGACCGCTCTGCCCTGCTACCGAGATATGGATAGGCTACCGAGCTACTGAACTACCACTGTACTCTATCATTGGCTAATCAATTACCACGGCACTCTATCATTGGCTAATCCACTACCACGGCACTCTATCATTGGCTAATCAACTACCACGGCTCTCTATCATTGGCTAATCAACTACCACTGCACTCTATCATTGGCTACTGAGACCTTTATTTATCCAGGTTAGCCTCGTTGAAATTAGATCTCTTTTTTTTATGAGAGACCTGGTGCTATTGAGCTGCTGAGCTAACACTCAGGTAGAAATCGGGAGGACGGGATCATTCTAATGCATGGAATGGAATTGTGAATGGTATCAAACACTTGTCGGAGGACGGGCTCATGCGTGGAGTGGAATGAGGCCCGTCCTTCAATTTCTACCTCCACTGGCCTCTCCAATGCTAGTTTCTACACATCTTCAGACATATATCGATGAGGCACACAGTATAGATTGACACATATATTAGGGTCGTTGGTAGAATCAATGAAATTACACTTTAACTTGACTGCATGGATCCATCCACATCTGCACAATGAGGTGGAATTGACCAACAAATAAACACATATATTGGGGTCGTAGGTCGAAGCAATTACATTACTCTTTTACTCCGAACACTTCAGAGCGTTTCAGACCCACCTCACCACAGCTTTGTCATCGTGTCATGTTCTGTTCAGGCTACAAAACCCAGAGGTTTTAAATGACATCTACTTGATCTCGTGAGAAATATTCGATAGCTTTGTTGTAACTCTGTAAGACGTGGAATTTCGCATTATTCCACTTTATGTAATAAAGCAAGCGTCTCAACTCCTTGTACCATGTCATTTACTATAGAAAGGAAAAGACTGTTACATTACATTTACATTTATGGCATTTAGCAGACGCCTTTATCCAAAGCGACTTACAACAAATACATGTGTTTAAGTAAGTGAATCATCTATCCATCAGTCATCATAAGATAAAGTAATCAGTGCTCAGACCAGGGGCCATTGGCAGTCACAATGCTAGAAGAAGGACGTTTTGGGGTTTTTTAACAGGAGAAAAACTTGTACAGGGGGGTATTGGGGGTGAAGAGGTCTTTAGGAGGGACCGTTAAGATGTAGCCTGAAGAGATGGGTCTTCAATCGACGGCGGAAGTTGTTGGTCCTAAGTACAGTGTTATAACACATGTTTATGGTAAACAATGTAAAGAGTTACTGAAGGAGGTCCCTCAGCGCAAAACAACACAGGCAGACGGCATGTCCATAGGAAAAACATTTTATTGAAAAACATTTTCAGTTCGTAACAGACTGGTGGAATGTGTGTCATTTTTCCTCACTTTCGTTTCTTTTTGTTTTTGAATGTTGAATCATTTCACGGCCTGGCCATTTCAAACTGCAAGGGGAGGGGCTACAGCCCCCATAACAGACTAAAGAAACCAGGGGGGGGGACAAACGAACAACGCAATCATAATACTGTGTTACTTACAAACTGGACAGAAATCAAAATCAAAAACAGAAACAAAAAACTAATTCAATAAATATTTATGGTACACACTTATGGCACAAATATGCAGCAGTCGGTTTGGCAATTCTTTCTCTCAATTTTTTAAAACCAAATTTTCCATGGAAACAGTGCAAAAGGGTGGGAGTGGGAGGACACGGGTTTTCCAACGAGCGCTAGCTAAAATACATAGCAAAAAATTCAAATTTTATACAAAACATCTTACTTTAAGAGTTTATAAAAAAATGTTTTATTGGGTTCTGGTCAATATTTACACAAGCTATTTACCAAAAAAAGTAGTATGCTCTGTTGTACTGAAGTGTATTCCATTTTTTCTGTAGTTTTTCTTTCCATTTACTTTCCTAAAAAGGTGAATAAGGCTATCGTAACAACCCAGGTTCCATATACAATACAAACATTAATGTATTTACAGTTTCTTACCTACAGAAGAACGGTGCAAAATTACTGAGTCAGGTGACCGCGGGCTGACCATACGAGCAAGGCATTTTACAGTAGCCTGAAGTACTTCTCCTAGCCGGCTTTCTAACATCCCCACAACATTGCTGCAACATTTCATCCATGTAGTCGAGACAGAAAAATCAACCATCGCCATGTTGGGAGAACGTTAGTTGAATGGTGGCTAGGGTAAGGACATCAGATTCAAAGAAACTAATAAGATTGTCATATTCTGCCGTAGTCAGACAGCAACTAAACAGCAATTTGTCGTGTTGTTGTGTTTTCTAGTGTGTGTTTTTCACTTATTCTGAATCAACTGTCCAGGTGCATTTCATTTGAAAATGGTTTCTTTTTTCACAGTTTACCTTGGAACTACGGCACACAGTCAAGAAAAATCATTGAAAAGAAAAGGTTAAATTAATACTACAAATAAAAAAAAAACCTAACAGCAGGCTCGTGTGACGGACTTTGCTCATTATGTTTGTTTTCTTTGCTGTTACATCTTTCAGTGGTTTAAGAACACTTTCCATAGGTGTAGGTTTTTCTCAATTGTTAAAAAAATAAATAAAAATTGCATATTTGCAGATTTTGTAGCCTCTTAGAGGCACAAACCTCAGATCATACAAGGCTTGGCTTTTCGGTGAAATTTGATGTTCTTAATGAACAAATGACAATGAGGAGATACATGTTTGGGCTTAGCCTAAGTCACAATTCCAGTTCTCATTTTCTTAAGCCAATGTTTATAATGTGTATGTGAAAAAAAACAAAGAGATAACTGTCTTCCACTGGGACTTGCTTAAGAGGAGGTTTACACACACGCACGTACACACACACGCACACACACACACGCACACGCACAGTTAAACATGAACTACTTGGTGATGGGGGAGGGGGACACTGGGTAATTGTGGGAATCTTCCCATCATGGTTTTGGGAGATGCTACTGTGGGGGAGTGTGGGATACACTGCTGCTCTGGTCTACCCGGTGAAGCTATTTTGGGTCTGATAAACGTCACTCCCTTGGGGCATCAGTCCAGGCTGCCCTCCCTCTCCTATTCCCAGGCCCTGTTCTGTCTGTGTGTATCTGGAAAAGGCAGCCGTTTGGGGTTGGGAATTCATGAAAATGGGGGACATTATAATGGGTAGAAAAAGATATCAAATAATCAGAAACCTAGCTTGCATAATGTGCACTTATACCAT
This sequence comes from Argentina silus, assembly GCF_951799395.1. Lineage (NCBI taxonomy): Eukaryota > Metazoa > Chordata > Actinopteri > Argentiniformes > Argentinidae > Argentina > Argentina silus. The sequence goes on from NC_139666.1 coordinate 7,577,657, forward strand.
AATATATTAACCTTACTTCTCAAACAACGCCTGACAACACCTGTGCTCTATGTGTCTATCATAAATAAATTCTGCTTTTTCCTTAATTTTTTTTCATCTTTTTTTTTTTCTGTGTTTTTAATGTCCTCCTTTAAATGTACATCTATTTTGTAAAAAAAAAAAAAAAGAAAAGAAAAGGAAAAAAAAAAAATGAAATAAGAAAATGAATTCAAAACTCACAATAAGGATATAATGAAGATTGAGAAACAGTGACAATGCGCATTGATGTCCCTGTGCTTTTGAACATGAGTAGGAGAGCACCGCTCCATCTGTTCGGGCCCTTGAGGGGGAGGGGGCGCGGGGGGGCGGGGGGGATGTCTTAATGGCCCTTTGGCCCTTAGGGAGCAGACATTACAGTACCTAGAGCTGTTTCAGCCACAGGCTGGGCTAAACTTACCTAAACCAGGCCCCCTTTTCATCACGTCTTCCCTCCGTGTCGCTAAACAAGCAGTAAGGCAGGTTTGGAGTTCTTATTGCCTCTACCTACAGTTCACTAACACCTCACCTTAGAAAGGCATGTCTCTGTGAAGCTCAAGCCAGCCCTCTCTACTAGGGGTAGACCCCCCTTACACTGGCCCAGGCTGGAGAGGTACAGCTGCTCTCCTGTCTGCTGTTGACACCTCCACCACCACCACCACCACCACCATCTCCTCTCTCTCTCTTTGACTGTGGACGGGGTGGAGGGACCAGAGAATGGAAAGTGCCTGTCTACTGTTCGTGGAGGTCCTCCACCCTTCCCAGAAGCCACCTGGGTAGTCCTGGCCCCACAGAGGGGTGAATGTGAGCACCTTTGATCCCCTGGTGGGATGAGCCAAATTAAAACCTTCATCTTCCACTTCCTCTCTCTCTCTCTCTCTCTCTCTCTCTCTCTCTCTCTCTCTCTCTCTCTCTCTCTCTCTCTCTCTCTCTCTGTCCTGCTCTCAGCTGTCTCAGTCATGGCCGCAGTGTGAGTGTGTGTGTGTGTGTGTGTGTGTATGTATGTGTGTGTGTGTGTGTGTGTACATGTGCGTGTGTGTGCGTGTGCGTGCGTGTGTGTGTGTGTGTGTGTTAGAAAACGTCACGTACACCAGCACGACATGAGCTCTGACAATATCACGTCACTAAAATATCTAACTGTAGTAGTAGTAGTAGTAGTGAACAATACCAGGAATGAAAACCAGGAAATAAACAACAGAAAGAACCAACCGACAATGTTGACAACAATACAAAAAGGAATCATGTTTTGTTTTTTTCAAACCTTCAAGTAACAACTGTGAGAGTATCATTATGCATGAAAGTAAAAAGGTGATTGTGGGAATGAGGGACTATGGGTTGAATACAAGAGGATCCAAGAGGCTCACAATGAGTGTGTGTGTGTGTGCTTGTGTGTGTGTGTGTGTGTGTGTGTGTGTGTGTGTGTGTGTGTGTGTGTGTAGGGGAGTGAGAGTGGGGTTGATAGGGTGACAGGGTGAGGAGGGGGGCGATGTCTGTGTGTCGATAGGGTCCCAGAGTGGATATTCCAGAATCCCACTCGTGTTCTGTTTTTCCGGCTCTTACTATATTCCACAGAGTGTCTCTGGCCAGCGAGCGAATGGAGCGCCATTACTGACATGAGTTCATGGTGGGCATCCCTTCTCCTCTCCTCCTCCTCCTCCCTTCTTTGTCTCTTTCGCTTTCTTTCCGAGCAGTCTCTTCCAGGGGGAATCAGAGATTGAACAAGGGATGAAGGCTTAACTCCTTCTCCCCGGCCTCCGTTTCTCTCCCAAGGATACCTGCGCATCCGTTCGCCCATCTGTCCGTCTGTCCATTCCATAACACACACACTGTGCAACTGTCCTCCCTTTTCCTTCCGTCCGTCCGTCCGTCCGTCCGTCCGTCCGACCG